>NC_047116.1:12159197-12507697 GCF_902500255.1 Thalassophryne amazonica
TCCAATGAGATTTATAAAGATGACTGCCTGAAGAGAACATGTAAATTTCCACAGTCATTGATGATATGGGGCTGCATGTCAGGTAAAGGCACTGGGAAGATGGCTGTCATTACATCATCAATAAATGCACAAGTTTATGTTGATATTTTGGACAATTGAAAGGATGTTTGGGGATGATGAAATCATTTTTCAAGATGATAATGCATCTTGCCATAGAGCAAAAACTGCAAAAACATTCCTTGCAAAAAGACACATAGGGTCAATGTCATGGCATAGGGTCAATGTCAATGAGTAGATCTGATTTGATGCAGGTGTTAATTTGGGGGATGAAAATTTACAGGGTGATTCCATAATTTTTTCCTCAGAATTGAGTGATTCCATATTTTTTTCCTCTGCTTGGTCTAAAAAAGTAACCGTTACTGACTGCCACAATCTTTTTTTCTTGATTTCTTATAGTGTTTCGTAAAGCCAGAAAGTTGCCATTTGAAATGACTTTAGTTTTGTGTCATGTCTGTGATCTGCTTTTTTTCTACAAAATTAAACAACTGAATGAATATCCTCTGAGGCCGGTGATTCCATAATTTTTGCCAAGGGTTGTACACGCATTCAGTGTGAGACCTGGTTCGTAGGCTTGTTGAAATAGAGTTATTTGCCCCACAGTGTCTGTGGCTGCAGGTGCACGTTTGCACAGTATAGGACATGTTAAAATGGAACTTGTGGGAAATAATAATGTTTCATTAATTGTTTGTTTAAGAAATCAGAATTTATTCATTCTCATATAACAGTTCAAAGTAGTCAGAGCATGCACACCTCGACCAACTCTTCACACATTTCTCTTCTAGAGATGATGCACAGATCTTTATAAAAAAAAAAATCAAGCATATGCAGAGTGTTAATATCAACATTATCTATCTACATGAGCTCTTGAGAAATTCAAGGAAATGTTGAAATATTTGATCTTGCAATGTTACAGAAAGTAGGGAAAGAAATGCCTTCTCCATCACCAAGTTTACAAAAAAAAAATACTTTTGTAGTTTTTGCGTAATCCTCAGTACCCTCAGACACACAGCATCAAAAACATTACCTTGTTGTCAGGGGTAATAAAACTGAAAGGATGAACTGTTTTTAGACTAATTTGAGGGAGGTGATGGCCAAGAGGTTAAAGCAGTGGGCTTGTATCCAGGGGATCCTCGGTACAAATCACCACCAGGCTGGTACACTGAGCTACTTTCACTGCAGCACCCTGACATCAGTATGTGCGTGAATGGGTGAATGTGAGGCATCACTGTAAAGCGCTTTGTGCATGACAGCACTAAACAAATGCAGTCCATTTAACATCACAGCAGCAAGGACTTTGCTCAAGGTATTTCCGATGAAACCAAATTCGAAGTTTGTCATAGGCTTTAGAAGGTTCTGAATCCAAATGGGATCCATGCAACCACCACATTATCAAGCAGTTTGGATGTGTAAAATATAGACCGGGGGGAATTGCATAACCAGGAACGAGAGAAGAACTATGGTGTGAACCAGAAACTCAGGTTGTGTACAGGTTGCCAAATGACAGCCCAGTCTCACGCTTTTTTTGTGCTGCTGTGATGAAATGAGTCAAATTCTCGTGGTGGAGCTTTTTTTAACTCACTATTCCTAACCCTACTCCCACCCCCAACCCTAACCTTAACCATAACCTAATCTTACTCCTTCCCCCCACCCTAACCATAACCCCTCCCGACCTCCCCACTTCATTTTTAATTTGTGCAACCATCACAGAATGAATGAGAATGAATTTCTGCTGCTGTGATGAAAATGAGGCTCTTTTCATCACAATATCACGAACCAATAGATTAATGTATATTTCGTGCTGCTGAAGCACGACTTGCCGTGAAACCAGGTTGCAAATGATCACATAGTCCTTGAACTTCACTATCATTTTGTTCCAAGGAGAAGGTTTGAGCTTGGTTTGAGCTTACATTTTCATTTAGAGAGAAAGTACACCCACAGAATATGTGCAGAAATGACAAAAAAAACCTCAAAGATTTATTTTATACTTTAACTTATTCCTAAATTAAAACATTCCCTTAATGAGATCATTTAGTTCCGTTAATGTCTGTCTTGTAATGTGGCCTCTCTAAACCCTGAAAGTGTGTTCAGAGTATAAAGGTATTGGCCACAGTAACATTACTTTGAATATATTCATAATGGTACTTGAAGCTCAAACTTAAAAGAAATGTGTTGTTCACCAGCCATGAAATATCTTGTTTATCAGGCTGCATCTGTGATCCCCCGAGGTAACACGGGTGCAATTGTTCCAGTGTCAGATGTTTCCCACACACCTGCTGCTTTTAGCACCCACATTTCACTGTGTAGTAAATGTGTAAATAAAGGAAACAGGTCTATGTAATTAATATTTCATTATGCCTTGTAGCTTTATAAATGGCAGTTTTCATATTTACACCAAAATAAACACAAACATTGTCAGATTTTATGCTGTGCTATTTACAGCATGTCACATTTTCACTCAGGTAGCTGTTTTGTGGTTGGAAGTTTTCGCAGTCAAAAATATTCTAATGCTGGATCCAGCAGGTACCACAGATACACATGGTGCCATGATACATATTTATAACTTTTAGGTTCCAATGAACTCCAAGCAAATTGTTTCATGTGGTTCTTGTTTTTTTTGTAATCTTTTGATGGATAGTTGGCTTCATTTGTGTGAAGGGTGGGTTTTATGAATTGTGCTGTTTCTTCTTGAATAAGATTTGGTGCCCAGTTGTCCAGGCTAGGTCAGGTCTGGGAGCATGTGCTTGTGCCACGCATTGCTGCATCTACCACAATATGGAACAGCCTTGGGTGCTGCATGGCAACCACCCAAGAAGACAACAATCCATCCCGACCTCTCAAAGTGCCCATCCACCTGCTACAGCCAGGTGAGAAGTGGGTGTCTCCTTGTCAACTCCAGCTGTTTTGGTCCTCAACACTAAGGTACCTGTGTGCTGGATAATGTCCTGTAAAACATGCCAAAATGTCATAGTTGATGTTCCCTCATAGTGCAAGTTACCCTTCATTTGACAGAATCATTCCTGCAGTCCAGTGCCCAGACGAAAAGAGGAAAATTGCAAACAAGATCTCAAAAATTTTATTTCTCATAAACAACAATGAGATTAATGCAGTCTAGGTGGAGAGTGGGAACACAGGGTGTGTTCCAGTTGGACTCAGAGGTTGTCATTTTGCAGTTACGCCACAATATTTTTGGCCCTATAACCTTCAAAATTAGGTCAAGGTCACTCATCATCAAACTTGATCTAAACCTTTAAGGGATGCATCCCTGCTGCAAATTTGGTAAAGTTGTCTCAAATGGATAGGGAGTACACAGTTTTGGAAGGACACACTCATGGATAGAACTTGACATAGACCTTCAAGAAATGTGTCCTTGCCCCTAATTTGGTAAACCTATCTTGTTTCTTTGGAAAGTTATTGGGTGTACAGTGCGGTAAATATTTGTGGCCCTGTGACCTTCAAAATTAAGTCATTCATCGAACTTTATGTGGACCTTCAAGGGGCTAAATGGTGTGATTTGAAATGAGAGGAACTGTTGTTTGACATGCTTCTGCTGCGCTAATGATGTTGCTCCAGTGAGTGATGATTTTAAATGACACCTGCATGATGGACACCACAGTTTTCTCCTGATCGCAGTGTGATCCAAATGGTCGGGCTTTCAAGATAAGCTGAAAGCAGCAGGCGTAGCTTGCAGCTGGTCCAGGGGTGATAGCGGCATGATGTAAAAGGTTGAGATATTGCTGAAAGGGGCTACCAGCAGAGTGTGCAGCCAGGAGAAGGAGAGTAGCTGTCGACTCCGAGAAAATAATATCCCCGAGCTAAACCTGAACATGAGCAGATGTGCATACACAACGGGAGCGAAAGCGAGACCAGAAATAAAGATAAAGCAGGGAAAGCAGAAAGTTTTAGGGGAAAAAGGAACAACAAATGGAGAGAACTTGAAAGGTGCAGTATTCAAGCAGCAGCCTCATCATCAGTTGGGAGAAGTATTCAGATGGAGGGATAACTGGAGGGATAAACACTGCTGACTTCCTCTGAGTCTGCTGCACAGAACATGCAAAGACTCCATCATCATCCTCATAAGAACTGTGTTCTTCTTCCAGAGACACCAACATGAAATGTTACAACATTCACTAATGAAATATTATTGTACACATTTTGTTAATGCGTGTTGAACTAGTAGGAGCTTTTTTGGACTTATCATTCACCAAATGTTTAAAGATGCATGTATACAGTAGATTCAACATCATGCATGTGCAACCCCAATTCCAATGAAGTTGGGATGTTGTATAAAATGTAAATACAAACAGAATACAATGATTTGCAAATCCTCTTCAACCTATATTCAATTGGATACACCACAAAGATGAGATATTTAATGTTCAAACATATAAACTTTGTTGTTTTTGTGCAAATATTTGCTCATTTTCAAATGGATGCCTGCAACACATTTCAAAAAGCTGGGACAGTGGTATGATTACCACTGTGTTACATCACCTTTCCTTCTAACAACACTCAGTAAGTGTTCAACTCAGGTGTCTTTAGCCAATCACATCGTGGCTGGCAATCAAAATACTCTTGATTTCAAATCAACTTTATTTATAAAGCACTTTAAAAAACAGCTGCAGCTGAAACAAAGTGCTGTACACAAGGGGACATATAAAAGGCAACAATCCACAAAGTACAAATAAAAAACAAGCCCCCCCCAAAAAAGGAAGAGTAAAGTAAAAACAGTAGTAAGTAAAAACAGTTTAAAACAGCCAAACAGATCGAGAATCTCATTCTGGGTTAAAAGCCAGTACATGAAAGTGGGTTTTAAGATTAGTTTTAAAAACAGAAAATGAAGAGACCTGCCTGATGTGGCGCGGTAACTCATTCCACATCTTTGGAGCCACAACAGAAAAAGCTCGGTCCCCTCTGAGCATACGCTTGCACCTCGGTACCTCCAGGGGGAGCTGATCAGCTGACCGGAGGTGGCGAGCAGGGCTGTAACAATGAAGCAGCTCAGAGAGGTAGGGCGGGGCAAGGCCATTTAAAGATTTAAAAACAAATAAAAGAATCTTAAAATGAATTCTAAAATGCAGAGGCAGCCAGTGGAAGGAGGCCAGGATAGGTGTAATGTGCTCCCTCTTACGTGCACCAGTTAGCAGACGGGCGGCAGCATTCTGAACTAGATTTGATTCGATATGTGTTGGTTGAGCAGGGAGAGATGGAACATTTACAATGACACATCTTGCAAAAGAGGCCGCTGCTTTTGGCATTTTAAAAAGGAATAGTCTGCACCATCTGTCATGCTTAGTTATCATGTTACGGGGTAACATATGTCATACGTCACAGAATCCAATGGACATCGACCTTGTTTGACCTTTACTTCGGAGACCAAACATTCACCACTGTCAAAACTATTCCATTTATTCATCCTATTAGCTCAACCAATAATGTGCATCACTTTTTACCAAAATTAGGGCAACTTTAACTTTTGACCCCTGTACAAACTGAAACTGACCTTTGTTACCATTCTTGCTTTTTTTTTAACCCCATAACTCCATAACATTCAGTCATAGATAGTCCAAACTATATCTTTTTGGAATCTTTATGATCAAGCAAATAATGTGATATAGTTTTCAATATGATTAGAGCATCTTTTAATTTTGACCCCTGTGTAATTCATCAGTTGACCCCTACCTGGCTGCCTATTGGAAATTCAGGTGACTAATCGGTTATTTCAAAAGAGTAATGTCTAAGGTGTATCTGTGCCGAATTTGATGTTGTGTAGTTATCTGCTGCACTAATACGCTTTCAGGGCCAAATCTGGGTCAGCGAGAAATTTGAAATTTCTCATAAATCAGTCAATTTTTTGCTTATTTCAGAAAATAAGATGTGCTATGTTTTCCAGTACGCAGAATCAATTTATACTGTTATGTTGGTGATTAGAGGTCAAAGTTATTGATAAAAGTCAAGGTCATTCTCAAATTTTTCACATGTTTTTTGTGCTTAACAGGACATTTTAGCACCTGCAATAATAAAATTTAGTTTGTGACTACATCAATTGATAGAACATATTGCTAGCATAAAGTTAATTGCAGTGGTGGGCACAGCTAAGCAAAAAGTTAGCTTTGATAACCATTAATCAAATGAAAAGTTATCTTTTATGGTGATAAACCGATAAACTGATAAAAAAAATTATCTTTATTACAGATAACCGATAACCAATAACTATTAGTATTAATTCCGATGCGGCCACATCAGATTACACTGTCGGCTTCTGATAAACCAGTTTCACTTTAAGCGCCGCAGGGGCTGCTGGGTAAATTCAAGGATCACAAACACAAAGAACACATGAAAAATGAATAAATAACAAACTAAAACCCCAAACACTGTCATCATCTTTCAAAAGCAGTAAAACAGTATTAGAAGTCACAGTTTATCTCGGTATTAGATACACAGTCATTTACGAGCTAAAAGCTGCCACTTTTTTCACACACTTTGAACCCTTAAACAACTGAAATACATCCATTAATGTATTGATTGGCAGAGTAAAATACACGTAGTAAATATAAATTCTTACCGGTTAGTTTCAGTGGGATTCATCTGAATAAATAATCCACATGAAGCGTTCTTTTTTAAAATCCAAAACAACGTCTAAACGTAAAGTCCCTCCTTCTGTACACACAGCTGTGCCGTGAGAGCTCCTCTCCCCCACCGAGTCTTGGAGATTAAATTACAGCCACAAAGAAATAAAATAAAATAATGTTAAAATTAGTCTGTTTTGTTTTTGTGTCGAGTGGACTCACTCACTGTAACATCCAAAATGAACCTGAACTACACTACCCACAATGCTCCCAGCCAATCACACTTTGCGCTTAATAATGATGTCATCAGCAAGCGACAGGCAGCCAGTCTGCTCAGTGGCTACAAACACACAACAAACGGATTAAAATGTTTGATTTTAGGGTTTACAAACATTTTTGACCGTTAACATTTTCTTTGCTGGTAAAGTTTATCGGACTGAAAGTCATCTAAACTAAATTTATCGGAAGTTAGTTGGTCCGATGATTGTTTTAAAACGTATCTGAAAAACTAATTTCATAGCAAAAACATTAGCTTCGATAATTATCTGCTGTCGGATTAGCTGAACTGTGTGTTGTGTGGAGGCATGTTAGGTGAGCTGCAGCAAATCTTAACCGCTTTCACTGCTCAGTTGGACTTAGTCACTGAGCGGAATGTGATTCTCAATTGGAGGATGGAGGCTCTCACCGCCCAGGTGGAAGCGCAGGCTCAGGGCGCTGCTGCAGCACCTCCTCCTGCTGACCGGAGGCCTGAAACAGACATTCCGCTGGTCGTTCAACGAACCCCCCCACCATCCCCTGAAGCATACATAAGCCCTCCAGAGCCGTACGGAGGCTGTGTCGAGACGTGCGCGGACTTCTTAATGCAGTGCTCACTCGTCTTTTCACAGCGTCCCGTCATGTACGCGTCAGACGCTAGCCGGGTGGCTTATGTTATAAATTGCTTCGAGGAGAGGCACACGCCTGGGCTACGGCGCTCTGGGAGCAGAATTCACGGCTCCTAACGTCATACGCTGGGTTTGTGAGGGAGTTCAGACAAGTGTTCGACCACCCTCATAGAGGCGAGACCGCTTCAAGCGTGCTGATGTCGATAAGACAGGGGTGCCGGAGCGCAGCTAAGTATGCAGTCGACCTCCGCATCGCGGCAGCGCGAGCCGGCTGGAATGCTGTTGCGCTCCGCGCCGCCTTTGTAAACGGACTGTCTCTGGTCCTTAAGGAGCACCTGGTGGCGAAGGACGAGCTGCGGGATTTAGACGGGCTTATCGACCTGGTTATACGGTTAGACAGCCGATTAACAGAACACCGACGGGAGCGAGACGAAGGGCGTGGTCAGGCACAAGCCGTCCCTCTTCCTCCCGGGTCCAAAAGGGAGCCCTCTTCCCCACGCTCCACAGCCAGGGCACTCCACGTGACGACAGCTCCCCCTGCTGCCGTTGCAATGGAAATGAGCAGGGCCAAAAGGCGATCAGATCAGAGACAAAGGAGGCTGGTCCGTGGGGAGTGTTTTCTCTGCAGCTCAACCGAGCACACGCAGAAAAACTGCCCCAAACAGTCAAAACAGCAGCACTCGTCCTTAGAGACTGGGCTAAGGGTGGGTCATAATACCCACACCGGGAAACCCCGTAAATCTGCACGAATCCCAGTCACAATCCTAAGTGAGGATTTAACCCTTCACGCCCCAGCACTAGTAGACACGGGGTCGGAAGGGAATCTGCTGGATAGCAGATGGGCAAAGGAAGTAGGGCTCCCTCTGGTGGCTCTGCCTTCACCTTTGAAGGTACGGGCACTAGATGGCACCCTTCTTCCATTAATCACACACCAGACACAGCCCGTGACATTGGTTGTGTCTGGGAATCACAGGGAGGAGATTGTGTTTTATGTAACACCTTCTACCTCCCAAGTGATTTTAGGGTTTCCATGGATGGTGAAGCACAATCCCCGGATTGATTGGCCGTCTGGGGTTGTGACGCAGTGGAGCGAAACCTGCCACCGGGAATGTTTAGGATCCTCGGTTCCACCCGGTGTGACAGCTAATGAGGAGGTCAAAGTCCCCCCCAATCTGACGGCGGTGCCGGAGGAGTACCACGATCTTGCTGACGTCTTCAGCAAAGATCTGGCACTCACTCTTCCCCCGCACCGACCGTACGATTGCACCATCGATTTGATCCCGGGCACTGAGTACCCATCCAGCAGGATGTACAACCTCTCACGTCCGGAACGGGAATCAATGGAGACCTACATCTGGGACTCCTTAGCTGCCGGGTTGATCCGGAACTCCACCTCCCCGATGGGCGCGGGTTTCTTTTTTGTGGGTAAGAAGGACGGCGGACTCCGTCCATGCATCAATTACAGAGGGCTGAACGAGATTACGGTTCGCAATCGATACCCATTACCTCTGTTGGATTCGGTGTTCACGCCCCTGCATGGAGCCCAAATATTCACCAAACGCGATCTTAGGAATGCGTACCACCTGGTTCAGATCCGGAAGGGAGACGAGTGGAAGACGGCATTTAACACCCCCTTAGGTCACTTTGAGTACCTGGTCATGCCGTTCGGCCTCACAAACGCCCCCGCGACGTTCCAAGCATTGGTTAATGACATCTTGCGGGACTTCCTGCATCGGTTTGTCTTCGTATATCTAGATGATATACTCATCTTTTCTCCGGATCCTGAGACTCATGTCCAGCATGTACGTCAGGTCCTGCAGCGGTTGTTGGAGAACCGGCTGTTTGTGAAGGGCGAGAAGTGCGAGTTCCACCGTACTTCTTTGTCCTTCCTGGGGTTCATCATCTCCTCCAACTCCGTCGCCCCTGACCCAGCCAAGGTTGCGGCGGTGAGAGATTAGCCCCAACCAACAAGCCGTAGGAAACTGCAACAGTTCCTCGGCTTTGCAAATTTCTACCGGAGGTTCATTAAAGGTTACAGTCAGGTAGTTAGCCCCCTGACTGCCCTGACCTCCACTAAAGTCCCCTTCACCTGGTCGGATCGGTGCAAAGCCGCGTTTAGGGAGTTGAAACGCCGGTTCTCGACTGCGCCAGTTCTGGTGCAGCCTGATCCTAATCGCCAGTTCATAGTTGAAGTGGATGCCTCTGACTCAGGGATAGGAGCCGTGCTGTCCCAGAGCAGGGAGTCCGATAAGGTTCTCCACCCTTGTGCCTATTTTTCCCGCAGGTTGACCCCAGCTGAAAGGAATTATGATGTCGGCAATTGGGAAATCCTGGCGGTGAAGGAGGCTGTTGAGGAGTGGAGACACCTGTTGGAGGGAGCGACGGTGCCCTTCACGGTTTTCACGGACCATCGGAACCTGGAGTACATCCGGACGGCCAAGCGGCTGAACCCCAGGCAAGCCCGCTGGTCACTGTTCTTTGGGCGCTTTGACTTCCAGATCACATACTGCCCCGGGACCAAGAACCAATGATCGGATGCCCTGTCCCGGGTGCACGAAGAGGAAGCCAAGGCCGAGTTGTCGGACCCAACAGAGACCATCATCCCCGAGTCCACAGTCATGGCCACCCTCACCTGGGACGTGGAGAGGACCGTCCGGGAGGCCCTGGCATGGAACCCGGACCGGGGACCGGCCCGAGGAACAAACTGTACGTCCCACTAGAGGCCAGAGCTGCGGTTTTGGACTTCTGTCACGGTTCCAAGGTCTCCTGTCATCCAGGGGTGCGCAGAACCATGGCAGTGGTCCAGCAGCGCTTCTGGTGGGCGTCTATGGAAGCCGACGTCTGGGATTACGTCCAGGCCTGTACCACCTGTGCCAGGGGCAAGGCTGACCACAAAAGGACTTCGGGCCTCCTCCAGCCTCTACCGGTGCCTCATCGCCCCTGGTCCCACATCGGCCTGGACTTCATCACGAGCCTCCCGCCGTCCCAGGGCAACACCACCATCCTCACGATAGTGGACCGGTTCTCCAAGGCGGCCCTCTTCGTGGCCCTCCCGAAGCTCCCGACGGCCCAGGAGACGGCAGACCTCCTGGTCCACCACGTCGTGCGTCTGCATGGGATACCATCGGACATCGTCTCGGATCGTGGCCCTCAGTTCTCTTCCCAAGTCTGGAGGAGTTTCTGCAGGGAACTGGGGGCCACCGTGAGTCTCTCGTCCGGGTACCACCCTCAGACAAACGGACAGGCAGAGCGGGCTAACCAGGAGCTGGAGCAGGCCCTCCGCTGTGTGACCTCCACGCACCCGACGGCCTGGAGCAACCATCTGACCTGGATCGAGTACGCCCACAACAGCCAAGTTTCGTCTGCCACCGGCCTCTCCCCGTTTGAGGTGTGTTTGGGGTACCAGCCCCCATTGTTCCCGCTCGTGGAGGGAGAGGTCGGTGTGCCCTCGGTCCAAGCCCACCTCAGGAGGTGCCGCCGGGTGTGGCGGACTGCCCGTTCTGCCCTGTTGAAGGCCCGGACGAGGGCCAAGGCCCATGCAGATCGCCGGCGTTCCCCGGCCCCTGCATACCAGCCCGGGCAGGAGGTGTGGTTGTCGACCAAGGACATCTCGCTTCAAGTGGAGTCACAAAAACTCAAGGACCGGTTTATTGGACCATTTCCCATCCTCAAGGTCCTCAGTCCGGCCGCAGTGAAGCTAAAGCTGCCAGCTTCACTGCGGATCCACCCGGTTTTTCATGTGTCACGTCTCAAACCTCATCACACCTCACCACTCTGCACCCCTGGACCTGCACCGCCTCCTGCCCGGATCATTGACGGGGAGCCGGCATGGACCGTGCGTCGGCTCCTGGACGTCCGTCGAAAGGGTCGGGGGTTCCAGTATCTGGTGTACTGGGAGGGGTATGGACCCGAAGAACGCTCCTGGGTGAAGAGGAGCTTCATCCTGGACCCGGCCCTCCTGGCCGATTTCTACAACAGTCACCCGGACAAGCCTGGTCGGGCGCCAGGAGGCGCCCGTTGAGGTGGGGGGTCCTGTTGTGTGGGCCGCTGAAGAGGAGGTACTGCTGGCCCACTACCACCAGATGGCGCCCTGCTTGGAGTGTGGGCTTCAAGCACGAGAGGGCGTCGGAACTACTGGAGTGACAGCTGTCACACATCATCAACACCAGCTGTCACTCATCAACCACATCCTCTATAAAAGCCGGACTGCAACTCCACCTCCCCGCCGAGAAATCAGCTACCACTCAGGTAACCTTCTCTGCTGTAATTACTGAGACTAAATATTGTTCTGTGTGCAGCCGTTTTCCTGTGGATACAGTCTGAAGCTGGATTGGCGGATAGTGTGAGTGCGACGTCTTCGCCTCTCACTCCTTCCAGGGAAGTGACTGACAGGAGCTGCACGGGTGATTCTGTATCTGGAGGTGGAGGTCTTCCCTCCTGGAGGAACCAAGCACTGAATAATTGCTGGGTGTGTATTCACACACCCACCATTAACTGTTTCTGTTTCTGCCAGCAGTACAGGGTCTGACTACTGAAGACAGTGGCCACCTGGGGCGCAGGACTTGGCGGCTCCGGTGTTCTTCAGATCCGTTGGCGGTGGAAACTGTGTGTGATCCGGCTCTTCTCTGGCCAGACATCTTCTATCTTCGAGCCTGCCCACACATAACCTTGTGTATGATTGACCATCCTCATCCTCTGTTATTGTCTGTATTTCGTTGTGTGATTCACAACATTAAATTGTTACTTTTTGGCTTATCCATTGTCCGTTCATTAACGCCCCCTGTTGTGGGTCTGTGTCACTACACTTTCACAACACTGTGCCCACCACTGGTGAATTGCTAACATGCACAGTTTTAAGTATCTTTGCATTCTGTGAGGTTAGCAAATCGAGCATTCTAAACACAGAAGAAGTTGATGAAAAACTTGTGTTCAATTTTTTATACCAATATACATTTACCACAAGATATGTCATGTGTGTAATCAGAATATTGCAGTGTTACTCGAGGCCAAGACCTTTTATCTGGAGGTTTGTCTGAATTTGTGCTTTGTGCTGAGAATTTTTAGTTTTGAAATGTCAGGGCCATTGAATTTACAGTGAGAATTCTTGAGATGTATAGCTTTGTAAAGACTGAAGAAATCATTATTCATGAGTTGACTTAGTTCAAGAGGCTGACACAGTTTTGGACAGATAGGTCACGTTGTTCTTGTCTTGTTCATATGACCATATTGTGGCTTAGACAACCATTTCTTTGTACAGAGCACCAATAGCTACCTATCAGAAACAGCAAGGGAGATATATCTGTACCAAATACAATTTCTAATTAATTTGCAATCTTTGGTTTCATAGATATATGTCTTTACCTTTGTAAGCTGACACAAAATGCATACTAGCTTTATCAGTTTAAGAGAAAAAATATCCTTGCACAATACTAGTTACATATAATAGGAGACTCTGAATGTAAACTTCTACTTTTACACTTCTGAGTTTGTAAATTTTGCATATCATTGTATGAGTAGAGAAAATACCTCTTTGTAATAAATGAATATTGGTATAAAACAAATTTAACACAAGTTTTTCATCAAGTTCTTCTGCATTTAGAATGATTGATTTGATAACCTCACAGAATGCGAAGATACTAAAAACTGTGCATGTGAGCAATTAACTTTATGCTAACAATATGTTCTATCAATCGATGTAGTCACAAACATTTCAGGTGCTAAAATATCCTGGTAAGCACAAATGATATGTGAAAAATTGTAGGATTTGAGAATGACCTTGACCTTTATCAATGACCTTGACTTCTAATCACCAAATTAACTATAAATTGATTTTGCGTACTGGAAAACATAGGAAACAACATCTTATTTGCTGAAATAAGCAACAAATGGACTGATTTATGAGAAATGTAAAATTTCCCGCTCACCCAGATTTGGCCCTGAAAGTGCTCACCTATTCACCTTATTCAGCCCTGCCCACTTTTACAACAGAGGCATTTCTGTTTTGGCTTAGGACTTCCGGTGATCAGTGTTTTCAGTATAGAACAATGGAAGATATTACATGGGTAGAAACAAAGACCTTTTTGAAAAGCTCAAAGGGATCGACTCTGGCTCACCCATGGGTCACAACAGAGTGGGAAGATGACATGAAAAGGTGGCCCTCGATATTTTTTAACTCCTTTGTGTTGTCACTCAGCGTGGACAGTTTGGCTATGAGGAACTATGAGCTTCGCACCGCACAGCACCACTGAAGCTCGTATAAAAGCACAATCAAGTTAAAATACTACCCGAAAGTAGTACCACCGTAATGCCAAGATTACGTAACATTGATATACGTATGGTGTTATTTCATGCAGTGCTTGGTTGTATCAGATGGCAGAAAATGAGTTAATAAGATAGCAGCTAATGCTACAAACACACTTTACCCGTTTATCTCACTAGCATCCGCCGTGGCTTCTTCAATGGAGTGTTATAGTCCAGCCATTTCTTTGGGTAAAGATCCAGTGGTGTGGGTTTTTTCTCCATAAAATTAAAAAGAACAGACATCGGGACGTTTGGGTGGATTTTTCAAAATCAGCGCCTTTAGCCAGCACCAGAGATCCTCGTCTTTCAGTGGAGGAGGGAACACAGCACTCTGAGTGGTCCACAGCACTCAAATCTCAACTTTCCATGTTCAAAACATCGTTCTGAAAGTGATAGTTTCCTCTTCTTCCAGTTGTTATGGCACTCACAAACTGAACAATTAATGCTGCTCATGTTTGGACACTTCTGGCATACTGTGTTCCCACATAGCTAATCATCAGACGCAGTGACAAACCGGAAGTTGTTTGACAAAATGGAGCCCCCCACCCTGACTTCTTGAATAAGGTGAATAGGATTTTTAAAAAGTGTCAATTACAGAAATATAAGGAAATATTCCACAGAATGAACAGTGGTTTTTGAATGTCACTGGCACCCCATATGAGGAATCACACTCAGTTTTTCTATCTACCCTTCAAGAACTGAGAACCCATATGTCAAAGTTGGCCATTTTTCATTCATTCATTCATTCATCTTCTACCGCTTAGTCCAGTTATGGGTCGAGTGGGGCTGGAGCCTATCCCAGCAGTCATAGAGCGCAAGGTGGGGTACACCCAGGACAGGACGCCAGTCTGTCGCAGGGCCACAAACAGACAAACAAACACAGACACACCCACACACACCTATGGACAATTTTAAAGATTCCAATCCACCTAACCCGCATGTCTTTGGATGTGGGAGGAAACCGGAGCACCCACAGGAAACCCACGCAAACACAGGGAGAACATGCAAACTCCACACAGAAAGACCACGGGAATTGAACCCACAACCTTCTGTCTGTGAGGCAACAGTGCTAACCACTAATCCACCATGCTGCCCTTTGGCCATTTTTACTATATTTTAATGTAACACAACCTGAGGCCATTTTGACATCAAATTTTGAACTGACCAAAATTCAGGTAGAATTTTGCTTGATGGAAAAACTAATTTTGCCATTCCTAATCAATCTACTTGAAGGGTATATGGTGAAAATTTCATCAAAATCGGACACGGTCATCCAGCCACCCTGCATGATTTTCTCTGAGACAGCTCATTAAATTTTGGAGGTGATCCAGATCCGAATCCAGATTCTGGATCAAGAGTTCCCTTTATACACGCTTTGAAGGATTATGTCAAAAATATTTCACGGATTTTGACAAAATTTTTAACAAAGATACATATTAGGCCATGGAAGGCGCTATTAAATTTTGGAAGCATCTGGATCCGGATCCGGATTCTGGATCAAGTTTCACTTTATATTGTCTTTGAAGGATTACATCAAAACTACTTCACGGATTCTCACCAAATTTTCACCATGGATACATATTAGACCATGAAAGACTCCATTACATTTTGGAGGTGATCTGGATCCGACTCCAGATTCTGGATCAAGATTTCACTTTATATACGCGTTGAAGGATTATGTCAAAACTACTTCACGGATTCTCGCCAAATTTGCACCACAGATAGATTTTAGGGCATGGAAGACTCCACTGAATTTTGGAGGTGATCTGGATCCGGATCCGGATTCCGGATCAAGATTTCACTTTATATATGCTTTGAAGGATTTTTTTCAAAACTACTTCACAGATTCTCACCAAATTTGCACGACAGATAGACATTATGGCATGGAAGACTCCATTCAATTTTGGAGGTGATCCGGATCCAGATTGGCAGATGTCAGAATTCTCTGATTGCTCTTGTTACCTCCGCCAAGGAGGTTATGTTTTCGGTCGAGTTTGTTTGATTGTTTGTCTGTCTGTTTGTCAGCAGGATAACTCAAAAAGTTTTGAACGGATTTTGATGACATTTTGTGGAGTGGTTGGAAATGACAAGAGGAACAAGTGATTCAATTTTAGTGGTGATCCAGATCACGATCCAGATCCAGGAATTTTTTTAAAGGATTCTTCACCATTGCGGGATAGGGGGAATTTTGACATTCTAGTTTCTAACTCCACAAAAACAAGGCAGAAAGGCTTGAAAAAAATTAGGGTGCAACATAGTCAAATGTTCTATCAAACAACAAAGTTTGGTGATGCTCGGATCCGGATTCCGGATCTGGTGATCCAGAATATGCAAAAATATAGGGAAAATAGAAAATATGTCAGTTTGAGGTGACAAATGAAACTACAGATGCACAACTAACACCAAATTGTAGCTGAATCTGTACTGATCCAGTAAGTTGTCATCAGACTTGATGTAGCTTCAAATGTTATGGAGCTAGATCCAGAAGAAAACCGCCATTACCGAAAAATTGTTTTTATACAATAACCTTTGAACTAATAAAGACATAAAAGTGATTCCAAGTTCTAGTGGTATGTTTTCATGGTCAAGGATGTCAAATATAAAGGAAACAAAAGTGTATGTATCATAGTTTTGGTTGTAACACTGAATTGTTGAATAGATCACTGTGCCAAGGAGGGAATCTCTTTAGGGTCAGTGACCCTATGGCCTTGGCGGAGGTTTGCACTCTCTGAGTGCTTCTATTTATTTATTTATTTATTTATTTATTTATTTATTTTTATTTATTTTATTTAATTTATATAGCACCAAATCACAACAACGCTTTAGGGTCAGTGACCCTATGGCCTTGTTTAGAGAAGTGTTTCATGAATGTTAAAAAATTCATATATTTGCAGTTTAGTTGAATAATAAATTGAATTTTGTCTCTTATTTGTTTTTGTCTATAAGCACATGCAATATCAATATCAGTGCTCAGATGACAGTAGCTTCTGGGAAAGGTGCAAGTTGCAATAAACTGTGATGCCAAGCAGATGAATTTTTTTTTTTACTACTGAGCAAACATCATTGTTAGACTTTTTTAGGTTCAGTGATTCCACAGCGTGTAGATGTTATGGCGTCAGTGACCCCATGGCCTTGGCGGAGGTTTGCACTCTCTGAGTGCTTCTAGTTTTTATAATTTTTCCTCTCATTTTTATGTACTTTCATCATGTACGTTGCATACAGGAAATTATGGCTTGATGTTTTCATCTGTCTGTGTGTGAAGACATTCCTGTGATCATAAGTGTTGCATGTGGTGAATACTTGGTGCTGACACCATACTGTGGGTACCCACTGGGGAAGAGATGAAATTATTCTAATTGAGGGGTCTTGGTGCATTTAACCGCATATTAATGAGTGTGATAAGTCTACAATAAATCATAGACTTTTAATACTTACACTATAGGTAACTCCTTGATTATAGATTAGCTTATTAGATTTTAGGGTTGGTTAGTTCAGAATGGTTTGTTATATTTACAACATTTATATATTTGCAAAAATAACATGACATATTCAAGTCAGCTAAATAAGCTGCTAATTTACATACATATTTCCAGCAGCCATAATTGAGCAGTGCTTGATAATATCCTTCAGATTCATAGTATTTCATACAGGCATGCTACTGTATTTGAGTTTTCTCTTTTCAGTGCTGATTTGCATAAATTTTTCAATGCTGCCATTCCTTCAGAACACTTGATGACATACATAGATTTCATATTCAAAATGTGTTGACACAAATAGCATAACATGCCCAAGTGTGATAATTAATCAATCAATCAATTTCAATCAATTTTATTTATATAGCGCCAAATCACAACAAACATTTGCCCCAAGGCGCTTTATATTGTAAGGCAAAGCCATACAATAATTACGTAAAAACCCCAACGGTCAAAACGACCCCCTGTGAGCAAGCACTTGGCGACAGTGGGAAGGAAAAACTCCCTTTTAACAGGAAGAAACCTCCAGCAGAACCAGGCTCAGGGAGGGGCAGTCTTCTGCTGGGACTGGTTGGGGCTGAGGGAGAGAACCAGGAAAAAACATGCTGTGGAAGAGAGCAGAGATCAATCACTAATGATTAAATGCAGAGTGGTGCATACAGAGCAAAAGGAGAAAGAAGCACTCAGTGCATCATGGGAACCCCCCAGCAGTCTAAGTCTATAGCAGCATAACTAAGGGATGGTTCAGGGTCACCTGATCCAGCCCTAACTATAAGTTTTAGCAAAAAGGAAAGTTTTAAGCCTAATCTTAAAAGTAGAGAGGGTGTCTGTCTCCCTGATCTGAATTGGGAGCTGGTTCCACAGGAGAGGAGCCTGAAAGCTGAAGGCTCTGCCTCCCATTCTACTCTTACAAACCCTAGGAACTACAAGTAAGCCTGCAGTCTGAGAGCGAAGCGCTCTATTGGGGTGATATGGTACTATGAGGTCCCTAAGATAAGATGGGACCTGATTATTCAAAACCTTATAAGTAAGAAGAAGAATTTTAAATTCTATTCTAGAATTAACAGGAAGCCAATGAAGAGAGGCCAATATGGGTGAGATATGCTCTCTCCTTCTAGTCCCCGTTACTACTCTAGCTGCAGCATTTTGAATTAACTGAAGGCTTTTCAGGGAACTTTTAGGACAACCTGATAATAATGAATTACAATAGTCCAGCCTAGAGGAAATAAATGCATGAATTAGTTTTTCAGCATCACTCTGAGACAAGACCTTTCTAATTTTAGAGATATTGCGTAAATGCAAAAAAGCAGTCCTACATATTTGTTTAATATCAATCAATCAATCAATTTTTTTTTTATATAGCGCCAAATCACAACAAACAGTTGCCCCAAGGCGCTTTATATTGTAAGACAAGGCCATACAATAATTATGTAAAACCCCAACGGTCAAAACGACCCCCTGTGAGCAAGCACTTGGCTACAGTGGGAAGGAAAAACTCCCTTTTAACAGGAAGAAACCTCCAGCAGAACCAGGCTCAGGGAGGGGCAGTCTTCTGCTGGGACTGGTTGGGGCTGAGGGAGAGAACCAGGAAAAAGACATGCTGTGGAGGGGAGCAGAGATCGATCACTAATGATTAAATGCAGAGTGGTGCATACAGAGCAAAAAGAGAAAGAAACAGTGCATCATGGGAACCCCCCAGCAGTCTACGTCTATAGCAGCATAACTAAGGGATGGTTCAGGGTCACCTGATCCAGCCCTAACTATAAGCTTTAGCAAAAAGGAAAGTTTTAAGCCTAATCTTAAAAGTAGAGAGGGTGTCTGTCTCCCTGATCTGAATTGGGAGCTGGTTCCAGAGGAGAGGAGCCTGAAAGCCGAAGGCTCTGCCTCCCATTCTACTCTTACAAACCTTAGGAACTACAAGTAAGCCTGCAGTCTGAGAGCGAAGCGCTCTATTGGGGTGATATGGTACTACGAGGTCCCTAAGATAAGATGGGACCTGATTATTCAAAACCTTATAGGTAAGAAGGAGAATTTTAAATTCTATTCTAGAATTAACAGGAAGCCAATGAAGAGAGGCCAATATGGGTGAGATATGCTCTCTCCTTCTAGTCCCCGTTATTACTCTAGCTGCAGCATTTTGAATTAACTGAAGGCTTTTTAGGGAACTTTTAGGACAACCTGATAATAATGAATTACAATAGTCCAGCCTAGAGGAAATAAATGCATGAATTAGTTTTTCAGCATCACTCTGAGACAAGACCTTTCTAATTTTAGAGATATTGCGTAAATGCAAAAAAGCAGTCCTACATATTTGTTTAATATCAATCAATCAATCAATTTTTTTTTTTATATAGCGCCAAATCACAACAAACAGTTGCCCCAAGGCGCTTTATATTGTAAGGCAAGGCCATACAATAATTATGTAAAACCCCAACGGTCAAAACGACCCCCTGTGAGCAAGCACTTGGCTACAGTGGGAAGGAAAAACTCCCTTTTAACAGGAAGAAACCTCCAGCAGAACCAGGCTCAGGGAGGGGCAGTCTTCTGCTGGGACTGGTTGGGGCTGAGGGAGAGAACCAGGAAAAAGACATGCTGTGGAGGGGAGCAGAGATCGATCACTAATGATTAAATGCAGAGTGGTGCATACAGGAGCAAAAAGAGAAAGAAACAGTGCATCATGGGAACCCCCCAGCAGTCTACGTCTATAGCAGCATAACTAAGGGATGGTTCAGGGTCACCTGATCCAGCCCTAACTATAAGCTTTAGCAAAAAGGAAAGTTTTAAGCCTAATCTTAAAAGTAGAGAGGGTGTCTGTCTCCCTGATCTGAATTGGGAGCTGGTTCCACAAGAGAGGAGCCTGAAAGCTGAAGGCTCTGCCTCCCATTCTACTCTTACAAACCCTAGGAACTACAAGTAAGCCTGCAGTCTGAGAGCGAAGCGCTCTATTGGGGTGATATGGTACTACGAGGTCCCTAAGATAAGATGGGACCTGATTATTCAAAACCTTATAGGTAAGAAGGAGAATTTTAAATTCTATTCTAGAATTAACAGGAAGCCAATGAAGAGAGGCCAATATGGGTGAGATATGCTCTCTCCTTCTAGTCCCCGTTATTACTCTAGCTGCAGCATTTTGAATTAACTGAAGGCTTTTTAGGGAACTTTTAGGACAACCTGATAATAATGAATTACAATAGTCCAGCCTAGAGGAAATAAATGCATGTACATATTTGTTTAATATCAATCAATCAATCAATTTTTTTTTATATAGCACCAAATCACAACAAACAGTTGCCCCAAGGCGCTTTATATTGTAAGGCAAGGCCATACAATAATTATGTAAAACCCCAACGGTCAAAACGACCCCCTGTGAGCAAGCACTTGGCTACAGTGGGAAGGAAAAACTCCCTTTTAACAGGAAGAAACCTCCAGCAGAACCAGGCTCAGGGAGGGGCAGTCTTCTGCTGGGACTGGTTGGGGCTGAGGGAGAGAACCAGGAAAAAGACATGCTGTGGAGGGGAGCAGAGATCGATCACTAATGATTAAATGCAGAGTGGTGCATACAGAGCAAAAAGAGAAAGAAACAGTGCATCATGGGAACCCCCCAGCAGTCTACGTCTATAGCAGCATAACTAAGGGATGGTTCAGGGTCACCTGATCCAGCCCTAACTATAAGCTTTAGCAAAAAGGAAAGTTTTAAGCCTAATCTTAAAAGTAGAGAGGGTGTCTGTCTCCCTGATCTGAATTGGGAGCTGGTTCCAGAGGAGAGGAGCCTGAAAGCTGAAGGCTCTGCCTCCCATTCTACTCTTACAAACCCTAGGAACTACAAGTAAGCCTGCAGTCTGAGAGCGAAGCGCTCTATTGGGGTGATATGGTACTACGAGGTCCCTAAGATAAGATGGGACCTGATTATTCAAAACCTTATAGGTAAGAAGGAGAATTTTAAATTCTATTCTAGAATTAACAGGAAGCCAATGAAGAGAGGCCAATATGGGTGAGATATGCTCTCTCCTTCTAGTCCCCGTTATTACTCTAGCTGCAGCATTTTGAATTAACTGAAGGCTTTTTAGGGAACTTTTAGGACAACCTGATAATAATGAATTACAATAGTCCAGCCTAGAGGAAATAAATGCATGAATTAGTTTTTCAGCATCACTCTGAGACAAGACTGTTATGTGTTGACGCAGGTTGAGGAGTGGACCTGCGTCTGACAGGACCCAGCGGTTAAAATAACCAGAAGGCGGTTCCCAACAGAAAACAATTTACTTTTCACCTGTGCTTACAAATGTAAAACATAAAAAGCGTCCCTCTGGTGGAGTGATAAGTGGCACGTTCTCCAGCGCCCGCAAGGATTAAAGCCCGGCGCTCCTGGACTCACTACCACCGCCAAACACCCCCCAGGTGGACACGACGAACCGATTCTCTTTAGCATGTGCTGACAGCATGTGTCCTCACCCTTCCCTGCTTCACGGGCTCGATATGTCAAACCCAGGTGCGGTCCTCAGCGTCTCACAAACAAACGTCACAAGGTCGAGTTCCCGGCAGTTCTGCTCAAATCACACATGACTTATATGCAGAACGCCATCCAATTATCTGCTCCAGCTGCAAGTCTTCAAGGCCGCACGTGAGCCCCTGCCACAGGTGTTCCACATGACGCTAATAAGGGTGAGGACTCTTCAGCCAGCACTTTCTCCACAGACAAATCAGCCCTCATGCCACCTGGAGAGCAAAGAAAAGAAAAGAACACCAACACAGCCAGCCACGCCCCCCCAACACACAACAAAGACCTTTCTAATTTTAGAGATATTGCGTAAATGCAAAAAAGCAGTCCTACATATTTGTTTAATATGCGCTTTGAATGACATATCCTGATCAAAAATAACTCCAAGATTTCTCACAGTATTACTAGAGGTCAGGGTAATGCCATCCAGAGTAAGGATCTGGTTAGACACCATGTTTCTAAGATTTGTGGGGCCAAGTACAATAACTTCAGTTTTATCTGAGTTTAAAAGCAGGAAATTAGAGGTCATCCATGTCTTTATGTCTGTAAGACAATCCTGCAGTTTAGCTAATTGGTGTGTGTCCTCTGGCTTCATGGATAGATAAAGCTGGATATCATCTGCGTAACAATGAAAATTTAAGCAATACCGTCTAATAATACTGCCTAAGGGAAGCATGTATAAAATGAATAAAATTGGTCCTAGCACAGAACCTTGTGGAACTCCATAATTAACTTTAGTCTGTGAAGAAGATTCCCCATTTACATGAACAAATTGTAATCTATTAGACAAATATGATTCAAACCACTGCAGCGCAGTGCCTTTAATACCTATGGCATGCTCTAATCTCTGTAATAAAATTTTATGGTCAGCAGTATCAAAAGCAGCACTGAGGTCTAACAGAACAAGCACAGAGATGAGTCCACTAGACCATTCCTCTGCAGATGATCAGTTAGCTGTTTTACAACTACCCTTTCAAGAATTTTTGAGAGAAAAGGAAGGTTGGAGATTGGCCTATAATTAGCTAAGATAGCTGGGTCAAGTGATGGCTTTTTAAGTAATGGTTTAATTAGATTTCCAATTTGCATATATCTTTCTCAGCAGTCATACTCTAATAATCCATTATTACCATATCTGTGTGTGCTTTTTTCCAATCACAGATGTGCTTAAAACATTTTCACAGCATTGTAAATGTTAGCTGTCCAGACATGATGGTGTAATGACCGTTCACGTACCTCTTGTTTCTTTTCTGAAGAAGAAAGAAGAATCCAATATTTGTGAATTATGATTGTTGTGAGGATGCATATTTGTTGAAGCAGTCTTTCTGTAAGTTGTACTGAGCTGGTCATAGTGCAGAACGCTTCAAACCTCCATCTCACTGACCCTTTTAGCTCTGAGCAACAGCCCAGCAAGTGTGATTGAAGTCTGCTGTCAGACAGAAGCTGACAGATGAAGATCACCAGAGCAGAGAAAATAGAACGGAATATTCATCTTGTCATTCCTTCTTGTTAGATCGTAGTGTCAGGGGGAGTATTTTATCATCCTGTAAAGGTCAGTTGATGAGTTGATGAAGGTCATCGAAGGTGGTACTCTGAGGGTATTACCAGCCACAGATCTATAATGATGGTTTAATTTCCTCTCTTTCTCTTGCATTAATAATGTCAAGGCTGTTCATTAAATTACATCTTTCTGATCTTTATTTCACTGTCCACCACACAAATCCAAATTGATATAAAGCATCAGTGTTATTGATTTTATGACATGGCCTGAAGGATTTGGCACATTGCTCCATTATATGAGGAACATTTTAATTTTCAGTTCTTGGATTGTAAACTTGTATGCCTTGGGACAGAGCAATGAGACTGTTATACTAAGAATTGATGATATATTCAATCTGTTGCCAATTTAATAAAGAATTCTACAATAAATGTCTTTGGCAATAGGTCTCTTTGGAGGATCCTTTGTTGCTGTTGGAATGACTTTCTGCAAAGAAGTGGTTCCTTAAGGAGACTAAAATGAGAACTTTCTCTTGCATAGTGAGGGCACATCAGCTACGATATTTCTTCCGTGTGGTGCGTTTCTCTGTGCAAGATCCAGCACGCAGGTGCCTCAGTGTTGAGGACCCCTGCAGCTGGAGAAGGCCAAGGGAACTGCCACGCTTCACCTTGTTGCAATAGATAGATGGTTATTTTAGAGACGTGGAAACTGGCCAGTCGTCTGCGTGGGTGGTTGTCATTCATGACCCAAGGGGGTTTTGCGGTGGTGTGGAAGTGCATCACTCGTGCATGCTACCAGACTTGAGAGTATTTATTCCAATGTCTGGCACAACATTTTCATGTAGTCTTGTGAAAAACACTTCAGTATTAAAATGATTGATTGAACCATGAGATATAAAACAAAGAGGTATACCATGAGGAAGGGCAGCTAGCTGTAAAGCTTTTTCTTTCCAAAACCATGAATGTTTTTTCATAATCCATTCAGATGTGGAATATGGTCCAAAATGTTTGATATATACATTCCAGGCTAGATTGAATCTTTCTGCCTAGTTTCCTGAAAATTGGTTGTAGTATTCACTACCTTGTATTGTACTGTATGTTTTCTTCAAGGTACTGGCATATTATTAAGGTTTGTAGCCAATAAAACACAAATAATGAATGTTTATGAGTTCAGTGCTTCGCCTTGTTGAATGGTTTGTTCCAGCTTTCACAGAAATAAATATTTGTTCTATTGAGAGAATGTAAAAACATTCATTATTTGTTTTATATAACGGCTAAAATAGATCCTTGTCATTTGATATTATATTAATTTATAAACAACAGAAAATGGACTTACATTTTGGTGTGTCACTGCACTGACTTTGTGTACTTCCAA
Source organism: Thalassophryne amazonica (assembly GCF_902500255.1). Lineage (NCBI taxonomy): Eukaryota > Metazoa > Chordata > Actinopteri > Batrachoidiformes > Batrachoididae > Thalassophryne > Thalassophryne amazonica. The sequence continues at coordinate 12,183,848 of NC_047116.1, forward strand.
CAAATAATAAAAAAAAGAGTTTGTGTACTTCCTCACTCCAACGAAAAATCACATCAGAAATTTGTCCAGCTTTGGTGCATCACTGCTGCTCTGACATCAGCAATCCAACATGAACTTTAAATACAAGTCCAACAATAATTCTGATGACGTTGTCTGCGATGCCGTGCACCAACTTCGTGTACTTCCAAAAAAGACTGTACTTCCTCAGTGCAGTGAAAAAAAAATCATGTCAGAAATTAGTCCTTTTCATTCTATCTTCCTCCTAACAGCTCTTCATGCATCCAGACAGCTTACAGCACAGTGGATTTGTTTTGTGTGTGTGCGAATGCGCGTGTGTGTGTTTGTGTGTGCGCGTGCGCAGAGTGCAGTAGTATCAAACGTATGGAACCAAATTTGCACACTAAATGGAATCAAATTGCACTGTAAATGCAACGCAACACAAATGGGATGAATAATCCATGTCACGTGACATACAAAACACCAATCAAATGACAAGGATCCACTCAGCCATTATATAATATCTGATAGATGTTGAAGTGATGTGTTCTAAAAACAAATCCATTTTCAGGTCGCTACAAAATGACTTGTTTCTGAGATTTTTTTGTGTACCTGCATTTCTCTGTGTTACCCTTTGTGTCACAGTCCACTGACGCTGATTGTTTGTTTTAATCCCAGAGCGACTATATTAAACTTGTCTTTATTTGCACTTAACTGCTTCTGCTGGTTTCAGCCAAACAGAAGAGTAAAAATTAACGTTAACATTATGCTACTGTTTACATATTTACCAGCAACCCCCCCCCACCACTATCAAACCACACACACACACATACACACACTTGAGATTAGTGGTTTTCAAGCCTGACCAGTCAACTGTATCGATTTAATTAATAGTTGGTTTAACAGTGGAACACAACTGGCTCCTTATGTGCAGTTCAAGTCATGCACTGGTTCCGCACATTGCCACATTCACGACACCATGGAACCCTATTGAGTCCTGGATGGCAGCCACCCAGGCAGACGACCTGTCCATGCACACATCCAGAGAAATGTGACACATGGCCAAAATGTCATAGCTGATACTGTCTCACCAAGCAAATGATAATCCTCATCTGAAGTTCCTGAAGTAATCACTTGTTTGACACAAAGGCTTTCCAACAGGACCCAAGGATCCTTTGAAGAGACCTTGCACCAAAAACATCTAGTTGTCATTTTATGTCAATCGTTAGTCTCACAACTATACAGTAAGGGAAGAAGCACCACCCTAAAAAGTTGGACTATCACTCTTCCGTAAAGATATCAACATCACCAAACACGTTATGACTCCATGAACTCTTCTCAGGCAACTCCTGATCTCAAACACAGAGTACCTAAAGACATGAATGTCACTCCCGGAATAAATGAAGGTATCTACAAGTTCAACACCTTGACTACATACGGATACACTACTAATGGCCGAGTCCAGGAAGTGATTGAAGGCTTGGATCTTGACTTTGATCCAGGACAAGCACAAACCCAGACACTGTTTGTTCAGCTTCTCAAGTGTTGTAGCTAGGGTATCCATTTATTCCAGAAAGATCACAGCATCGTCTGCGAAGTCCAGATCAGTAAACCTTCACTCGCCAACAAAGGCACCTAAGCTGCTGGTTTCTGCTGCCCTCCCCAACACAAAGTCCATAGAACAGTGTAGCAGACAGAACATTCGAACTGTGAACAATTCAGATATATATTAGGGGAGGTGATGGTCTAGTGGTTAAAGCGTTGGGTTTGAGACCAGAGGATTCTCGGTTCAAATCCCAGCCTGACTGGAAAATCACTAAAATCACTAAAAATGGAAAATCACTTTGTGCAAGGTCCCCTCGTTGCTCTCGGTGTGTAGTGAGTACCTTGTATGACAGCACCCACACATCAGGGTGAATGTGAGGCATTATTGTAAAGCGCTTTCAGCATCTGATGCAGATGGAAAAGTGCTATATAAATGCAGTCCATTTATTTATATGTATGTGTAGTTTGAGAATGATGCAGTTCTTGAAGTCTTGAGGACCAGGTTTGAGAATGACTGCTGCAGATGTCTTTAATGGTATTTTGTTACCACACATTTTTTTGGTGTCTGTTTCCATTCATTCCCATGCTGGCTTCGTCTTCGCTATTCCTGTGATTGTTTCAAACGACGTTGCACCGTAGTGACAAAATTATGCATGAGATATGAAACTAATTTATTTTGGCTTCTCCTGTATTTTTTGCTCGGGATCACCACAGCAGCTCTGGTATGGATCCACATTGCTTTGAACTTGGATTGCCGGGAAGGCAAGCACACTCTACCACCTTACCACATTAGGCATGTGATATTAGCCACGGACTGTTTTGTGTCATTGAATTTATTGATTCTGTTGACTTGTTGCAGCTGTCTTAATTTTATTTGTCTTCTTTCGTGGCTGGCTTCAAATTGATGATAGACGCCATTCACCTGTTTCCGTTGTGTAACAGTGGAGCGCGTCGCTCGCAGAGCAGGATGAAGATAGACAGTTACGCCATGGAGATCCAGCCTGCAGGACCATCTGTGAGTGCAGAGGAAGTGAAGTGTGAGCTGCTGTTCTGCTCTGCCTGGCTCCAGAGTAATTGGCCATCAAATGATTAAAATGATTCTGGGCTGGCAGGCAGGTGCTATCTCTAGACAGGCCGCCTGTGTGTCTTCCTGTTTGTCTGCTGCTAGCTGCCTTACACTTTTCTGCCTGCCGGTCTTCGGGCATGCCTGTGTTTGACCATCAGCTTGTCAGTCTTCCTCTAGATGTCTGTCTGTTTGTGTGTTTCTGACAGTCTGGGTCTGTTCGGGCCCAACGTGCTGCAGCAGTTGGAGATAACCATGTAATTGATTAACCACCTGCTCTTTTTGGAGAGGCAGCTTCCCCTCTGGAGGCTCTATAAACCAAAATAGTCCTCAAAAGATGCAGCTCCACTTTCATTCCTTCCCTCCTACACACCAACTGTGCTTTAAGGTTTTTATTGCTTCTGTCAGGTCGATGTTGTGTTCGCTCAACTCTAATGAGCCTGTAACTCCTTAAGTGTTGTCATTTGCAATTCATATCTGTCCCGAGGGGGACCCATGTCCAAATTCTAATGTCAGAAACCAAACCATCATGTAAGGTGATTTTAACTTGCTGAGTTTGATGCGAATTGTTCAAATGATGATTCAAGCATTAAACTTGGCAAGAACATCCTTATTGGGGTACTCTTCAAAATTAGCTAATGAACCAAGCAAAATCCAAGCTGGCTGCCAGTTTTCAAGGTGGCTGCCTACAGGAACGGTGAAAATCCAAATTTGATATATCTTGAGATTGAAACATATTTGAATGATTAGTTTCATTTTATGTCTTTTGTAGTATTCTGAAAGAGGTGTGACCCATTAAAATCTTCTTATGTAATTAGCCCCTGATTAAACAGTGAAACTGTCCAAATAGCATCAGCTGACTTGTATATCACAAGTTTCTGTTCTCTGATTTATTGTATTTTACATTGTAACAATGAATGAAGAATAAATCTTGTCAGGTAAAAATGAAAATGGATCCTTTATATTTCTTAATATATATATTTCCAGTTTTAGTACCAACTTTTAATACAGTTTATTACTGCACATAAAATGTTTTTGTACCTGCCCTGCTAGAGAAAATTAAATGTTAATTTATGCTGAAAAAGTGCTATGCCATATGAATATTTACACATTATGACCACTTTAGAGACACAAAAAGATTTCTTGAGGGATATTGAATGGCAAAATCAGGTTTATCATCATCCAGTAGGCCTTTATGTCTCATGCAGACATGACATGGCCACTCGCAGTGTTCCAAGCTTCGCTATTATTGGCTGATTGACTGACTACCTCTAGGTTACCTTAACTCAATTTATTGTGTATTTCTGTGTGTATTGTGTATTTCTGTGTGTATTGTGTATTTCTGCCAGTACTTTAGTTATCAGGCTAAGCCAAGTTGTCTTTGAGCTTCCTCTTTTAAATGCACTTTAAAAATGTGACCAATGTTTATTCAAAAAAATTGTGGCAACAAAGAGACACATAATATAATTGAACAGATTTTAAGTTCTACAATTTTGATTAAGAAGTATTGAATACATTAACTAAACCTAAACAAAAAAATTAGGTACATGCTAATAAAAACAACTGTTGAAATGTGCTGGATTTAGTAATAGCATCCCAAATGACGAGTTATACCGCCAAAAAATATTAAGTATATCCTAGTCAATTTCACAAGGAAAACTGATTCATATTTACCAAGTATCTGAGCAAAAATAATTTAGATTTACTAAATATTTGGGGGAAGCTGATTAACTCAGCCACATGGGGTGTGCAGCCAGTACATTCTGAGTGCCGGTCCCAAGCCCGGATAAATGAGGAGGGTTGCGTCAGGAAGGGCATCCGGCGTAAAACAAGCCAACCCAACTATGCAGACTCAGAATCAAATTCCCATACCAGATCGGTCGCGGCCCGGGTTAACAACGTCCACCACCGGTGCTATTGCCCAACAGGGTGCCGGTGGAAATTGGGCTACTGCTGGGCGAAGACGACGAAGAAGAGGAGGAAAACGTTGCCACGAACAGCGGGAGAAGAAGAAAACTAGAAGGGTGGAAATGAGAGTGGGGACTTTGAATGTTGGTAGTATGACTGGTAAAAGAAATGGTGTTGGGGTCATTTTAAAGGAAGAGTATCTTAAAAGTGTGTTGGAGGTTAAGCGAGTGTCTGACAGGGTGATGAGTGTGAAATTGGAAATTGAAGGGGTGATGATGAATATTATCAGTGCATATGCCCCACAGGTAGGTTGTGAGATGAAGGAGAAAGAAGATTTCTGGAGTGTGTTAGATGAGGTGGTGGAGAGTGTGCCCAAGCATGAAAGAGAGGTGATAGGAGCAGACTTCAATGGGCATGTTGGTGAAGGGAACAGAGGTGATGAGGAAGTAATGGGTAGATATGGTATCAAGGATAGGAATGGGGAAGGACAGATGGTAGTTGATTTTGCAAAAAGGATGGAAATGGCCGTGGTGAATACCTACTTTAAGAAAAGGGAGGAGCACAGGGTAACATATAAGAGTGGAGGAAGGTGCACACAGGTGGACTACATTCTTTATAGGAGATGCAAGCTAAAAGAAATCACAGACTGTAAGGTGGTAGCAGGAGAGAGTGTCACTAGACAGCATAGGATGGTTGTTTGTAGGATGACTTTAGAGGTAAAGAAGAAGAGAGTTAGAGAGTGAGAGCTCTCATCAGATGGTGGAAGCTGAAGGAGGAAGACTGTTGTGTGAAATTTAGCGAGCAGGTGAGAGAAGCACTAGTTGGAGGCGAAGCAATTTTGGACATCTGGAAAAGTACTGCAGATGTGGTGAGGGAGACAGCTAGGGCAGTACTGGGTATGACATCTGGACAGTGGAAGGAAGACAAGGAGACTTGGTGGTGGAATGAAGAGGTCCAGGAAAGCATAAGGAGAAAGAGGTTGGCGAAAACGTTTTGGGATAGTTGGAGAGATGAAGAAAGTAGATAGGAGTACAAGGAGATGCGGCGTAAGGCGAGAAGAGAAGTGGCAAAAGCAAAGGAAAAGGCATATTGCGAGCTGTACAAGAAGTTGAATAGTAAGGAAGGAGAAAAGGACCTGTACCGATTGGCCAGACAAAGGGGCAGAGCTGGAAAGGATGTGCAGCAGGTTAGGGTGGTAAAAGATGCACATGGTAATGTGCTGACAAGTGAGGAGTGTGTGCTGAGAAGGTGGAGGGAATATTTTGAAGAGTTGATGAATAAAGAAAATGAGCGAGAGAAAAGGCTGGATGATGTGGTAAGAGTAAATCAGGAAGTAAAAGAGATTAGCAAGGAAGAAGTGAGGGCTGCTATGAAGAGGATGAAGAGTGGAAAGGCAGTTGGTCCAGATGACATTCCAATGGAGGCATGGAAATGTCTAGGAGAGATGGCAGTAGAGTTTCTAACCAGATTGTTTAATAAAATCTTGGAAAGTGAGAGGATGCCTGAGGAGTGGAGACGAAGTGTGCTGGTTCCTATTTTCAAGAACAAGGGTGATGTGCAGAGCTGCAGTAACTACAGAGGCATAAAGCTGATCAGCCACAGCATGAAGTTATGGGAAAGAGTAGTAGAAGCTAGACTTAGAAAACAGGTGAAGATCTGTGAGCAGCAATATGGTTTCATGCCGAGAAAGAGCACTACAGATGCAATGTTTGCTCTAAGAATACTGTTGGAAAGGTACAGAGGACAGAAAGAGTTACATTGTGTGTTTGTGGACTTAGAAAAAGCTTATGATAGGGTGCCAAGAGAAGAGTTGTGGCATTGTATGAGGAAGTCTGCAGTGGCAGAGATGTATGTTAGGGTAGTGCAGGACATGTACAAGAATAGTGTGACAGCGGTGAGATGCGCAGTCGGAATGACAGACTCATTCAAGGTGGAGGTGGGATTACACCAAGGATCAGCTCTGAGTCCTTTCTTGTTTGCAGTGGTGATGGACAGGTTGACAGATGAGATCAGACAGGAGTCCCCATGGACTATGATGTTTGCAGATGACATTGTGATCTGTAGTGAGAGTAGAGAGCAAGTTGAGTCTAGTCTGGAGAAGTGGATATGCTTTGGAGAGAAGTTGAATGACAGTCAGTAGAAGCAAGACTGAGTACATGTGTGTGAATGAGAGGGAGCCCAGTGGAATAGTGCAGTTACAAGGAGTAGAAGTGGTGAAAGTAGATGAGTTTAAATATTTGGGGTCAACTGTTCAAAGTAAGAGTGTGGTAGAGAGGTGAAGAAGAGAGTGCAGGCAGGGTGGAGTGGGTGAAGAAAGGTGGCAGGAGTGATTTGTGACCGAAGAATATCAGCAAGAGTGAAGGGGAAAGTTTACAAAACAGTAGTGAGACCAGCTATGTTGTATGGTTTAGAGACAGTGGCACTAACAAAAAGACAGGAGGCAGAGCTGGAGGTGGCGGAGCTGAAGATGTTGAGATTAGGAATGAACATATCAGAGGGACAGCTCAGGTGGGACGGTTTGGAGATAAAGTCAGAGAGGCGAGATTGAGATGGTTTGGACATGTGCAGAGGAGGGACCCAGGGTATATAGGGAGAAGGATGCTGAGGATGGAGCCACCAGGCAGGAGGAGAAGAGGGAGACCAAAGAGGAGGTTCATGGATGTGCTGAGAGAGGACATGCAGGTGGTTGGTGTGACAGAGGAAGATACAGAGGACAGGGTGAGATGGAAACGATTGATCTGCTGTGGCGACCCCTAACGGGAACAGCCGAAAGACAAAGAAGAAGATGGGGGAAGCTGATTCATATTTACATAATCTAGGTGAAATTGACTTATATTTATTAATTTACATTTACTAATTAACATGGGGGAAATTGATTTACATTTACTACATAGCTGCATAAAAATGATTTGGATTAAGATTAAGATTTGAATGAAGTAAATAAAATAAATAATATCAATGGTTGAGTAAACATTGGTCAAAATTTTTACAGTGTGGAATGAAAGTCTCATTTAGGGCTTTCATTGATTGTGTACCTCTGGAAGGTGATGGTCTAGTGATTAAGGTGTTGGGCTTGAGTCCAGAAGATCCTGGGTTGAAATCCCTGCCTGACTGGAAAAACACTAGGGGCCCTTGGGCAAGGCCTATAATCCCCTATTGCTCCCGGTGTGTAGTGAGCGCCTTGTATGGCAGCACCTTGACATTGGGGTGAATGTGAAGCATAATTGTAAAGCAGTTTGAGCATCTGATGCAGATGGAAAAGCGCTATATAAAATGCAGTCCATTTAGTCCATTTATCTTCTTTTGGTAGGCAGAGACGGTGGCACATGCATTTGATTCTTCCATGTTCATGTCTTTGCTCCATGGACCTGTGTTGCTACTATATGTTTCTGCTTTCAATATATTTGTTGCTTTAATTTTGAGTATTCGTCTAGCGTGCGCTGTTTTTTTTTTTACCCATTTAAGACAGCCTGCGACTTATACCCTGGTGAGACTTACATACCGAAAAATCACATGTTCGTGATTAATAATACACCTATTTTTCCACAAAACATCCTTCAATGATCTTGTGATATACGAGAAAAAATAATTTTGGCTCGAAATTTGGTGGTCATTATGGATTTTCAATTGGCTTCTGAAAAAAAAATTGGAAAGTTTCTCTGTGTGAATGTTTTTGCCAAGTTGTAACATCATTTGAACAATTTTTCCAATGTTTCCTCCATTATATGTGTTTGTTTCATTCTGCAGACATGATTGTAAGTTGTGTTCCTGTGGGTGTCTCGCTCTGGTCCTCCTGGCGTCAGTACAGACCTGCAGAGGTTAATGAAGCCCCATTTGTTTCCCTGCAGACCGAGTCTGCTAATTAGCCCTGAGTGCTCTATTGTACAGTAATTACACTGCGGCCTGGAACTCATACCGCAAAAGGCAACACTTTATTACAGGTGCATCCAGCGTGCAAATCACCTACTGCATCTGTCTCAAAAAGGAAGATGATAATGCATATGTGAACTCAACAGTTAAGTGTGGGTGAATTATTAGGATTTTAAACAGTAGCTTTGTGTACTTCTCATAATGTAGAAGGAACATCTGATTCATTACCTTCTCTTTGGTGTCACATCCCTCAATTCTCAGAGCTAAATAGAGAGTGATGGAGAACACAGTAGCTCAATGGAAGGAGCACCTTTTAACCAATCCCATCTCAGCCAGAAATCTCACTCAGGAAGTCTGCCTTTGTAAAAAAGACACCCGCACACACACATCACTTCAAGGTGAAAGTCAGTATTGCTGTGGAGAAGAAAGTGGAACAGGAGGAGGAGAATTGGTTTTGAATTAACATCCTTATAAAAAGTGACAATAGGAGAAGAGACGGTGCTGGAGAATAGCTCAGGTGAATATACGAGGATAGATGGAAACCAAATTGCCTTCAAGAAGAAAATCAATAAGATGTGGGATCATATTGGGAGCACGCGGAGTGAATCACATTGTTTATTCAGTCCAGGCTTTAGGCGCGGACACATGCTGCTATGTCGAAATGAAACAAACCACACTCTATTAGAAAGGCAGAGGTGGCAAAGCAGAGCTAATATTAAGAGTAGGAGGGTGAAGACAGACAGAGAGACCATCATGTTTTATTAGGACCTCTGTTCCAGCCAGAGACATGAGTCAGCCTGCTGGAGTTCTGTCCTATAATAAGCCAAGGGGCTTTCAGATACCAGCCAGACGTCACACCACCACTGCTGTACTGTTGCGAAGAGCCACAATGCTCAACACTGCTTTGATAAAAATGTCAAATTATAAAGTCTAATTAGTTTCCTTTTTCTACTTTGGCTTTTACCACATTGTGAAATGGTAAGAGCCTTGATTACATTACCATTTGGGAGATGTGTATCCAGTTTGATGTGTAAACCAACAGAAGTTCACCACCAACACAGCAATATCACAATCTACTCAGGTGTGACTGAATATCCATCAATTTTCTGTACCCGCTTACTCCAATTAAGGGTCCCAGGGGGCTGGAGCCTATCTCAGCAGTCACAGGGTGTGAGGCAGGGTACACCCTGGACAGGAGGCCAGTCTATCGCAGAGCCACATATAGACAGACAAACGCATTCACACCCACATGCACACACCCCTATGGACAATTTAAAGTTACCCGTTCACCTAATCTGCATGTTTTTGGATGTGGGAGGAAGCAGCCGGAGGGAACCCACGCAAACACAGAGAGAACATGCAAACTCCACACAGAAAGCACCTGTTGGGAGTGATCCCATGACCTTCTTGCTGTGAGGCAACAGTGCTAACAACAACGCCACCGTGCCGCCCCCGATTCATTATCCGTTGTCCAATAATATCGGTCGATATGAGATTTTTACTAGCATATTGGTATTGAAGTTATATTTGCCAATATCAAAACCTTTTTTTAAACAGAAAAACAATACAGAAAAATATGTCATCATATAGTTGATACAGCAAAGGAAACTATGGTGGCATTGTTTACAATACTATCAAGCATGGCTGAGACCCTCATCATCCCTTGGTCACATTAGCTACAAGGGACAGAGGCAAAGCGACAAGCTGCCATTCATAACAAGAGACAAGTCATTTCTATGCTGCCAGCTAGGTGGGGCCAGAATAAAGGAGAAGCCTGTTTTATGTAAATGCTGAGCGATGCAACACAGCAACTGTCAATCTGAGTTTCGGCAGCGTGATGGTTAGTTATACTTAACTATGTAAGTTCATGTCTCTGTCATAATTGTTTGAAAATGAATTGTTAGGAATCATTACCATGTTTCTATGTATATTTCAGCAGATACAGTATATCAGTATTGTAAAATCTTTTACTCTATAATATTGCTGTTGGTATCCACCCCTAAAATATCCATATTTGTTCGGCTGTACAATATACATCACAGTAAATGAGGTATAGATTTAAGTTTTATTTTTACTGGATACAAGTGCCATCATGTATAGGCCAACTGGGGTCATAACTACCACTAGGGGCTTTGGGTTTGGGGGTGCTAATAATATCAATCAGTATTGTGTATCTTCTTGATTTTACAGTATTTCAAACTGACCCCTATTGTCTGAATTTTTGAAATTTCTGAAAATTCCTTTGTCCCCATGTAAACACATAACCAATCAATATATAAGCAGTGTTCTAAGTATCATGGTTGATGTTCAAACATATGCAAAAATGTCTCACTGTCTAGTTAAGTAATAATTGTTTTAAATCATTCAACTCATCTTAAGTGTAGGATGTATTCAGTATGAAAGAAACAAACTTAAAAACCATGCTGCTATTATACAATTATATTAAAGTTTCAGAGTAGAACACATTCGAGTATAATGCTGCGTTCACACCGCATGCCACGCGATGCCACAAATTCGCTTCCCTCGCCTGGCGATGGATGCACCACCATTGCATGGTGTGTAGCTCTGCTTTCGCTGCGAAAATTCACCTCAATGCATCATCAAATAGGAGGAGCTTCCATTCCGCTCGCCGTCAAGTCTACATGGCGGATCTTGATCACACGGAGAGAGTTGCTGTGCTCTATTTGTTGTGGAAAGCAGACAAGCGTTGCCAGCGGCGCCGTCCCTGGGTTCATAACATCCTCATGAGACGTTCCCAATTCGGGGAGTTTTATTATTTGCTGCAGAAGCTGTAGCAAATAACTGGAGCTGCAGGAGCTCCAGTTTGAGGACCTCCTGTCCCTTTTGCGTGCGCACATGTAAACATAGAAAATAAAAAAAAGTGGCTGCCGCTACGGTTCTTCGCTCTCTCCCCTCAAACTCTGTCATCAATGTGTTATAAACCACTCACCATTTGTTTTATTATACATCAATCAATTTCAATCAATTTTATTTATATAGCGCCAAATCACAACAAATAGTTGCCCATACAATAATTACGTAAAAACCCCAATGGTCAAAACGACCCCCTGTGAGCAAGCACTTGGCGACAGTGGGAAGGAAAAACTCCCTTTTAACAGGAAGAAACCTCCAGCAGAACCAGGCTCAGGGAGGGGCAGTCTTCTGCTGGGACTGGTTGGGGCTGAGGGAGAGAACCAGGAAAAAGACATGCTGTGGAGGGGAGCAGAGATCAATCACTAATGATTAAATGCAGAGTGGTGCATACAGAGCAAAAGGAGAAAGAAGCACTCAGTGCATCATGGGAACCCCCCAGCAGTCTAAGTCTATAGCAGCATAACTAAGGGATGGTTCAGGGTCACCTGATCCAGCCCTAACTATAAGCTTTAGCAAAAAGGAAAGTTTTAAGCCTAATCTTAAAAGTAGAGAGGGTGTCTGTCTCCCTGATCCGAATTGGGAGCTGGTTCCACAGGAGAGGAGCCTGAAAGCTGAAGGCTCTGCCTCCCATTCTACTCTTACAAACCCTAGGAACTACAAGTAAGCCTGCAGTCTGAGAGCGAAGCGCTCTATTGGGGTGATATGGTACTATGAGGTCCCTAAGATAAGATGGGACCTGATTATTCAAAACCTTATAAGTAAGAAGAAGAATTTTAAATTCTATTCTAGAATTAACAGGAAGCCAATGAAGAGAGGCCAATATGGGTGAGATATGCTCTCTCCTTCTAGTCCCCGTCAGTACTCTAGCTGCAGCATTTTGAATTAACTGAAGGCTTTTCAGGGAACTTTTAGGACAACCTGATAATAATGAATTACAATAGTCCAGCCTAGAGGAAATAAATGGATGGATTAGTTTTTCAGCATCACTCTGAGACAAGACCTTTCTAATTTTAGAGATATTGCGTAAATGCAAAAAAGCAGTCTTACATATTTGTGTAATATGCACTTTGAATGACATATCCTGATCAAAAATGACTCCAAGATTTCTCACAGTATTACTAGAGGTCAGGGTAATGCCATCCAGAGTAAGGATCTGGTTAGACACCATGTTTCTAAGATTTGTGGGGCCAAGTACAATAACTTCAGTTTTATCTGAGTTTAAAAGCAGGAAGTTAGAGGTCATCCATGTCCTTATGTCTGTAAGACAATCCTGCAGTTTAGCTAATTGGTGTGTGACCTCTGGCTTCATGGATAGATAAAGCTGGGTATCATCTGTGTAACAATGAAAATTTAAGCAATGCCATCTAATAATACTGCCTAAGGGAAGCATGTATAAAGTGAATAAAATTGGTCCTAGCACAGAACCTTGTGGAATTAACCTTAGTCTGTGAAGAAGATTCCCCATTTACATGAACAAATTGTAATCTATTAGATAACAAAAATATAAACGCAACACTTTTGGTTTTGCTCCTATTTTGTATGAGATGAACTCAAAGATCTAAAACTTTTTCCACATACACAATATCACCATTTCCCTCAAATATTGTTCACGAACCAGTCTAAATCTGTGATAGTGAGCACTTCTCCTTTGCTGAGATAATCCATCCCACCTCACAGGTGTGCCATATCAAGATGCTGATTAGACACCATGATTAGTGCACAGGTGTGCCTTAGACTGCCCACAATAAACATATTCATCCTGCTGTAACCAGGTTTCTGTAAGGCAGAATAAATCAATATGTTGATCAAGTATTATATAATTTACTAACAGGGACTTAGAAGAGAGAGACCTAATGTTTAATAGACCACATTTAACTGTTTTAGTCTGTGGTGCAGTTGAAGGTGCTATATTATTTTTTCTTTTTGAATTTTTATGCTTAAATAGATTTTTGCTGGTTATTGGTGGTCTGGGAGCAGGCACCGTCTCTACGGGGATGGGGTAATTGTTATGTGTCGGACGCAGCCCGGAGAACCGACCAGCGTTTGAAGGACCCAGTATAAAATAAGCAGAGCATGGTACAAAGGATAACAGAATTTAATGAACATAACAGTGCTGTGATAAATATAAAAGTGCGCGGTCTGGCGTGGCGGATTTGCAGTGTGCTCCCAGCAGCACAAAACGGTCCAGAGCCAGAACCAGTTCGGACCCAAGGACCCCACCGACACCCCCCAGGTGGCCGCGACAAACCGAGTCTATGAAAGAAGAAATCATCATGTGAGTCCACACTCAACACACAGAGGGACCGCTCAAAGGTGTACAAACAGCAAACACTTCCTGGCTTAATTACTAATCAGCTTCCCACCCTGCAGGCATAGAACACCCTGTTCACAAAACTCCACAGCAGTGGAAGCTGATTAAACGACTACATACAGCTCAATATAATAAGGTGTGAGGGACACCATATTTACTGACTGTATAAATGTTAGTCACAAAATCTAACGTACCTCAGGAAGTGTGCTGACGAGCGTGAGACCTCACCCCCTCCTCTTTCACAGACCATGCATCAAACCTGGACGTTCTCTGCATCCACTGATGATGAGATGGCTCTCGAGACGACGATCTCACCCGTCTGGTCACAAGGTCGAGTCTCTGGCAAATACACACTGTGTACTCCAGTCTTAAATGCCACCATGTTCCAATCCATGTAGATGCACCACAGCTGTGAGTCCTGACGAGCCGCAGGTGATCAGCCTCAGGTGATCAGGGTGAGGTCCTGATGAACTCAGCTACACAGCCACTCAGTCCCAAATGCAAGCCACCTGGAAGGAAAAACAAAAGACAGAAACAAAAAGGCAGCCAGGCCCCCCAGTCATACAACAGTACCCCACCCTCACGGGAAGCCTCCCGGCGACCACACAAACCTGGCCCAGGAGAAACACCCCCCTCCAGGGACCATGGCTGGAAACCGTATCCGCATTCATCTTCCAACAGAATCTTCATCTAACAGAACGGTAGATGTCTTCTCCTCTGGCTGCATCTTTGCCCTTGTTTCTATCAGTCAGTTAGCACAGGTGTGGCCAGGAGTTCTTGAACCTGTGCGGTCAGCTTTTGTCCAACCATGTTCACAGTCTGATTAGTCATAAAACAAAAAAGACAAACACAAACAACCAAAACACCCCCCCCTCCCCAGAGGCCCGTTCCATCAAACCCCGGGAAGGGGAGAAAAGAAAAACCCAAACTTAAGCTTGCAAATAAAAATGCTAACACACCCCCCCTCCCCAGAGGACTGTTCCATCAAACCCCGGGAAGGGGAGAAAAGAAAACCCCAAACTCAAGCTAGCAAATAAAAACACTAACACCCCCCCCCCCCCCAACGACATGTAGGGACCAACACCCCCCAGAGGACATCCCGCCAGCTCCAGGAGTAATAACCACAGCCGAGGTCCCTCTGGGATCCAATGTCACCCACGGGGACTCCCAGCGCCTCCCAGAGGACCATTCCATCAACCCCAGAAGACGCCTCCCCTCATGACCAACGGACCCAGCCCCGGCCGTCTATGGCTAGATGGACCCACAGCCCTTTCCCCCCCAGAGGACACCACAGTCAAACCCTGAGGGCGGAAACTGGGGGAAAAACAAAAGGAGAAAAAAAAAACATACAAACAAAACAACCTCAACCCCACCCCCTTGGCGCAGTGGAAACTGGAAGCACGTCCAGTGTCACCAACCGTGACTATACCCCAGAAGCCAACCGGGAGGAGTGGAACAGCGGTTATGGCAGACGGCACAAAACGGCGCCACTCCTCCGACTTCCAAACCAGCCACCAGCTGCGGGTATATCCCACTGCCCCAAACCTCAGCCACGCCGATGGCAGATGGCTCAAAGGCGCGCTGAAGCCGGAGGTGGAACAGGGAATCAACAAACAAAAACACCCCCCCGCCCCCCCAGGTGCAGAGGTTACCTGGGAAACGCCCAGCATAACCAAACTGCACCACTCCAGCAACGCCGACACTAGGGCTCACACGGCTGGAGCCAGAGGAGAAGAGAGGGAACAAAAAGAAAATACCCCAAACCCCCCCCTCCCCTCCCGGGTGCAGAGGTTACCTGGGAAACGCCCAGCATAACCAACCTGCACCACTCCAGCAATGCCGACTCTACGGCTCACCCGGCTGGAGTCATAGGAGAAGAGAGGGCATAACAAAAAACAAAACAAAAAAAAAAGAAAAAACAACCCAATTACCCCCCCATGACCCCCCAGGGGACCGTCCCATCAAACCCTGGGAGGTGAAACTGAAAGAAATAAAAAGAAAGACTAACAGACTAACATAAAGTTGCTTGGGTCCTTTTTTTTTGCTCCAGACAGAACTGCAGGGTCACGACCCCAGACACTAAATAGTGTACAAATAAAAACCCCACACAAAAACCAACTCAAAAAACACCCACACAAAATGAACACACACAAAACTAATAAGTGATTTATACCGTCAAGCTCGAACACACCTGTTCCAACTTAAGAGCTTGACGGTAATGTGACTCAGTCACCAAAAGAGGGAGCCAAAGTGCTAAAAATGAAAAACCCCCTTTGGTAACTGAGAAAACAAACTCATGCTGCCTTTCTGTGCGCAGCTCTGTGTAACACACAACCAAAAATGTGATTCAACTAAATAACACCGGAGCTGACACAACAGACGCAGTAGCTATCATTACCCGGGGAAACGGGGCTATGACTGTAACACAGGAAGCACCGCGACCTGTGCCACAGAGCTCCGCCGTGCGCGTTCACCCATTCCAGACACACTCTTGCAGCTCCCGTTTAAACCTCTTATCCGGTCGGAGCGTGACGCGAAGCCGTCGCCAGTCACACTCCACCACGACCCTCGGATAAGGCACACACAGGAACACGGCTGCATGAGTGCTCAAATCAGTATTCAGTAATGGGTTCTCCAACGCGCACCATCCGGGCGGAGAGCACCCGCAACTGATCCGGATAACTTCTGAACGTCTGCTGCCGCCTTCCCGGCGCGTTACCGTCTCTGCTACCGCTGGGTCCGCGATGTTTGGCCAGAGACTACTGTTATGTGTCGGACGCAGCCTGGAGAACCGACCAGCGTTTGAAGGACCCAGTATAAAATAAGCAGAGCACGGTACAAAGGATAACAGAATTTAATGAACATAACAGTGCTGTGATAAATATAAAAGTGCGCGGTCTGGCGTGGCGGATTTGCGGTGTGCTCCCAGCAGCACAAAACGGTCCGGAGCCAGAACCAGTTCAGACCCAAGGACCCCGCCGACACCCCCCAGGTGGCCGCGACAAACCGAGTCTGTGAAAGAAGAAATCATCATGTGAGTCCACACTCAACACACAGAGGGACCGCTCAAAGGTGTACAAACAGCAAACACTTCCTGGCTTAATTACTAATCAGCTTCCCACCCTGCAGGCATAGAACACCCTGTTCACAAAACTCCACAGCAGTGGAACCTGATTAAACGACTACATACAGCTCAATATAATAAGGTGTGAGGGACACCATATTTACTGACTGTATAAATGTTAGTCACAAAATCTAACGTACCTCAGGAAGTGTGCTGACGAGCTTGAGACCTCACCCCCTCCTCTTTCACAGACCATGCATCAAACCTGGACGTTCTCTGCATCCACTGATGATGAGATGGCTCTTGAGACGATGATCTCACCCGTCTGGTCACAAGGTCGAGTCTCTGGCAAATACACACTGTGTACTCCAGTCTTAAATGCCACCATGTTCCAATCCATGTAGATGCACCACAGCTGTGAGTCCTGATGAGCCACAGGTGATCAGCCTCAGGTGATCAGGGTGAGGTCCTGATAAACTCAGCTACACAGCCACTCAGTCCCAAATGCAAGCCACCTGGAAGGAAAAACAAAAGACAGAAACAAAAAGGCAGCCAGGCCCCCCAGCCATACAACAGTAATGAGGGGATGGCAGGGGGAGAGAAGCTGCAGAGAGGTGTGTAAGACTACAACTCTGCTTCCTGGTCCCAACCCTGGATAGTCACGGTTTGGAGGATTTAAGAAAATTGGCCAGATTTCTAGAAATGAGAGCTGCTCCATCCAAAGTGGGATGGATGCCGTCTCTCCTAACAAGACCAGGTTTTCCCCAGAAGCTTTGCCAATTATCTATGAATAAAAAGTTTCTCTATCTATTATCTATCTGTGTAGTTAATAAAAATATCTTCACAGACCATTCGTTCGCGCGTGCACGTGAAAAAACACCTGGCTGCCGCTGCGGTTCCTCGCTCTCTCCCCTCAAACTGTCATCAATGTGTTATAAACCAGCCACCATTTGTTTTATTATATATCTGTGTAGTTAATAAATAAAGTAATCTTCACGGACAATTCGTTCGTGGTCCAAGTGAAAAAAAAACTGTCTGCTGCTCTGCTGCTCGCTCTCTCCTCAAACTCTGTCATAATTGTGAAATAAAAGACAAAAGGGACATAAGTCCTGCTCACAGGCTGGCTGCCAGAGACAGGACATATCCACATCAAGTATAAACTCCAGACATCTTCACGTCACTACATATCCAATCCCTGATTTGTTATCGCGGCATGACAAGATGAAAAAGTTCAGATTTTTCTACTTGAGGAGGAGGTTGACGCGACGTGATATCGCGCCACAAACGTGCCAATTGCTCAAAATCGCTTCATTCGCATCCATCGCGTCGCATTGTGTGGCTTGAACTTTTGTGGTGCCACAACACGTCCTTCCATAGGGATTACATGGCAACCTGTCGCCGCTGTCGCTTGCGTGGTGTGGCGGTGTGAACGCGGCATAAGGATTAAATCATCACTTCTACAAGGTCAGTCAATAAAGTAACGGTCTTTTTTATTTTTTTCAAAAACTATATGGATTTCATTCATGTTTTTACGTCAGACATGCTTGAACCCTCGTGCGCATGCGTGAGTTTTTCCACACCTGTTGGTTACGTCATTTGCCTGTGAGCACACCTTGGGAAGGAGTGGTCCCGCCCCCTCGTCGGATTTTCATTGTCTGGAAATGGCGGAATGAAAAGGACTTTTTTCCATCAGAATTTTTTCAGAAGCTGTTAGAAACTGGCACCTGGAAACCATTCGAAAAATTTATCTGGCTTTTGGTGAAAATTTTACGGGCTTCACAGAGAATAAGGACTGTTACTACAGCTTTAAGGACCCCTTTAAGGACGCTTGGCGCACCGCGCTCCGAGCTGCGAAGACGCGGCACAAGCCACCGGACCATTTCTAAACGGATGGCTCTGTGGATACGAGACCGTCGTGTGCTCTTTCTCTAGTTATCACAAGAGCTGGACATCAGCCATTTTCCGGCAGATTTCACTTTTAACAAGAGATTTTGTAATGGAAAGCCGCGCGGAGGCTTCGCGCGTAAAGACCGATTCGCTTTGGAAGCGAGACAAAGGAACACTTCCATTTCAGCGTGTCAGAGGACAAGTTTGGACATGCCCATCTCGGCTTTCAATGCTTACCAGTCCAGTAAGTATCAGAGAAATTGTGGAGAGCTGGACATGTCCAAACACTGAACAAGTCTTGACTGACCTCAACAGTACGGTACTATATGGCAAATCTGTTTGGAGTAGGCAGTTCTCAAAAACTGTGTGACCATGCTAGAATGAGACTAGTGAGGGAAGCCACCAAAGACACCCAGACAACTCTGAAGGAGTTATGAGCTTCTGTGGTTGTGGTTGGAGAAACCCTGCATAGTGCAGCTTTTGTCTTTTGCATCACCACCTCTATACAGTGTTATGCTAAAGTTGTATGGAGGAGAGTTTTCTTAAACATAAGGAAAATTTCAGCTGCTGTTTTCTAGAAGTCACATAGAAAGCTGAGCCTAGATTTGATCTGTTTTCTGGTTTTACAATCCTTATGTACTCCAGACCAATGTGAAGCTGTGATTGGGGACCATTCCCAGTTTCAACACTCACACCCACAAAAGCCTATAGTTCTTTCAGATCTGTCATGATGTCTTGGTGGCTTCCCTCATTTGTCTCTTTCCAGTATTGTTGCTCAGTTTTGAGAAATGCATACTGAACACAGATTTACCATACAGTACCATACTCTTTGTATTTCTTAATGATTGCCATAAATGAAGTCCAAACATTCAGTGACTTGGAAATGTTCATGTATCCATCCCCTGACCTGTCTCAAGAAAAGTGTCTGTAAAAGCAATGATTTAATCTCTTTATATAGAATCAATTGGCCCAAATGCATTTGTTTTTGACTGTGCATCATAGATCGTCGAGCTAGGGTCCATAGAATGCCAAAGATAGGCAATTTAAAACAGAAAAAAGTTTCATAGAGCAGTAATTGTCATTAGCCATGAGAGTACTCAGTCGTTTTTCATTTTCAAAAATCATTAGTGAAGTAACTTGAGATAAATCAAGTGAAGCAGTCTGTAATGCCACTCAATTTCTTAATCTCACTAAACAGATCAGAGACAACTGTAGCAGTGTCTGATGCCAGAACAGGGCTCAGTATGTTGGTGACAGTTCCTGTGTGAATACTGTCACTCTGCACTGACTTGCCAGCCATGTGCACATGTGCTACACTCATCTCATGTACCAGCAGAAAGAGCATTTGTCCTCGTCGGCAGTCCAAGTGAACAGACGGAGCACAAGGATGCAATCATTGTTCTGTCCGTCTGCTTCTCTGCCTCGTTTTTGTTGCAGATGCAGCTTTTGGACAGGCTCCATGTGTGGTGTATAGATCTCACACAGTACTGACACTGAACAATGTTGCGGCACCTGTGAGGAGGTTTTTCCACCCTCAGATAACCTGGATGTGTTTTTTGGTGAAGAAAGTGGGACTTTTCTGCACTGCTAAAATTTGCTGTGCAAAATTTGGGTGATGAAGACTTGAGAAAAGAAGAAATGGGTGTTTATTTGTTCGTTAAAAAAAAGTTTTTGATTTAATATGCACAGCATTGTCTTTCCTCTCATACAAATTTACAGGACACATAATGATGCGTTTTAATGTACAACTCTATTTGTTTACTGTTTCTGCTGCACCGTATTGCAGTTAAGCAAATTAAGTGCTTCATTTGCTCTGCTAATAGAGAAAATGTTGCCTGTTTGTTGTGCTGGTAACAGCATACAGGTAGAGTGAGGAAAAATGTAGATGGCTGAGTGTGACTAAATCAAAGACAATAAATGTATCATTGTGTAACTCACCAAATTAAAACAACATATTTTTCTTGTGTTAAATTTTCGTGACAGTATCATGAACTAGAAGCACTCAGAGAGTGCAAACCTCCGCCAAAGCCATGGGGTCACTGACGCCATAACATCTACACGCCGTGGAATCATTGAACCTAAAAAAGTCTAACAATGATGTTTGCTCAGTAGTAAAAAAAGTTTCATCTGCTGTGACTGGATAGCATGTATCCTTAGCGCTTGGCATCACAGTTTATTGCAACTTGCACCTTTCCCAGAAGCTACTGTCATCTGAGCACTGATATTGATATTCCATGTGCTTATAGACAAAAACAAATAAGAGACAAAATTCAATTTATTATTCAACTAAACTGCAAATATATGAATTTTTTAACATTCATGAAACACTTCTCTAAACAAGGCCATAGGGTCACTGACCCTAAAGAGATTCCCTCCTTGGCACAGTGATCTATTTCTTTTTGTCTCTTTCTCTAAAATTGTATATAATAGTCATTAGATTATTAATATATAAACAAAAATAAATTTAAGAAATATTACAATTTGAAAACAAATGCCGCCCCGAATGTGATGACAGCTGCAACTGCTTCATGCTAACTTTTAACATTGGAAATGCCATAGACATGCTAACGCATTACCATCAGGATCCGGATCGTGATCCGGATCACCACTAAAATTTAATCACTTGTTCCTCTTGTAATTTCCAACCTCCTTGGAGGAGGTAAAAATAAATTTAAGAAATATTACAATTTGAAAACAAATGCACCCGAACGTGATGACGGCTGCAACTGCTTAATGCTAACTTTTAACATTGAAAATGCCATAGACATGCTAACGCATTAGCATCGGGAGCCGGATCATGATCCGGATCACCACTAAAATTGAATCACTTGTTCCTCTTGTCATTTCCAACCACTCCACAAAATTTCATCAAAATCTGTTCAAAACGTTTTGAGTTATCCTGCTGACAAACAGACAGACAAACAAACAAACAAACGTGACCGAAAACATAACCTCCTTGGCAGAGGTAATGAATTGATCAAATCACTTGTTGTGACACCATCATGAACTTGGCATGAGATTGGGCTTGTGCTCATCACTCCACACCACCCAGTTAACACGCTAGCCTCCTCAGGCAAAAATATGATGCCCACTATGTCAGCAAAGGCAACATGCAATATATTAGAGAAAGGGAGGCTAAAATTCAAATTAAGCAATAGATAGAACGTGTTGCTGGGGATGATGCCACAACTTAGATCTTCAGAGAAACGTCTTCTCCATGTGCTGCGGTCACGGCTCAAACAGAGCCTACAGATGTCAGATGCGCTACCTCCAGTTCTGCCTTTAAAACCAGGATAAAAACCCACCGTCATTCTCTATTCTTTCCAGCAGGGGTGGTGGCCAAGTGGTTAGCGCACTTGGTTCCCAGTTCGAACCCCACTCCTGCCACATTTCTCCATGTAATGTGAAGTTCTGTTAGGAAAGACAATAGTGTAAAACTGCCAATTCAACATGCAGATCCGCCTCGGATCTGCTATGGGGACCTTGAGTGACAACAAGGGAGGAGCCGAGGGGACTTAGTATTCTCTGTCCTGTCCATCCCTTGTGCTATTCTGTGTTTGTCTCTAGCTTTTCTTTCTTTGGTTTCATTATGTCTTTGATCGTCGATTTTATGTTTTTAGTTGCCTTACTATTTATCTAGTTTTTGGACAGCACTTTGTTCAGTGGAAGCTGTGTTTAAATGTGCTTTATAAATTTAATTTACTTACTTACTTACTAAGCTGTCATCTGTACTGCAGATGAACAATGACTAACTTGGAACATTGCTTCTGAATATGTTTTGGACATCCTTCTGGAGTCCATCGCAAAAGGAAGACATCACATGCCAAAAAAATAGTAACTATGTCCACCTTGGTGATGTTTATCTAGCTGTCCAAATGTCAGATTGTTCCACATTTATGTAGCATGTTGCATAACTTTTGTTTGTAGTTTGTCGTTTTCACTTGCTAATGTTGGGTTTGGCAAAGCAGTATTAATATTTGTTTTTGTGCCATTTACTTGGCGATGTCACAGTCGCCTGGGTCCAACCTAGAATGTTTTCAAGGTCAAAAACAAAAAAATTCAGCAGCAGAAACACCTGAAATGATTAGTATTTCAGCCTCAGTGGACGTGTGTGGGTCCCCTTGTAAAGGTTGAGTGCTTGTATGTTTGTGCTTATGCACAGTATGCACCTGCTGTTTCAAAGACCCAGCCAGAAGCAACATGAATAAATGGCACCCATCAAACAAGTGGGAATGGTTTTCAGAGACACACGAACAGAGGAACATCAAACGGCAGGAGAGAACCGTCTTGTCCCAGAGCTGGTGCTGTTAAATTGATTCTGACATCCGGAGGCCATATATGTTGTGCTTGTGCTGTCAGCGGCATCAGGAAAACTGAGGCGTTTCACCTCGGGAGCAGGATGAAGAGTGTTATCTGCTGAAGCATACCGTGTCTTTAGCCATTTTGGACAGAAAGAGAAAGCGAGGGAAAGATTAAAAGGTTATTTTATGATGGAGTTGGATGAGCAAACTGGATCTTCATGAGACAGAGGTTACAAATGTTCACTGCACTGCAGCTTTCAGCTTTTCTTAAATACGGGCAAAGTCAGGACCTTGAGAAAATCAATTGTTCATGCACACAAGTGTGAAACTCTGTCTCTGTGCCTCTGGCTTTGCTTCTGTCTTTCTTGTACATAGACACACTAACCAGTCTGTCCCAAACAGCCACTGGGGAACAAGCTTCTGGTTACTGGAAATGTCAAACTGCTTTGTCGCATCCAGTCTCAGTCAGTGAACACAACCTGTGTGAGTGTTGGGTCAGAAATCCAGACTCTCAGTTTGTAGTAGTTCTACTCTGTGCCAGGTGTACCTGAAAGAGATTGAGGCACATGACCTAGCGGCTGAGTTTGATTTTGAGTTTTTCATTCTTAAAAAGACCCACAATTTATTGGGTCTTGCCTCAAAGTTGAAGCTACCATTGCACTGGCCCAGCAGATCTCCAAGCTAAAGCAGGGGAAATCCTCTCCAGGACTTTTTAGAAGGTATATTCTCATGTTTTATATATAACTATTGTCAGGTCCATAAATATTTGAACAGTGAGAATTTCAGTAACTTCTGTACACCACCATACTGGAGTTAAAATAAAACAGTCATGATGTGCTTTTATTGTACAGGTTTAGCTTTAACTCAGTTGTTTTGACAAAAATATCAAATTTACCCTTTGGGAATTACACAGTTCCTACATTTTCATATCAATAAGTAATTAGGAAAAATAAAAATAAGGATTATTTTAATACAAGTAATCACTTTTACCACCTGTTTTCGTCACGGGATGGACACACAAACATTTCCAAGTCCAAGTAATCATGTCTGGAGAAGGCAGTTCAACACATACTGAGTGACTGTGTAAGAATGAGATGCAAGACGATAGCCACCATGACACACGTGATCAATTCACTAACCATCCAGCAGGTGGCAGACACGTCTATAGAATATTCTATCAGCTAAACACAGCTGTTGCTGTTGATTGATCTGGTGCATCAAAGTTCATTAGTTGCAAAAGGGTTTGTCCTCATTATATGTTCTTTGAATCTGGTGACATAGAAGAGAATATCCATTCAGCCATCTGTCCATTTTCTATACATGCTTACTTCAGTTAAAGGTCACATGGGAGCTGGAGCCTATCCCAGCAGTAATAGGGAATATTAATTATTGTTCTTTGAGTTATAGTGTTTGAACCTAGAAGGAATTCATTCATCCATTAATTCACTCACTGTACGAGGTCTGTCCATAAAGTATCGTACCTTTTTATTTTTTTTTAAACTATATGGATTTGATTCATATGTTTTCACGTCAGACAAGCTTGAACCCTTGTGTGCATGCGTGAGTTTTTCCATGCCTGTCGGTGACGTTATTCGCCTGTGATCACGCCTTGTGGAAGGAGTGGTCCCGCCCCGTCGTCGGATTTTCATTGTCTGGAAATGGCGGAATGATTTGGGGTTTTTTTCCATCAGAATTTTTTCAGAAGCTGTTAGAGACTGGCACCTGGAAACTATTCCAAAAATTTATCTGGCTTTCGGTGAAAATTTTACGGGCTTCACAGAGAATAAGGTCTGTTAGTACAGCTTTATGGACCCCTTTAAAGACTGTCAGCGCACCGCGCTCCGAGCTGCGACGACACTCCACAAGCCACCGGACCATTTCTGAGCTGATGGCTCTGTGGATACGAAACCGTCGTGTGCTCTTTCTCTGGTTATCACAAGAGCTGGACATCAGCCATTTTCTGGCAGATTTCACTTTTAACAAGAGATTTTGTCATGGAAAGCCGCGCGGAGGCTTTGTGCGTAAAGACCAATTTGCTTTGGAAGCGAGACAAAGGAACACCTCCGTTTCGGCGTGTCAGAGGACAAGTTTGGACATGTCTATCTCGGCTTTCAATGCTTACCAGTCCAGTAAGTATCAGTGAAACTGTGGAGAGCTGGACATGTCCAAACTTGTCCTCTGACACGCCGAAACGGAGGTGTTCCTTTGTCTCGCTTCCAAAGCGAATCGGTCGTGACGCGCGAAGCCTCTGCAATCGGGCGTGACCATTCCTTCCACATGGCGTGCTCACAGGCGAATGACGTCACAGACAGGCGTGGAAAAACTTACGCATGCGCACAAGGGTTCAAGCTTGTCTGACGTGAAAACATATGAATCAAATCCATATAGTTAAAAAAAAAAAAAAAAAGGTACGATACTTTATGGACAGACCTCGTACTTTAGAGAAGATATATATACCTCATCTTTTCCAAACCCTAGGAAGCACATACATTCTAAATGGTATGAGCCTGCTGTGACTCACACTTGTGTGACATATCCAGATGTTGGAGAATGAAAAGGCCAAGGGATGCACATGTCTGTCAAAGATGGGTGGCTACTTTCATCCCATGGGAATGGGCTGGTGATGTGCCTAGCTGGTTGCCTGGTTGCTGATTTGAATTTGGTGGTTATTGTATGCTCTATGACCTAACCTAAATATATATTGTTGTATTCATAAATGCTGGTTAAAAAGGATGTGATGAATGTTTATTGTAACGTCAGATTTTTTGTAGGTGTTTTGATCCCATACGTTATTCCTTAAGTGTCTGTCTCACTCTGTCGGGTTGAGGAAGCATATGAGAAACATATATGAAATTTTGATGTCGGTTTGTGTCTGTTTTTGTTCTGTACAAATCCTTCTCTCATTTCTCTCTCATTCCTTGTCAACCGATGTCTGACGAGTCCGTCGGAAAGTTTTGTGCACGTGCAAAACTTTGAGCGGATGTCACCCAGAGATCTTTCCCGGTAGTTGCACGTTTGTTTACCATTTTGTCTTGTACTTGTTTGTTACTTTTACAGTACTCATGTGTTCATATACTGTGGCTCTCTGATGCTTGTGATAGGCCAAAGCTTCAGCGCGGGGTGTGAATTCAGCACCAGGGCAGAAAGGACAGTTCCCAATGCAGCGAGCATGCAGTGTTCATTTAGCCAAGGGTTAGATTTATGTAACTTCTTAAAAAGACAGCACCACTGTGCGCATTTTTATCCTGACATCAGAGCATACCTGGAGGAGTCTCTTGGCAAGAAGATGCTGCAGAGAAAGGTTGTTTGCTGTCCTCTGCACTGCAGCCGCACTGAACGCCGCCACAATGAGTGGATGCTGTTAGTGCACAAATGTAAAGAATGAGTATGATATCATGATTCCCAAGCTAGCATGATTCTAGCTACATTTTCCTTCAGACCTCTGTGAATCCTGCTCAAATCCAGCTCCCCCAGCATGTATATATGTCTTGTAACTGGGAAAATCATTCTGCTGAATGCGGCTGTTTGTGTTGCCAGTGGAATGAGATGTCATCCATCCATCAGAGCCCCAAATTCAGTGGAGACTGACAGACTAAGGGATATTTGCCACCGGATAAAATATTTCAGCCCATTACTAATTAGTTTACTCAGTAAACTAATCAGTTTACTTTCGCAGGGGTGGTGGCCAAACTTGGTTTCAGTGCCGGAGGTTCCTGGTTCAAACCACACCCCTGCTACATTTATCCATGTAAATATGGCAGTTGTGTCAGGAAGGGCATCTGGCATAAAACTTGTGCCAAATCAGCATGCAGATCCACCTGAGTGAGAACGGAGCAGCCGAAGGGACTTACTTGCTAATCAGTGTGACAGTACCATTAGTGGTCACCAGGACCCTGTGATTAGCAACAAGGACCCTGTGATTAGCAACAAGGTTACATGACTTGATTGGCCTGTCTGTGTATAGTTGTGATGTGGTCATTGTGCACGTTAAATGGTGGTTTGCTGGTCCTCTCTTGAATCTGTCAGGACCCATAATCATCTAGTTGAATGTGTGTGCCATTAATCTGATTGTATAATACATGTATTGTTTTTTATTTTGCATGCATGAAGTATGTAATAATAATAATATTAATACAGTAATAATAACCTTTATTTAACCAGGTAGAAATTCCATTGAGATCGAAACCTCTTTAACAAGGATGACCTGACCAAGAAAGGCAGCAGCACATGTCATTAGGGACAGGTTAATATCAACATGAGAATGTTGGTGATAAATAAAATACAATCATGTTGGTCATAACATTGCACATGATATAAACTCTCAAGCAGATTTAGATTTAGAAACATAGGCATTGCGCAAATGAATCCCATTTGCGATCTCGTAAAATACACCGAAAGGTGTTCAAGGAAGTCAGTTTGGGCAATTTCAGTTCGTATTGGATGGTAGCAATGTTTCAGTCACAGGGAGCTAAGAAACTAAAGGCATTCTTTCCTGCTTCAGAGCAGACACGAGGTACACGAAAACATAACATGTCATTCAAGCTCAGAGCATAACGGCTTTCAGATCTCTGAGGTAAACTGGATAAGTAGGTCGGAACCAGACCAATAAGAGTTCTGTAAACCAGAATCACCCAGTGTGTATAACGCCTGACAGAACAAGAGGGCATGTCCACTTGGGCATACAACTCACAGTGGTGGGTGAGGCGGTTACAACCAGTGATGAATCTCAGGGCACAATGATACGGTGAGATCAGGGACTGTAAACAACTGGATGAAGCACAACTATACTCAACGTCGACATAGTCCAATAAGGAAGGCAGGAGTTATCAGGAGCTTCCGAACACTTAAGGAGAAGCATGACTTGTTTCTGCAAAGGAAGCCACACTTTACCCTTAATTTGGAGATCAGGTGTGTGTGTACTTGGCATCAGTCCCAATTTGTAAAGGTAATTTGATCTTATATCAGAAGTGTTCCAGTCACTCTTCCTCTTGTCATGGAGTCTTCTTCTGTAGATTTTCACGTCCTTTTCTCTCTTCAGTCGTTCTTATTGCCAGTCACACATGCTGGTCTTTTTTTAGGGTGAGCAATTCTACCCACTCACAAGCTGTTCCCTCTGTTACAGACATGCAGCTAAAGGCTGTGTTCACATCTGTCATATTGTCTCCGCGGGAACGCACACTTGCGTTTGTCTCAATGAAAATACGTCCTTCATGCAACATGTGCAGTTCTTTGTCACTTCTTGTCATATTCTTTCAACTTGAAATTGTTTCCATAATGTGATGGTGTTGTCAATGTTCAGTACCAACGCAGTTCACACAGGAAATCACACATTCATCCCCCTTCCTTTCTTGTTTGTCTGTCTGAATAAACATTGATTCTGCTGTCTTGCTGGAAGTTTCTGCCACTAGCCAATGAAAGGTTGCTGATTGCTTTTCATTTCCTATACTTTAGCTGCAGACCTTCGCTCTCTGTTACTATCTTTCATAAATAACGGATCTCTGCTCTATCTCCTACCACCTTCATTCTCTCTGTACGTCTGAATATCATTTAGGCCTATTGCACCACAAGAACTATTTTAGTATCTAGACATTTATAGAGTAATGCTTTTCCTCGGTGCCAAAAATGCTCAAAAACACTTCTTCTGAGCAGTTTTGACATTTTCAGTGGGGGAAAAAAATCTTGTTTCTTTGACAATAATAAACCACTAAGGACTGTCTTATAATGTACGGTGATAAAGAGTACTCACCCTCAGCTGGAACCAAGCATCTGTCCAATCTGCTATCATTTGTCCAATCTGTTTTTTGTCTCCATTGGGATAGGTTTTGAGCAACAAATCAGCCAAAATAAATAAATGAAGTTAAAATAAAATCCATTCCTCTCGTTTACTTGAAAAAGTGCTTCAGCGAAATCACAGCACATCTGTGACAAGATTTTCAACTGAAAAGTGCTCAGAGACGATCTGACAAAAGACACTAGATGTGTTTTTTTCTGGTGATGGTTGCATTTGCTCATTGTCATTTAAAACAATTTTTTGAAAATGCTGGCATGTAGGGTGAAAAACATACTATATGGATAAAGGGCCTAACCACTACAGATCTTACATTGTAAAAGTTGCTTTTCCCATCCATAGCATCTCTAGTTATTTGGGTCCATGTGACATGATGTAAGTTAGCCCAGATGACCTCCTTCCTATCATCGTCATCTGCCTACTCCTGGCCGGTCACAATATATTAATATGTTCTTGGTCTGTTATGGTGTCTCCTCCCAGGTAACAAAATAAAATACTTTTTCACATTTTCCAGTATTTTTCTCACTCCAAAAGTGGGTGATTTGACACAATTGGCGTTCTGTGTTGTTTAACAAATCTATCTGTAGATACCCAAAAATAAAAGCTGATATTCTAAACTGTCTTCTCATTTTCACATCCTAATCTCATATCCACATGTTTTTAGTGTGTTGAAAAAGCAAATGTTTTCCATGGAGACTGTAGAGCAGAAAATATTGAATAAGGTGGTAAAAGTGTCGGCAATGAGTTTTAGGGAGGTGGTACACTGTGAAATTGTTGTGTGGGCCGCTGAAGAGGAGGTACTGCTGGCCCACCACCACCAGTGGGCGCCCTGCCTGGAGTGCGGGCTCCAGGCACCAGAGGGCGCCGCCGCCTCACAGGAGCAGCCAAGGTGACAGCTGTCACCCATCACCTGAGACAGCTGACAGCAATCATCAGTGGGGTATATCAGCAGGACAGCATCTCCACCTCATTGCCGAGATATCGTTTCTACCTTAAAGGTAACGTATCAAAGCTGACGGAGTGTATCCTTTTGGATTAGTGCTTAGATTGTGGATTACTGTTCCAACGAGAGGTGGAGGTAACTTCCCTGCTGTTCGGAGTCTTGGGTGCAGACGCGCCCCCATCTAACTGTTCTTTGTTCCTCGCCAGCAGTACCAGGTCCGACACGCGGAGGCAGTGGCCACCTGGGAGTTCGGGACTTGGCGGCTCCAGTATTCCCGGGGTCCTGTGGCGGAGGAAGCCGTGTGGTTCCGGTCTTACCTTGGAGAGGCGTCTCCTATCTTCGAGCCTGCCCACACGACACTTTTGTGAATTGACTGTTGTCCATTTCCATGATTGGTTGTATTCGTTGTGCACGTTCACAACAGTAAAGCCTTGTTATTTGACTTTCTCCATTGTCCGTTCATTTGCGCCCCCTGTTGTGGGTCCGTGTACTGACACTTTCCCAACAGGATATCTCGGCCAACGTCATGGATCCCGATGGGCGTCAACCGGCTGTTGAACGGCCAATGGAAGAACAGGACGCACAGGCGTCCGCAGGAGGGGTAATCGGTGAGTTGCAGCGGATCCTCACCGCTTTCACGACTCGGTTAGATTTGATGACCGAGCAGAACGTCCTCCTGAACCGCAGGGTGGAGGCTCTCGCCGCGCAGGTGGAAGCGCGCCCTCCGGGCGCCGCTGCGGCTCTCCCTCCCGTAGATCCTGTGCGTAACATAGACGTTCCACTGGTTGTTCAACGACCTCTCCCACCTTCCCCGGAAGCATACATAAGCCCCCCAGAGCCGTACGGAGGCTGTGTGGAGACGTGCGCGGATTTTCTCATGCAGTGCTCGCTCGTCTTCGCACAGCGTCCCGTCATGTACGCGACCGATGCTAGTAAAGTAGCTTATGTAATAAACCTGCTTCGCGGTGAGGCACGCGCTTGGGCTACAGCGCTCTGGGAGCAGAATTCACGGCTCCTTCTGACATACGATGGGTTTGTAAGGGAGCTCAGAACCGTGTTCGATCACCCTAATAGAGGCGAAACCGCTTCAACCGTGCTGCTGTCAATGAGACAGGGGCGTCGGAGCGCAGCTGCCTATGCAGTCGACTTCCGCATTGCGGCTGCGAGGTCCGGCTGGAATAGCACTGCCCTCCGCGCCGCCTTTGTAAACGGACTGTCTTTGGTTCTTAAGGAGCACCTGGTGGCTAAGGACGAACCGCGGGATTTAGATGGGCTCATCGATCTTGTCATACGGTTAGACAACCGGTTAGAAGAACGTCGGCGGGAACGAGACGAAGGGCGTGGCCGGGCACGCGCCGTCCCTCTCCCTTCCGGTTCCGACCGCGCTCCGCCTTCCCCACGCTCCACGGCCCCTGCGCTCCGTGGGGCCACAGCTCCCCCTGCTGACGAAGCTATGGACACGAGTAGGGCAACATTTAGGGCACCAGATGCACAGAGGAGACGGGCCCACGGAGCTTGTTTTGTTTGTGGTGCAATAGAGCACCATATGAGAGACTGCCCCGAGCGGTTAAACTCCAACGCCCGCCCCTAGAAACTGGGCTAGGGGTGGGCCGAGACATTCACGTGGGACACACCCACATTGCCACACGACTCCCAGTTACGATCCTGTATGAGGACTCAACCCTGAAGGCCCCAGCACTGGTGGACACGGGCTCTGAGGGGAATCTGCTGGACAGCAGATGGGCCAGGGAGATAGGGCTCCCTCTGGTGGCGCTTACCTCGCCTGTGCAGGTTCGAGCACTAGATGGCTCCCTACTCCCTCCAATCACACATAAGACACCACCTGTAACTCTGGTGGTGTCAGGAAATCACCGGGAGGTGATCGAGTTTTTTGTGACTCAGGCCACCTCCCGTGTGGTTTTAGGATTTCCCTGGATGTTGAAGCACAATCCCCGGATTGATTGGCCGTCCGGGGTAGTGGTTCAGTGGAGCGAGACCTGCCATCGGGTGTGTCTAGGTTCCTCGGTTCCTCCCGGCTCCCAAGCTAAGGAGGAGGTCAGAGTCCCGCCCAATCTGGGGACGGTGCCGGTGGAGTACCACGACCTTGTCGACGTGTTCAGCAAGGATCTGGCGCTCACACTCCCCCCCCACCATCCGTATGATTGTGCCATTGATTTGGTTCCGGGCAGTGAGTTTCCGTCCAGCAGGCTGTACAACCTCTCCCGGCCTGAGCGCGAATCAATGGAGATCTACATCCGGGACTCATTAGCCGCCGGGTTGATCCGGAATTCCACCTCCCCGATGGGCGCAGGTTTCTTTTTTGTGGGCAAAAAAGACGGCGGACTTCGTCCATGCATTGATTATAGGGGGCTGAACGAGATCACGGTTCGCAACCGATACCCATTGTCCCTGTTGGATTCGGTGTTCACACCCCTGCATGGAGCCCAAATCTTCACCAAGCTCGATCTTAGAAATGCGTATCATCTGGTTCGGATCCGGAAGGGAGACGAGTGGAAAACGGCATTTAACACCCCCTTAGGTCACTTTGAGTACCTGGTCATGCCGTTCGGCCTCACAAACGCCCCCGCGGCGTTCCAAGCATTAGTTAATGATGTCTTGCGGGATTTCCTGCACCGGTTCGTCTTCGTCTATCTAGACGATATACTCATCTTTTCTCCGGATCCTGAGACTCATGTCCGGCATGTACGTCAGGTCCTGCAGCGGTTGTTGGAGAACCGGCTGTTTGTGAAGGGCGAGAAGTGTGAGTTCCACCGCACCTCTTTGTCCTTCCTGGGGTTCATCATCTCCTCCAACTCCGTCGCTCCTGATCCGGCCAAGGTTGCGGCGGTGAGAGACTGGCCCCAACCCACAAGCCGTAGGAAGTTGCAACAGTTCCTAGGCTTTGCTAATTTCTACAGGAGGTTCATTAAGGGCTATAGTCAGGTAGTTAGCCCCCTGACAGCCCTGACCTCACCAAAAGTCCCCTTCACCTGGTCGGATCGGTGCGATGCCGCATTCAAGGAGTTGAAACGGCGCTTCTCGTCTGCACCTGTTCTGGTGCAACCCGATCCTAGTCGCCAGTTAGTGGTTGAAGTGGACACCT
This sequence comes from Thalassophryne amazonica, assembly GCF_902500255.1. NCBI lineage: Eukaryota > Metazoa > Chordata > Actinopteri > Batrachoidiformes > Batrachoididae > Thalassophryne > Thalassophryne amazonica. Next base: position 12,216,502 of record NC_047116.1, read on the forward strand.
CGGACTCAGGGATAGGAGCCGTGCTGTCCCAGAGTGGGAAGACCGATAAGGTCCTTCACCCGTGTGCCTATTTTTCCCGCAGGTTGACCCCAGCCGAACGGAACTATGACGTCGGCAATCGAGAGCTCCTTGCGGTGAAAGAGGCTCTTGAAGAGTGGAGACACCTGTTGGAGGGAACGTCCGTGCCATTCACGGTTTTCACTGACCACCGGAACCTGGAATATATCAGGACCGCCAAGCGGCTGAATCCCAGGCAAGCCCGCTGGTCACTGTTCTTCGGCCGTTTTGACTTCCGCATCACCTACCGGCCCGGGACCAAGAACCAGAAATCGGATGCCTTGTCCCGGGTACACGAAGACGAGGTCAAAACGGAGTTGTCGGATCCACCGGAACCCATCATCCCGGAGTCCACTATCATGGCCACCCTCACCTGGGACGTAGAGAGAACCGTCCGGGAGGCCCTGGCACGAAGCCCGGACCGCGGGACTGGACCAAAGAACAGACTTTACGTCCCACCAGAGGCACGGGCTGCAGTCCTGGACTTCTGTCACGGCTCTAAGCTCTCCTGTCATCCAGGGGTGCGAAGAACCGTGGCAGTTGTCCGGCAGCACTTCTGGTGGGCGTCCCTGGAGGCCGACGTCCGGGACTATATCCAGGCCTGTACCACCTGCGCCAGGGGCAAGGCCGACCATCGCAAGGCTCCGGGACTGCTACAGCCGCTGCCCGTGCCTCATCGCCCCTGGTCCCACATCGGCCTGGATTTTGTCACGGGCCTCCCGCCGTCCCAGGGAATCACCGTCATCCTCACGATAGTGGACCGATTCTCCAAGGCGGCCCACTTCGTGGCCCTCCCGAAGCTCCCAACGGCCCAGGAGACAGCGGACCTCCTGGTCCACCACGTCGTCCGCCTGCATGGGATATTATCAGACATCGTCTCCGATCGCGGTCCCCAGTTCTCCTCACACGTCTGGAGGAGCTTCTGCCGGGAACTGGGGGCCACGGTCAGTCTCTCATCCGGGTATCACCCCCAGACCAACGGGCAAGCAGAGCGGGCTAATCAAGAAATGGAGCAAACACTACGTTGTGTGACAGCCGCGCACCCGGCGGCCTGGAGTACTCATCTGGCCTGGATCGAGTACGCCCACAACAGTCAAGTGTCATCAGCCACCGGCCTCTCCCCCTTTGAGGTGTGTTTGGGGTATCATCCCCCACTATTCCCGGTGGTTGAGGGAGAGGTCGGTGTGCCCTCGTTCCAGGCCCACCTGCGGAAGTGCCGTCGGGTGTGGCGTGCCGCCCGTTCTGCTTTGTTGAAGACCCATGCAGACCGGCGGCGGACCCCGGCCCCTACGTATCGCCCCGGGCAGGAAGTGTGGTTGTCCACCAAGGACATTCCACTGCAAGTGGTCTCCCCAAAACTGCAAGATAGATACATAGGTCCGTTTAAGATTCTCAAGGTCATCAATCCCGCCGCAGTGAGGCTTCGGCTTCCAGCCTCACTGCGGATCCATCCGGTATTTCATGTGTCAAAGATCAAGCCCCATCACACCTCGCCCCTCTGTGCACCCGGTCCGGCACCACCTCCTGCCCGGATCATCGATGGCGAGCCGGCTTGGACAGTGCGCCGGCTGTTGGACGTCCGACGGATGGGCCGGGGCTTTCAATATCTGGTGGACTGGGAGGGGTACGGTCCCGAAGAATGCTCCTGGGTGAAGAGGAGCTTCATCCTGGATCCGGCCCTCCTGGCCGACTTTTACCGTCGCCACCCGGCCATGAGGCGCCCGTTGAGGGGGGGGTCCTGTTGTGTGGGCCGCTGAAGAGGAGGTACTGCTGGCCCACCACCACCAGTGGGCGCCCTGCCTGGAGTGCGGGCTCCAGGCACCAGAGGGCGCCACCGCCTCACAGGAGCAGCCAAGGTGACAGCTGTCACCCATCACCTGAGACAGCTGACAGCAATCATCAGTGGGGTATATCAGCAGGACAGCATCTCCACCTCATTGCCGAGATATCGTTTCTACCTTAAAGGTAACGTATCAAAGCTGACGGAGTGTATCCTTTTGGATTAGTGCTTAGATTGTGGATTACTGTTCCAACGAGAGGTGGAGGTAACTTCCCTGCTGTTCGGAGTCTTGGGTGCAAATGCGCCCCCATCTAACTGTTCTTTGTTCCTCGCCAGCAGTACCAGGTCCGACACGCGGAGGCAGTGGCCACCTGGGAGTTCGGGACTTGGCGGCTCCAGTATTCCCGGGGTCCTGTGGCGGAGGAAGCCGTGTGGTTCCGGTCTTACCTTGGAGAGGCGTCTCCTATCTTCGAGCCTGCCCACACGACACTTTTGTGAATTGACTGTTGTCCATTTCCATGATTGGTTGTATTCGTTGTGCACGTTCACAACAGTAAAGCCTTGTTATTTGACTTTCTTTATTGTCCGTTCATTTGCGCCCCCTGTTGTGGGTCCGTGTACTGACACTTTCCCAACAGAAATACCAGGTCATGTAAATGGGATGCATTTATATATACAGTATATTACACAGACACGCGCACACATTGATGTCAGCGTGCTGCCACGCAAGGCGTTCAACTGCACATCTTGAACAACTTGGGTGTCTTTCGTCACCTCTTGACCATCACCTCTACAATCACAGTTACATATGGGGCTTGTGATCATAAAGTGATGAATCAGGAGGTCTTGTTGTGTATTTATGTGCTTGTGTATCCAGTAAGTGCTGCTTTTTGAGGTTTTTAAAAGGTACCTTGTTCACCAGCCAAACATCTCTTCTAACACACTGGTGTGAAACAATTACTTCCTTTTACGTCGTTGATTTTCAATAATGAAATGGCTTTTTTGGATGGCTGACAGAATTAAAGCACAACTTAAAAAGCAGTTACACTCAGCGCCTAGCTTACATTATTGCTGTGAAAACAACTAATATGATCTAACTGCCAACAGCTGCATCACAGCAGCAGTTTCCACTCATTCTTAGCCTTTGTTTTTATATTTGAGCATTTGATCTTGCTGAAAACCAAACTGACAGAAACGGCCGCTGATTTTCGACGCACTCATTTTGTTTGCAGTTTACACTGATTGCAATTTAACAGTGCCCCGTTCCTGTTTCCACAGCAACTGATGCGGTCTTCTGTGTTCCACATGTTCATCTTGAGCATGGTCGCTGTGGACGTCATCGTTGCCGCTAGCAACTATTATAAAGGCGAGAACCACCGCAGGCACTATGATGAGTTTTACCTGGCAGAGGTGATTTTTATTTATTTATTTATTGAACATATTTCCAGCTCCACACCTCATTTTCAAAAGAATCAAATATATTTAATGTATAAACCAGTATCCCGGTCATGTTTTAGATTGGATCTTGTGCAAAAAGTAGCAGTACGTTCGGGATTCATTAATCCCATTAAGTGAAGCGTACGTCTTTTTCTATACAATAGTAGCAGTTTATGGAGACATCCTCATTGGGGCTGTTATTAATAGGTGCTTTATCCTTCATAATCCTGCATTGCCCTCGATGTCACTCCTTATGCATGATGCAGTTTGGGGTTTTAGAATATTGAGATAATCCACATCTGCATCTTTACTTCTATCCATTTCTTTGAACTTTTTATTTTTCTTGCACAAAATGCATAAACGCCTGCACACTTGATGCTGCACGTGTCAGTCAGGTCATTTTGATGTCATCAGTATGCAGGAGATAGAACACAGAACTAGGCTTAGAAGTGCACTTACCTTACTCTTTCTCTTCACTACTCCCACTGCTGAGCGGAGGCAATAAGAGAAGAGGTGGGGTTAAACTCTGTATTACTCTGTCTCCTTCCATCCGTATCATACAACTATTGATCTGTTGATTTGTTTCAATCTGTGTGAAAGCTCCGCAGCAAAACAGGAAATGCTGCTGGTTTTTGGCTTACGTGGAGAAACACAAGTTTTATTAGTGAGGTGTCAGAGAGTGTTCTCCTGTTCTTACAATGTCTTACTGCTGGGGTGCAACTATATTCCCTCAGGACATGTCAGTCAACTGTCTGTCCGTAATCATAATTAAAAATAAGTAATATGGGGAGAAATGGCCACCCTGTCACATTGGCCTTGGCTCAAATCAAGTAATTTTGAAGCAGAAACAGGCTGTGACAGTGCCTTGCAGCAGTGGATATCAGTTGGCAATTATCTGAAACATGAGCAGATGTTCGCTGTGTCACTGGGAAAAAAGTCTGATCATTACTGCCCATTGTTTACTGCACAGGTTTAAAATAAAACTCAGCACAGTCATGTGCAAGTTTGGGGTTTAACTTTCTGTATTTCTGAGCGAAGTCAAGTCTGGTAGCATGCACTGGTGTCACGATTTGCTGCATCCTCCACACCACAGAACTACCCCAGGTATTGGATGGCAGGCAGTCAGTAAACCTGAGCGTCCTCTTGCCCTTCTCCGCCTTCTGGAGGCCACAATACTAAGGCATGGATCATGCATGGAGAAAAGTACCACATGTCAAAGCTGATGCTCCCTGACAGTGCTAGTGATACTCTTCATTTTAAACTAGTAGTAGCCACTCGTTTCACACAACTGCATTCTGGTGGTTCCAAAGGGTGCTCAGAACATACCAAGTTCCAAGGTCACTGGATAAACATCCAAGTCTCACAACCATACAGGAAGTGCCAGGACGACATCTCGGCGACAAGGTGGATTAGTGGTTAGCACTGTTGCCTCACAGCAAGAAGGTCCTGGGATCACTTCCCGCCTGATCCTTTCGGTGTAGAGTTTGCATGTTCTTCCCTTGTATGTGTGGATTTCCTCTGCTTTCCTTTTAGGGTCTGCTCCTTTCTCTGCCCCTGACCAAGGCAGCATGTCTACATCTGGACTTGGTCCCTGGGCACCGGACTGTGGCTGCTCACTACTCCTAGTGGCTGGATTGCATCTAACTGTAATTAGGATTGACTAACTGCAGAGGACACATTTCATTGTACGTATGTACAGTGACAACAAAGGCCATTCTTCTAAGGTCCCGTTCAGACTGGGGTCGACACTCCAAGTCAGGCCAGACTGAATCTGGATTTCTTTCTAGCCAGAGAGTATCACACCTGTTTTTCCAATCTGGCTCATCACAGTCACGCGTCCAGACTCAATTGGAATCAAGCTGAAAGAGATGCGTCTGGACATGAGAATGCAGGACTGTGTGTGTGTGTGTGTGTGTGTGTGTGTGTGTGTGTGTGTGTGTGTGTGTGTGTGTGTGTGTGTGTGTGTGTGTGTGTGTGTGTGTGTGTGTGTGTGTGTGTGTGTGTGTGCGTATGTGTGGATATCTGGAAGTGACAGCGCTGCTGTGTGCTGAGGAAGTTCACTGCTCCTTGAGAATTACAGTGAAGTTTTGTCTGAGAATGTGCTGTCAAAATGCTCCGGCCCTTTTTGGTGATTAGTTGTGTGTCCTGAATAGGACGGCATACAATTAAAATAACTCTCCAAACTATGATTTACTGTGAATTTGAACTTTTTCCTGTTTTCCTTCACAGGTTGCCTTCACGGTCTTGTTTGACCTGGAAGCTCTTCTGAAGATCTGGTGTCTGGGCTTCACCGGGTACATCAGCTCCTCCCTGCACAAGTTTGAGTCTCTGCTGGTGGTCGGCACAACCCTGCACATCTACCCCGACCTCTATCACTCCCAGTTCACCTACTTTCAGGTAGGACGGCTTGTTATGCACCAGCACGTGCACACGCGTAGTTACAAGTCACATTGGAAGCTTTCATATCATTATTATGGATTCAAATCATTCACACTTCAAATGGAATCACAGCCAGGAGCAGAAACTGTGACTCAGTTTGTGACACATCCCATGCATTAATGAGAACAAATCAATCACATCGCTGTTCTCGGCTGAAAACCTGCTCTGTTCAGTCGTATAATGTTTTAAACATACTGCCAGCGTGAATGTCTACCAGAGATTAGGCTGAATTGATTTTTGAGTCTAACTGCGGTGTTTTCCTCTTGTAGCGGTTTTGGGGCCATTTACATTTAATGTATTCAGAGGAATGAGTCTCACTGGCTTTTGCTTTCATGATATGATTTGTGATTCTTGACTCCACCATTGTGCTCTCCGAGGCTGAGAGCCTGGAGTACCGATCATTCGGGAAGAGGAGGTGATAATAAGTGATGCCTTTGGCCTTGGAAGTGTCTCTGAACAGTTTGTGAGAACACAGTTTGCCTTTGTGAAGCTTTTAAACCATCACTTCTTTGAATGACTGTTTCGAGTTTAAATACAGAACATTTTAAAGCCAGACAGCGTCACATACAAATGATTATATTAAAGGTTTTTTTTTTTTCCATTTTTGGCACTTTTCCAGTAATTCAATTTCTCAAAACTCTAAACACAAATTGAAACGCTGTAAAATTGAACATGTTGTTCAACTCAAAATTACGAAGGAAGGGCCTTAAAATTCTAAGTTAAGTGAATAAAGTATAATCTAGTCTTCTAACATGACTTTATTTTAATTAAAAAATGCCAAGGAATTTATCCAGTAATATTATTTAGTGTTCTAACATGACTGTTATTTTGATTTTAAAAAATCCCAAGGAATTTTTAATCAGAAACATAATTTAGTTTTCTACCCTGACTTTATGTTATTTTGATTAAAAATCCCAAGGAATTTTTAATCAGAAATATATTTACTCTTCTAACCCGACTTTGCGTTGTTATTTTGATTAATATAATTTCATCTTCTAACCTGACTTTATGTTATTTTGATATAAAGAAAAAACAAGGAATTTTTAATCAGAAATACAATATAGTCTTCTAACCTGACTTTATGTTATTTTGATTAAAAAAAAAAATCCCAAGGAATTTTAAAATCCAAAATAGAATTTAATCTTCTAATGCAACTTTATTTTAATTAAAAAATACCAAGGAATGTTAATCAATAATATTTAATGTTCTAACATGACTGTTATTTTGATTTTAAAAAAATCTATCTATATTTATCATTAATATAATTTAGTCTTCTAACCTGACTTTGTTATTTTGATTAAAAATCCCAAGAAATTTTTAATCAGAAATATAATTTAGTATTCTAACACAACTTTGTTATTTTGGTTCTGCCTATTTATGCATGTCCCATTAAAATGTCAATATTTTTGTTGTGAAAGTGTTGTGACACGGACCCACAACAGGGGGCGTTAATGAACGGACAATGGATAAGCCAAAAGTAACAATTTAATGTTGCGAATCGCACAACGACGTACAGACAATAACAATATGGTGGAATGTCAACGACGATAGAAGACGCCTGGCGAGAGAAGAGCCGGATCCCACACAGCTTCCACCACCAACGGAGCTGAAGAACACCGGAGCCGCCAAGCCCTGCGCCCCAGGTGGCCGCTGTCTTCAGCAGTCAGACCCGGTACTGCTGGCAGAGAACAGAGACAGTCCTGATGAGTGTGAGTTCGCACACTCAGTAATCCCACAGTCTGTATACAGTTAGGAGGGGAAACCTCCACCTCCAATCACACACTCGTGCAGCTCCCGAGATAACCACTTATCTGGGTGGGATGGGAGGCGAAGCCGTCGCAGTCCACACCAAACGCCAACTCAGCAGACAGGGTATCCGTTCCAGGAAAACGGCTGCAAAAGAGATCAGACTGATGCTCGGGTTAAGGTTCAGCAGAGAAGTAATTACCTGAATGGTAGCTGATTTCTCGGCGGGGAGGTGGAGTTGCAGTCCGGCCTTTATGGTGGTGGTGATGAGTAGTGGATGAGTGACAGCTGGTACGGATGATGAGTGACAGCTGTCAAACTGTGGTCTTCTTAAAGATCACTTGGTTCCTCTGGAGAGGTGAGAACATGAATTTATGCTCTGGCACTCACCAAGCAATCAAACAAATATCTGCTTGAAAAGGTGGGACTTGGTCCCATTCTAAGTGGACCTTATGTAGGAATGCAAATCCACTCAACAGACACAATACCTGACCCATTGTGAATTATGCTTGTTTTCTGGTCAGAAGATTTTTGCGGATTGATTCAAGTGTTGATGAGGATCCTCTGGGAAATTTGGTCAGATGAAACAGCTCTGCACTGCTAGCAAAAGCCCACAAAAAATATTTTGAGTAGAAATGCAAAATGTTAAGTAAAGGACTGGCAGAGAAACATTTTCACTGGTCTATAATAAAGCATCACATAAAATAAGCAGGATAAAGCCAGGTGAATATAATGATAGCTTTGATATTAGCGCCTCAATTTAACAGACTCCTGAAGTTGACTTGAACCCCAGAACAAAAACACAGTGCAGTGCTGCTCCTGCACATGCAGGTTTTATTGGCATGCTTTGGTCCATTTGGAAATATTGAAGTGTTCGTGCAAACTAAGGAAAAAGTGGATCATTATGGGATGCAAAAAAAAAACTGAACTGTAGGTGTGAAAACAAAGCCCTAAGAGTCTCAGCGCGTCTGTGTGAGTTAATTAACTGAGAAGATTGTGTGACATTTAACTTCCCATCTTCAGATCTGTACTCAAAGTTGAGTGATCCTCAAATGCATTTGTGTTCTGATTCAAGCTCAAAGCTGTATTTGACTGCATCCCATTTTGATTCTCGAACAGTTGCTAGGTCTGCCCAAACGCTGTAATCCTGGCAAGTGATTGTACCACAGTTACACTTTTCATAGTACTACAAACTATCATTTCAGAGGCTACAACAACAAACGGGCTGTTAAGGTTTTAACACTGCATGATAAAGATCTAAATATGTGTGATGTCTTGTGCAAAGCTTCCTGTATTTGGGATGAATTGAGGTCACCATCCTTAGACAGTCTGAGGCCGAGGAGCAAAAGAGAGATAAGAAGCTGATTAGCTGCTGTGGCCTCCCTCTTCCAGTTTGCCCTCAGCCACTGAGCTTGTGTCTGCTGTAAAATAGATAGTGGTCATCGTGTTCTGTCAGAAAAAGAGGATGACTTTTCTTCCCATCTGTCATCATGCTGTGAGTGTTATTACACTCTTTTTCCTTCTCTCGAGCAGCATCCCACATTTGTCTCCTTCACTTTGCTGGGGAACTAGAGAGAGCCGGTGGAAAAATAAAGGGAGTCACAATGTGGAGCTCGATCAATAGTCACTCTCTGGCTCCTTGATCAAACCATGACCAAGATGCATTGCCTTTTTGTCACCACAAGTAATTTTAGGGATTAAGCCTGTTAAAAAAGCAGCGTTTCCCTACACTTTTCTGTGGGACAGAGATCAGCTCACCTCTATTGTGTAATCTTTGTTGCAAATAAAAACTAAAACAAACACCAGTGATTTTTATTTCTGTTTGTATCAGATACAAACAACTAGAGCGCTTGTGAAATTCTGTTCTACCTGCATTAATGGTAAATACAACCCCAATTCCAATGAAGTTGGGAAGTTGTGTGAAATACAAATAAAAACAGAATATAATGATTTTCAGATCCTCTTCAAGCTATATTCAATTGAATACACCATAAAGACAAGATATTTAATGTTCACACTGATAATGTTTATTGTTTTCATGCAAATATTTGCTCATTTTGAAATGGATGCCTGCAACACATTTCAAAAAAGCTGTGACAGTGGTATGTTTACCACTGTGTTACATCACCTTTTCTTCTAACAACACTCAATAAGCGTTTGGGAACTGAGGACACTAATTGTGAGTGTCATGATTGGGTATAAAAGGAGCATCCCCAAAAGTCTCAGCCGTTCACAAGTAAAGATGGGGTGAGGATCACCACTTTGTGAACAACTGCATGAAAAAATAGTCCAACAGTTTAAGAACAATGTTTCTCAATGTTCAGTTGCAAGGAATTTAGGGATTCCATCATCTACTGTCCATCATATTGTGACAGCCCCTGCCGTCTTAGTGTATTTCTGTGTTGTTTAATGTGTCTGTTGTGTGTCTTGAGGTCTTGGCCACCTGGGAGGGGCTGATTAGACTTCCTGTTAGGGGAACTATAAAAGGAGGAAGTTTCTGCCTTCTCTTTCTCTCTCCTTCTGGCTCCTCTTCTCTCTCTCTCTCCTGGATTGCAGGTTGGGGAGCGGCTGCATCTGATCCTGATCCTGGTCTTGGTCCTGGTTCTGGTTCTGGTGCTGGTCTGGGTTTGTCTTGTCAAGTCTGTTCACTCTTTTATTTTATTTTATCTTCTTATTTTATAATAAAGTTCAGGTAAAGGTTTTTAAAAAGACCGTGCTTCTGTGTGAGTTTTTGTTGCGGCTTGTGAGCTGGGCCATAACAATAGAATTAGAAAATTCAGAGAATCTGGAGAACTTTCTACACGTAAGCAGCAAGGCTGAAAACCAACATTGAATGCCCGTGACCTTCAATTCCTCAGGCAGCACTGCATTAAAAATCGACATCATTGTTTAAAGGATCTTACCGTGTGGGCTCAGGAACACTTCAGAAAACCATTGTCAGTTTGTCACACACAGTTTGACGCTACATCTACAAATGCAAGTTAAAACTCTACCGTGCAAAGTGAAAACCATACATCAACAACATCCAGAACCGCCGCCGCCTTCTCTGGGCCTGAGCTCATTTGAAATGGACAGACGCAAAGTGGAAAAGCGTGCTGTGGTCTGATGAGTCCCCATTTCAAATTGTTTTTGGAAATCATGGACGTCGTGTCCTCTGGACAAAAGATGAAAAAGACCATCTAGATTGTTACCAGTGCAAAGTTCAAAAGCCAGCATCTGTGATGGTATGGGGGTGTGTTAGTGCCCATGGCATGGGCAACTTACACATCTGTGATGGACCATCAATGCTGAAAGGTACATCCAGGTTTTGGAGCAACACATGCTGCCATCCAAGCGATGTCTTTTTCAGAGATGTCCCTGCTTTTTTCAGCAAGACAATGCCAAGCCACATTCTGCACATGTTACAACAGAGTTGCTTCATAGTTAAGAGTGCGGGTACTAGACTGGCCTGCCTGCAGTCCAGACCTGTCGCCCATTGAAAATGTGTGGTGCATTATGAAGCGGAAAATACGACAACAGAGACCCCGGACTGTTGAACAACTGAAGTCGTACATCAAGCAAGAATGGGAAAGAATTCCACCTACAAAGCTTCAACAATTAGTGTCCTCAGTTCCCAAATGCTTATTGAGTGTTGTTAGAAGGAAAGGTGATGTAACACAGTGGTAAACATACCACTGTCCCAGCTTTTTTGAAATGTGTTGCAGGCATCCATTTCAAAATGAGCAAATATTTGCATAAAAACAATAAAGTTTTTCAGTTTGAACATTAAATATCCTGTCTTTGTGGTGTATTCAATTGAATATAGGTTGAAGAGGATTTGCAAATCATTGTATTCTGTTTTTATTTACATTTTACACAACATCCCAACTTCATTGGAACTGGGGTTGTATCCAGCAATTGGAGATATTGGTCCATTTCAAGAACCTTGTGTACAGGCTTCTGTTGCTTATAGTAATAGATAAAAGTGTGACCACACTTTTCCGTCTGATACTGATGCTCAAAATGCTTTACAGTTTTGCTTTAGATTCACTCATTCACATACCAGTGTCAGGGTGCTACCATACAATGCATGCAACTTGGGATGGCTCAAGGGCACCTTAGGTTGCTCTCCCATTGCTAATTTTTGATTCCGAGTTGTGAACATTTTTGGCGTAAAAAAATAAACAAACAAACAAAAAAAACCCAGAAAAATCAGATACCCAATCAGTACCTGAAAATGGATGTAATTTGTCAGCAATTGGGAAAGTTTTTTTTTTAATTCATGGGATCCAGTTGATGTGACTGTGTCAACTGATGTCGACCAGAGGTGTTGTTTTATAAAACTAGGTGAAACTCGACAATGGGTACAATATGCAGTAAACAGGACCCACCGTTCTCTGAGCAGAAGCCTGATTCTGATCGTCCTATGCAACATAAATCTCACGACAAAAACATGTTGCGCTCTTCAAGAGAAGATAGTTTTGAGATGTTAACAAAGACATTTTAGCTTTTTGGAAAAGTAGCATTTTGCACATGCGCTGATGTGCATAGAAAAACAATCATATAATAGGAATTGTGTGTTCTTGGCTGTATTCAGTAATGTTCAGTTACACGCATATGTTAGCTGATATAAAATAGTAGGTAATGTGAATTTTGCCTGCTAATTCTTTTTTAATTACGCCCAAATTTGAAATTAGCATAGAAATTGGGGTCAAATACTGGCAGTGGGAGACCCCCCCCCCCCCGGTACTTTTCCTGTGTGGTTGCAGAACTGAACCAAGGCTTCTCTGATCACAAGCCTGCCTCTCTAACCTCTGGTGTGACCCCTGTTTGTTTTTCTTGTCTTCAGGTGCTGCGTGTGGTGCGTTTGATAAAAATCTCACCGGCTCTGGAGGACTTCGTTTATAAGATTTTTGGTCCTGGTAAAAAACTCGGTAGCTTGGTGGTCTTCACAGCCAGCCTGCTCATCGTCATGTCGGCCATCAGCCTGCAGATGTTCTGCTTTGTTGAGGAGCTGGATCGTTTCACAACGTTCCCCAGGGTCAGGATGCACCTTGCCATTCTATGTCTTTGGTCTCATTCATAGATCTATGTACTCCTGTTACTTTATTACATCTTAGAAACAGATTCATGTTCCAACATAATGAGCACAGAAAACGTGATAAAAATTTTCATAACGAGCTTTTTGAGGTTTGTGTTCCTCCACAACCACATTTAGGGCAGTGACTAGTGACTGAATAATGGATTGTTTGTATTAATGCCATGACTTTTAACTTTTGACTACCATATCCACTCGTCGCAACGCACACCCTAAGGGCTCCTTGACACATAGTACAAATGTGGTCAAATTGCGTATGAAGCGCACATGAAGCAGGTATCATATGCAATACGTGTAAAATCGTAGCTGCCTCCAATGCCTCGTACACCTGTTGCTACAACTATTTGCGCACACCAGCGGCTCAAAGACAGAATATGGCCTGTGAGAACCCATCAAACCCTCTCGCAGCAGGTGTCGGACAAATTCCAGCTGACACACACAAACATCTAACACCGCTTGCTTGGCCTTTAGAAAATATGTGACCATTCATGCTGTTAGCACGACAACAATCAGCAGACAATCACTTTTGAGCTGGGTGTGAAATTTGTCTAAGTGCCTCCACAACTGTGAAGTTGCAAAACAGCAACACACATGTGAGGTGCCAGAGTGTCACCTCCCCCGGCACACACATGTGCCATCTGTGTGAATCATCACGCGTGTGTTGTGATCCGCCCCCATCTGTAAACATGTGACATGCTGACAGCTACAGAACATGTACCATGTTTTGGCAGACGTGCGTATGTGTGCTTGTTGTCCTCACATGGAAATACATAAAAACATATATTGCTTTTGTGACAGGCTGGAGAGCGCGCTAGCACACACATTGACAGGCTGTCCCAGCTGGAATGGACCGTCAGTTCATGTGGACACGCAGCAGGCGATCTGAATGTCACATCTGTCTGACAGGACACGCGTGTCCTGTGAGTGGCATGGTGCAGGACCATGTGACAAGCCAACAGTACTACAAATATGGCACTTTCAGTCACGTATCAGCAGAAATGCGCCATAACAAATGCTGTTCGGTCAGTTATCACGGTGCTTTTTTCTCTTTTTTTAAAAATACGTTTATTTGCTTGTTGATTTTAGCCATTTCACACTCCTATTACAAAACAGTGATTGTAGCGCAGGGGTAAAGTTTCCGTCTGATAATCAGAGCTTGCAGGTTCGAATCCCATGAGTGGCATTTATTTTTTATTTAACCAGGGTTATTTAACCATGGGGTTCTGTATTGCGTCCCCTTTTATTTATTATTTATATCAACTCAGTGATATTCACTAATTATATAGCTGGGGTTTTTTATTTTTCTCCTGTCAGAGTTGTTCGGAGTTGGACCTGGAAAGAACAACCCAGTTTACACACACACAGAAAATGATCACGCAAGAGACACTGAATTTCTTTTCCTGATCAGGAGATGACAAACGAGCAGCTCCTTCAGAAAGAACTGTCGTCTGCTCTGAAGGCCCCACCCATTTGCTTCTCCTTTTTATTGAATATAGTTACATACAGCATATAGGAGTGACTGTTGGGGAAAGTGTGGTGACACGGACCCACAACAGGGGGCGCAAATGAACGGTCAATAGATGAGCCAAAAGGTAACAATTTAATGTTGTGAATGTGCACAACGACTATACAGACAATCTCAGAATATGATAGCAGTCAATACACAAAGGTGACGTGTGGGCAGGCTCGAGGATAGAAGACGTCTGTCCTGAGAAGAGCCGGAACCACGCGATTTCCGCCGCCACCGAACCTGGTGAATACTGGAGCCGCCAAGTCCCGAATTCCCAGATGATCACCGTCCCCGACTGTCGGATCTGGTACTGCTGGTGAGGAGCACAAACAGTGAGATGTGGGTGTGTGCACACCCAGTAACAAAAACAGTCAGAAGGTGGAAAGTCACCTCCACCTCTAATCACACACTCGTGCAGCTCCTGTTAACCACTTATCTGGTTGGAGTGTGAAGCGAAGCCGTCACTGATCACACCAAACGCCAGTCCCACAGATAAGGAAACACTTACAGGAAAACAGCTGCAAAGAAGTTCAGACTATTAGTCAGTGTTTTCAGTTTAGCAGAGAAATTACCTTCACAGGTAGATGATATCTCGGCAATGAGGTGGAGATGACGTCTGGGTTTTATGGAGTAGGATGATGAAGTGTAGATGGGTGACAGCTGTCAGGAGATAATGAGTGACAGCTGTCACCCCTGGCTGTGTCCGTGGCGGTAGCGCCCTCTCGTGCCTGAAGCCCGCACTTCAGGCAGGGCGCCCTCTGGTGGTGGGCCAGCAGTACCTCCTCTTCTGGCGGCCCACACAACAGTGACAATATCACAAAACAATGGAAAGACACAAAGTCTGGTCTCACATTGATATGAAAACTGTTATGGCTTTGAGCCCTCAGTCTCCTAAGCTTCCCATAATAATGTCCAGCCCTGAACCGGTGTTCCGGTTACAATGCTCTCCCCTCAAGGCTGAACCGTTAATTAAAGATGCAAATCTGCGCTTAGCAAAAACATAACTCTAGCAAAACAGTCTGCACATTCTAGCAAAACAGTCTGCACATTGACTAAGCCAAAGATCATCTGCTCACTTTCTCGTTTGACAGTTTTAGTGATCACTTGAGCCGTTCAGTGTATATGATTGCTTTGACAATAAGTAATTATTTAAAGGAATAATGGTACATGAACTCTCACACATGCATACATATATATGTGAAAAATAGAGAACAGAATCAAAGACACGATCACAGAGAGTACATCAAAGTAAAGACATTAATATTTGATAATAATGTTGAGAATACATATTGATAATATATAGAAAACCCTGTCATTCTTCCTCCATTTTATCAAATTTTAATGTCTACATGCCTAACAACATCATTGTAGAAACATCAAAAATCTTAAAGTGTACTTAACCGCATTCATCATACAACACAATTCAACGTTTTCCATCAGAGACATATCTGTCGAACACCATTTCTTTGCATAAAATATCCTTGAATTCTGAGAGGTACACGCTTATTTTTTACTTTATACATCAATCGAACAGTCTTAAATTAAATCATGTCATGGAGTTTTAAAATCTTTGATTTAATAAACAGCGGATTGGTATGATCCCGATAACCTGCATTATGAATTATTGTTAATGCCGTAAGTCTGTAGTTATTGCCCTATACTTCAGCACCATAAGTCAAGTAAGGTGCAATACAGAGTATGTAGTGCCTTCTCTTGACTATGTTGAATATGTGCTTTCCAGTTGGTCCTGACATCGATGACCACACCTAACGACTTGTTCTCCCTGACAGGTTCTACATTTACTCCCTGTATGTTTAACTGTATTTGTTCATCCTTTTTATAGTTTCCAGATAACATTATTTTAGTTTTTAGACCAATTTAGTGACAGTTTGTTCATATCGAACCCACTCCTCAACTTTATCATCTCTGACCCCAGATCATCTAATAATTATTGCAAATTATCTCCTGAACAAAATAAGGTTGTATCATCTGCAAAGAGGACTGCTCTAAACAGATCCGAGACTTTACATAAATCATTGATATACAATATGAATAACTTTGGTGCCAATACAGAACCCTGACGAACTCCACAAACGACACAAACTCCATGTGTTTATTAATTGCTTCTATTGCATCTAAACCTATATTGACTATCATTAAGCAGGTTGTGTTGTTCAATAAATCTGTTATTGTAAAGTTTTTCCAATATTTTTGAGAATTGTGACACTAGAAAGACACAGGCCTTTGGTTAGTAAAGATGCTTGTCACCAGATTTGAATAAAGGTATCACTTTCTTCTAGTCTGAATTGTAACGTGGTTCATATATTTTTTTCATATCACCACACAGTAAATGCCACAATCACAGCAATAATTGTCAAAATCATCAGCAGGGTGTGTAGTTTGCAGCCTGCTCTGGTAGCTAAGCTCTCCATAGCTAAAACAGTATTTTGAACAACCTGTGGCTTTGCCTCTCTCACTCCCCCTGTCATGAGGTTTTCTCTTTTTTTCTCTCTCTCTAGGGACAGAGAGAGACAACAGTTCTGGCCTTGAAGATGTCTTCTTTCTTTGGTGACAGTTCAAAAGGTTCAGTTTGTCTGGGCTTAGGGGCTGAAGGTGACAGTTCACAGTCTCAGTTCAGTTCAGCAAGGGACTGAGGGACTCTGGAACTCTTTTTATGTTATTTCCCTTCAGCTGTAGTGCATAAATCTGTACTATCATCAGTATGTGTAAGGCATGCTGCAAGTGGAATTAAAATAATGTGTCATGTACTCTGTCCTGTGGCCTGCTCTTGACATTTTTTCCAAACACAGGTGCACAGGAATAGAACAGGATTCCCTTGTCTCCCGTTCTCAAAGATGCAGTTTTGTCTGCTTCTTTTCTCCTGGTCTGGTCACATCAGTGCTGTATTTCAAGCTTGTAGTACGTCTGCTTCTGATCCTGGTTCAAGTTGACAGGCCTCTCCTCGGTCACAGCTGGTTACTCGTCTGCTTCAGGACCCTGGTATCTGCTTCAACCTCTGGTCTGTGTCTTTGTTCACTCCTGGTCACTCTCTGTCTCTGTTATGACGCGCTTCCAGCCGTTGCTGGGCCCATAAGCCATCAGCCGTCACTGTTACACATCACTCCCCTTGTCTTGTTTGGGATCTTTCAGGAATCTTTGTCTTTTGCAGTGGGATAGATGCACCCAAGATGACCTCTCTGCACTTGGAATGGGCCTTCCCACCTTGGAGATGACCAGTTCTTTCTCTTAATAGTCTTTGTCAGCACCCAGTCGCCGATCTGGACCTGACTCTCAGGGCCCTGCACAGAAATAGGAGAGTCTGATAACTTGTTAGCGTGTATGACATTCTTATGGGATAACACACATCTCATATAGTCAACTAATCCCTCATCCTCACTATCAGGCCCAGCTATTTTCTGTAAATCTGGTATTCTGTAGGGCCTACCATACAAAATTTCGAATGCCTTAAGGCCAGTCTCTGAGCTGGGTGTTATATGCATGTACAGTTTCACCAAATCCAAACAATAAACCTAGTTTTTGTTTTTTTCTTCTACAATGCATTTTCCTGAGCTTACTTTTAATTGTTCCATTTGTTCTTTCCACTAAACCTGCACTTTGAGGATGATGAGCACAATGTGTTTTTGCATTTATTTTCAAATAAATCAAGTGTTGGATGATTTTATTTACAAAATGTGTACCATTATCACTGTACATTGTTTCAGGTAGTCCATGTCTTGGAATTATGTCTCTACAAAGTATCTTTCCAACTGTCAGAGCATCTGCATGTTTAACAGGGAGCACCTTTACCCATTTGCTATACTCGTATGCATCAATCATCCATCCATCTTCTACCGCTTAGTCCAAGTAAGGGTCGCGGGGGGCTGGAGCCTATCCCAGCAGTCTTAGAGCGCAAGGCGGGGTACACCCAGGACATGACGCTAGTCTGTCGCAGGGCCACAAATAGACAAACAAACACAGACACACCCACACACACACCTACGGACAATTTTTTTTAAAGATTCCAATCCACCTAACCCGCATGTCTTTGGATGTGGGAGGAAACCAGAGCACCCGGAGGAAACCCACGCAAACACGGGAGAACATGCAAACTCCACACAGAAAGGCTCGGGAATTGAACCCACAACCTTCTCTCTGTGAGGCAACAGTGCTAACCACTAAGCCACCATGCTGCCCTGCATCAATCAATAGTAGGCAATATTTCATCCCTTCATGTTGGTTCAATTCAATAGAATCCACATGGATCATTTGAAACGAGTACTGAGGGGTTGGACATTTCCCTCGTTTTGGTCTCTCAATGTCCTGCGGGTTGTGCTTTGCACAAAGTAAACATGCTCTGCAGTAATATTTTGCATATGCCTAAAATCCTAACATCACAAAATGGCTATTAACCAGTCCAGCCAGCCGTAGAAGCGTGACATGGTCCATGATTTAAGACAGCTGCCCACTTGAAGAGGCTGCGGGGCAGGACCGGTTTGTTTGAGGATTAGACATACACACCATCAGCTGTTTGGTGGACATTGTGACGCAAATTGTGATGAAAATTAATTGATTGGATGAATGATAAGCATTGATTAATATCGATTATTACATGCAGGCCAATCTTAATATGACTATTCAATTCCTGACGATGATCCAATACTCCAATTAGATCAATACACTGTCTACCATGTAGGCATACGGACAAATTTGACCCCACCACAGTACCCCAGTGCCATCCCCCCATGTCCTAGTGAGTCAGAGCGTCACAGAGACAAGGTTGAGTAATCGTGAGTGGGCCTGCCTTAGGTTGTCCCAGGGTTTAAGATGGGATCTTACCTGTCATGGGCTCGCAGCCTTCCATACTGGGCAGGGGTTCCAAGGGGTGGGGGAACGCCCATTAAGAGGTGTCATGTCAAAACAGCTTTAATTGCACAGAACATCAAACATGCAGGATCATTGAAAGTGAATTGAAGCATCTTTTAGCAAACCATCCCAGAATAGATCTGTTGGATTAATCAATGCTTAAACACCAATAATAAATAGAAATAATGACAGAATCAGATACATAAACAATGTTTGGTTTGCAGGAATAACTATGGGTCAGGATGGACAATAATCATGTGAAAAGTTGTCCAACAATCTCTATCCTTTAAGGCCTAACTTAATCTGCATACGTCAACTAATAATTAAGAAGCATTTCATTGGCCATCAATGCTTTATGAAAGCCTGCAGCTTCTTATTCGATTTGCAGCAGGGGTTAGTTGCATCTCATGAGAGTTCACATTATTTCAATCAAAACACAGGATGATCAAAATATTGAGTTATTATTATTTGTTGCTTCTACATTGCTGTCAATTCACCCTCACCAACATTAATGCTTTCAACAGGAGCTCTATAAACATGTTACAATAATCAACCCAGTGTTACTGTTCACACACTGTACAACCTTCTGCTCTGCTCTTCGGCTGGAGTGATAAATTACACTTTGTTCCCAAAACAAACCACGCTTCAAGAAATAGAACACCGATTGTATTTGGTAAAGTCAATGCAACGTAATGCAAAACAACATTAAAGCTGGAATTGATTACATCAAATAAATAATATTTCTCTAAATTTAACAGTAACAAACACTTTTAAAACACTAGTATCAATTACATGTAAGCAATTACATGTAAAACCCCTGTATTTCATGTGTTAAAGCACAACAAAACATTGCTGCAGTGTTTCTCAATTTCTCAAGTTGTGGGGATGTGGAGCGGCAGGGAGAGGAGGAGGAGGAGGGAAGTGAGCATTTAGAGCTTCCCTCAGCAGCTGTGTGTATACACGCTCCTCCAACACCCCAGACCAAGAACAAAATCCCACAACTGCTACAACAAACAAGCAAAATAACCCAACTCTTCTCAAATAAAAACCCAAAAAACATTCACAGGTCCAAAGAAGACCTGTGTTACATTACACACAACACATTATACACACATGTAGACGCGTAGAACTCACCGGAACTATTAATTACGGTGAACTGATAGGAGACTTTTTTTTTCTCTTTTGCCAACCTTCTGTCAGGCTGTTTGGGGCCCGGAGGTCAAGAACCGGGTATGTAATCACAGTCTCACAATCAGTTTTTAATAGTCCCCAGAAAATCTACCACAGCCACTGCTCCCTTCTGTCTGTTATGTGCCATCAAAAAAGTAGTGGATCAGTCAATCACAATTTTTCAATCACTTAGCAGTATTTAATACTAGCTGGGGTACCCGGCGTTGCCCAGGTTAACCTGTTTAAGATATCATCTACAAAATATTCAAAAGTTTATATTTTGTCATAATTGTTGATATCTTTAAGTATATATGTAGTCCGAATAGGCAAAGGTTTGAACTAAAAACCCAAAATAGATGGAATCCCCAAACCAAGAGAGAAAACTGAATTTTGCTGCATGCAAGAAACAACAATGAAGTTCTTCAGACTTTATATTGCAGCTCAAGTATGCTCATAATCATTAATCAGAATTGATATTATGACCTTTATAATTGTTGATACATTGCAAATCTAGTTTATAAGAATGCTACAAAAATAAAATGGCTTTTAAGCAAATGTTAATTTTGGATTTGAGATGTTGAATATATATTTAAATGTAGCTTTTACTGACCAATAGTTCTGAAGAGCCTCTTGGTAGACAATGTTTCTTGTCCTTCTGTCAGGAAAGTGGATATACAGCTGATTTGGGGTTACCAACTCTGGAGCATCTGACTAACTAACTGTGGAAGATCACAGGTTCTGCCATGTTCAGGCCAGCCACATTATCAGCAAAAGTAGTGGTTTCTTTTTGCACACTTTGAGGCATTCCATCTTTAAATGGTATAAATGCTGCCTTGCATATTTCTTAAAGTTATGCATTCATTGGTATATTTAGAGAACAAACAATCTTTTCAATTGTAAAAAAAGAGGTTTGACCACTAAAAACAGTTTGAGCCATGAAACATCAACATACCAAAACTATTTAGATCAACCCCAAAGCTAGTGCACTATTATAATAGGAAGCAGGTTGTGAAGAGTTGATAATAACAAAATTTAATTTATGATATTTACATCATAATGAGCAGCCTATATACAACGCGCCATTGGAGAACACAGGCTCTATGCCCGCTTACTGGCTGATTGAAAGGGTGCTGCCCCATCAGCAGTTAGAACTACATCACTTTTTCAAATGATGTGCAGAGTGCCATTGTTATACAGAAACCATGCGTTTGCCTGATACATTATGATCAACGATAGGCAAGTGATACACATCATGTACACTCTACACCTTTATTTTTAGAAAATGTGCAAATGTTTAGAAATACATGTACAAATTGCAAGAAAAGACAAAGCTTGATATTTTATCCAGTAATCTTTTAAAGTTTAATTTACAGCTTTCCAGTAAACTTTTAAAGTTTAATTTACAGCCTGTGGTCGAAAGCTCTCTGCTAAGAGTGAAAACCTTCATTCCAAGAAGGAATAGGCTGTATTCTGATAAGTATTATATCATAGTGATTGTGTATAAGTTTTATCAAAATTCATGTGGATTGACCCCCCCCCCCCCCCCCTTCTCAGCCACCAATGCCTGGCATGGGGAGAACTATCAAAATTCATGTGGATTGACACCCCAGCCACCCCCACCCCCTCTCAGCCACCAATGCCTGGCATGGGGAGAACCCATCTACATCTCTGAACTGGCACTTTATCTGCAGGTCGAAATCCTTGTTCCTGGGGACAGCATTATGAAGGGTTTACCCTGTATTTATTTTGAAGTTGATAAACATAACGCAGTATTGGCCATTAGGTACAGAAAAATCTCAGTTTGAGGGTGCATATTGCCATAATGATTAAACCAGATTTAAGGACTATTTTTAAGTAGGATGGCATATCTACTCATTCACACATGGTGTCAAATATCATGGGTGTAATATTGGTAGAGGGGAGTATGGGGATAACAAAGCACATGGAAGAAAGTTACTTTGTATTGAATTGTGTATTTATATTCTTACAATCAAAATGTTCAGTATATGATTAGTCAGTAAATGACAGAATACTCACATTTGTTTTTGCTATAAACAGGTCTGAAAACGCTAAAGTTTGTAGAGTTGTTCAAATCTTTTCAGGAGAGTAAACAGGTTTGTAGCACCCACGTGCAGCATGTGCAGAGAAAGGATGCATTCATATCAAGGGGGATATTTGAATCTGCTTGGTTATACAACCAAGCTGGCATGCACACCCACGCTATGTGTGCTAGCCAGCAGCCAGCAGCAGATAGCCCAGGAGTCTGGGCTCTGTTTATAGCAGTAGGCAGGCTACTGAGCTCCTGCATATATGCATAGGGCCAGCGGCCAGCTATTAAAGCTGAGAGATTTGTGCTGGAGTACAACTGCCACTGAGGTACATATGGTTCAACTGTATGTATCAGATTATTGTTAATATTGTTGTCTTAATATTATTTTTTTTGTTTGAAAATAGTACCAGGTTGTAGCCCATGTCATGGTGGTTCAGAATATGTAACTTTGGGGAGTTCACCTTTTGTAGTTTTAGAGCCTATTCCGGACAGACAAAAAGACAAAAGTAGCCATTTATGTATATAGATGTATACTGGGGAACTGATTCATAGAAATGTTTTATAACCCAAAATCTTCATTGCCTAGATGAGCCTGTTTCCAGCAAGTTCATGAATACCCGCTGGAACTCATTGATCTAATTGGTCAGTTCCACAGTAGCTCATTCATGATTACTGAGGCAAGATTGGCCAAATACTGAAATGTTCAATTGAAGCAGTCAATCTGAATTTTTTTTTCTTTTTCCCCAGACAGAAAAGAATCACCTCACACAATTTCAAACCAACAACACACACAAAATATATCACACAACAATAAACCAATCATTAATCACTCTACTGAAATATAATCTTGATCAGCTTTACTTAGAATCTGTTAAGTAGGCGAAACTAACCACCTTTTACATCTTATCCAGTGTACAAAAATCAACCATATTTTAATCACTTCATCCCAGTTACATGAGCATTCAATATGGAAAGTAGGAAGATGATAGTATTTATTGTCTTTGAGTTATCATCTTAACAAGCTGAAAAGTTTTATTTCATCAACAGATCTATTTCAGAATTCTCCCTCAAAATACTCTATCTTTTACCCTGGACACCAACTCACACTCATATACACGTACAAAATTGATTAATGTGCACTTATTTCTCAGTAACTCCACACTTAAAAATGTTGGAGCGCCAGCAACTGTGACCTTGACAGTTTTATCTAAAACAATTCACAATAATTACACACAATCTGTCTATATAGTGACAACAGAACAAAAGTAAGGAAAAACTGACAAGTATAATCTGCTAGAAAAGAAAGAACAGCAACCTTATGTGTACATAAACAAAATTCATGTTGAAAATGAAGAACTCCTTATCTTTGTGAGTGTGTACATTCATGTGCAGTGTCCATTCTTCCCATACTTCCAACATGTCAATTTCCTCTTTATCTCACGCCCACGGGCTGTGCCTCTGGCCACTCTGCGGTGCTGACCTTTGCCCTTTCCTGCAAAATACACTTCTTCCTCACACATCATTATGACTGCTCCGGCAGGTTTAAAAACTGCTGTGTTTGGTGCAAAAGCATGGTCTGGTGTATTTTTCACTGCACATCTCTCTTGCCTTTTTGTAAAATCACTGGTGTTCTCGTTTATGGTATCAAATGACTTTGTTGTGGAGTTTAACTGTAATTTTCCAGAGAAGTTAACTGTCTCTCACAACATTTTTAAGTGTTCAGGTGATGCTGGATCTTTTGTCTCCATGTACCTAACATCATTTGACTGTGTGTCATGTTGGCTGTGAGAACAACAGCAGTTACCCATTTTAGCTGTTCGTGGGGTTATCTCATAGGGAGATCTAAACGAACAGGTTGTTGTTCTTTTTTCACTGTTTGGTCACCGATCAGTCTGAAAAGTGTCACCACTTCGACCTCTGAGAGGTGGGCGACCTTGCTTATGGCTTCTTTTCAGACTCGTCGGCTTGCAAACAGGTGTGGTGCGTATAGAACGCTTATAACCTACTTCACCGTCAGGGGCTTCGTTCTTGCCTGTGGGTTAATACAGGTGACAGGCCCCCCGTGATTCAGTTGCGACTCAGTCATAAAAGCACATTCACACAAACACATTCACATTTTTTGTGACAGTTGATCATACTCCCACCCTAAATGATATAGATTTTTATGAAAGTTGATGCACACACTAAAATGAATACATTTTTTGTGAAATTTGATCAAACTCCCACCCTAATATAAATAAATTTTGTGATCCTGCGTCTTATCTGTGATGTCATCAATGTGTGCTGGTAGTAGTTGCATGGCAATGACATCAATTTGAAAGTTTGTAGTATAAGAGTTGCACACAAGGCAGAACAGATCGGGCACCGTCTGGCACTAAATGGCTGAGTTATTTGTGATTTATTTTTATTTGAGGTGAATTCACATATTTGAAATATATGACAAGGTCAGTGTTCCAACGAACATAATATTGGCTGCGCTCGTGCATCTGCCCACCCACTCGTCAGGCAGAATTTCACATGGAATGCCCTCGGCGTTCCGGCACACAAGCACAGGATATGTTTTTGATTGTATCACATTAAATGTTCACATGTTGAACTATAGCACCGTCATGTTTTGTAGTGGTACGACATGAGTTGGGTGCCTTCAGTGTTCGCTGCCACTTCATTTTTTTAATTGTGTTTTTTTTTTCCACCTGCACAAATAAAACAAATGAGTAAACCCCCCAGAGTTCAGCATAACTGCCCGAGACGTGCTTGGTGTGCATTTGCCTAAATGCTCAACAGTTTGTCCTAGGGGAAAGATGAGACTGAATTAAAATAGGCTGATTCAGGTAGTATACAAAGAGCACTTTATGGAAAGTCTTTGTAAGCACCTCAGATCAGCATCCGCAGCCTCGCAGCTGTTGATTGTGGGTTTTGTGACGCGTCGACAGATGTGGTTCCTCCTTTGATTTCTAAGCATAGACGAGCTTCATTCTCTCTCATTAGCCTCCTCTTTGTTTTGTTTTTTTTACCCCCCTCTTTCGACATTTCACTGATCCCTGGCACAGCAGGACATGAAACAGATGCCACTTGTGCGCTGTGTTCCCTGTCTCTCGCTCATTTTCTCTTTTCCTGGTGCCTCACACCCACGCAGATACCCTGGCACACTTCATTGCTAATGGTGTTTGGCTGCTTCTCCTGCAGGCAGACCTGTTGTGGTGTTTATCTCTATCTGCGGTAACGAGGGCGGTGGACAGGTGGGAGGGGTTTGGAGGTGAGATGTGAAGAAGGAAGCTCCGGCTCACCGTTTGACTCCTGGAGTCACGGTCTTGTACTATATGCCTGTTCCTACACCTTCATTTAACCTCTACCAGACAGAGAGGAAAACGAAAAAAACCTGTCTCTATGTTTTCTTCTTTTTTTTACTCTGTCTCTTCTGTTTTACAATCTCACCTTTGCAAATTAGAGAATGATGGCTATAATATGATATACTACAGCAATCCCCATGGGTAAATCTACTCTAGCTGAAATTCTACAAAATAAAAATACTTAAGATATGTTTTTTTAATTAATTCATTGAATTAGTGGCATACATAAAAATGTCACAAATAACATCAGAAGCTCAGAGCGCTTTACAATGATGCCTCACATTCACCTATTCACACTCACACCGATGTCAGGGTGCTGCCATGCAAGACACTCACTACACACCAGGAGCAACTAGGGTATTAAGGACCTTGCCCAAGGGCCCTTAGTGATTTTCCGGTGTGGCTGGGTTTTGAACCAAGTATCCTCTGATCTGAAGCCCAAAGTTTAACCACTAGACCATCACCTCCCTTATTGCTAAATAAAATACACTTTATTATGATCACAGCCAATATATTTGGCTGTAATCTGCCCAGCACTTATTGGGAAAATATTGAGAAACATGCGCCAAGGTCATTATAAATTGCAGATATTTAATCCAGTTGCTGTTATACAAATAATGAATGTTTATGACTGAGTTCAGTGGTAATGAATAGTGATTTAACTCCATTCAGTGTAGTTGAATGGAACATTTCATCTTTCACCGAATGAAATATTGTTTCCATTGAATGAATGAAAAACATTCATTATTTGTTTTATGTAATGGCTAAAATAGATTCCATTTGATATTTTATTAATTTATAAATAAGAGAAAAGGGACTTACATTTTAGTGTGCATCACTGGTCCTTTAACGTCAAGAGGTTCCAAACAGTCGAACACAGATTTGGATTTGTGTTTTCTTTTGTGTTAAAAGAATGAACAGCATCAATAATCTGCTAAGCACTGTAGCCGCTAGTGTGCAAACACACACGGTGGTCACAGCGTGCAAAAGCATGAATCGTATAGTACCAAAATAGCACGCTAAATAGCATTTGAATTGCATGGTAAAGGGAACACAACAGCAAATGGTCCATGTCACGTGACATACAAATCACCAATCAAATAGCAAGGATCTATTCAGCTGTTATATAATTATAATTAGTAAATGTTGTCATTGTATTAATATAATGCGTTGTATAACTGACATGTCACCTAACATTAGCATGATCTGAGTCCCTCCTTTGGGAGCAACGGCATTTATAATGTGCTTCAAAAAATACCTACTTGTGGTGGTTGAGGACCTGAACAAGGGGAGTGGCTTAAATTGTGATTCACAATAAATTTAATCTTTCGTGTCTTGCAATGTTGCTAGCTTCACTTAACAGGTGTCACGTAACCCAGTGCTTACAGGCTAACATTACCATGATCTGAGTGCCTCCATTGTGAGCAACAGGATTTATAATGGCAATATACTTAATATATACTTAATCTTACAATTATACTTAATCTTACTGCACATCTTCAGGTAATTTTACGTTTTTCTGGGAAAACTGCCTCTTGAAGAGGTAAAACACATATATAAATCCAGTGGTGGGCACAGTTCAGCTAATCCGATAACAGATAATTATCGAAGCTAATGTTTTTGCTAGCGGATTAGCTTTTCAGATAAGTTTTAAAACCATGAGCGGACCAATTATCTTCAGATAAATTTAGTTCCAATAACTTTCAGTCCGATAACATTTTTTTTTTTTTTTTTTTTTTTTGGTAAAGTGAGCAAAGTTTAACAGTCAAAAACATTTGTAAACCCTAAAATCAAACATTTTAGTCTGTCTGTTGTGTGTTCATTTATGGCAGACTGGCTGTCGCTTGCTGATGATATCATCATTAAGCGCAAAATGTGATTTGCCGGTTGACGCAGGGAGCATTGTGGGTAGTGTAGTTCAGGTTCACTTTGGATGCTACAGTGAGTTGTCCGCTCAACACAAGAACAAAATGGAGTAATTTTAACATTATTTCATTTTATTTCTTTGTGGCTGTAATATAATTGCCAAGACTCGGGGGTGGATTTTTCTTCACGTTTCGACACTTTTGGATGAAAAAAGAGGAGGCTTTATGTGGATTATTTATTCAGATGAATCCCACTGAAATTAACAGCTAAGAATTTATATTTACTACGAGTATTTTACTGTGCCAATCACTGCATTAATGGATGTATTTCAGTTGTTTAAGCCCCAGGGTTGAAAGAGTGTGAAAAAAGCAGCAGCTTTTTAGCTCGTAAATAACGAAATAACGGTGTATCTAATACCGAGATAAAGTGTGACTTCTAATACTGTGTTTTACTGCTTTTGAAAGATGATGACAGTATTTGGGGTTTTATTTTTTATTCATTCATTTTTCGTGCTTTCTTATGTCTTTGTGATCCTTTAATGTACCCAGCAGTGAAAAGTGAAAGTGAAACTGGTTTATCAGAAGCAGACAGTGTAATCTGATGTGACCACGTCCAAATAAAAGTTATCGGTTATCTGTAATAAAGATAATTTTTTTTTAGCAGTTTATTGGCTTAGCATCATAAAAGATAACTTTTCAGTTATCGGATTAATGGTTATCGAAGCTAACTTTTTGGTTAGCTGTGCCCACCACTCTATAAATCACACCGGAGTACAAGTCTCACCTTTTTTTCCTGTATTTTCGGCTCTTTAATTTGGGATCTTCTTTTTTTGTTGCATTGTTGCAATGTATTTTCTAGTTGTATTATTGTCATTTATTATTTCATTATTGCAGTTTATTTTATTTAGTTATTTGTTTCCTTGGAAAATTTTATATAAGCAGTCATTATAATTTTTAGAATTTTATTAACGAACATGTGATTTTTCGGTATACAAGTCATACCATGCACCTTACAAGTTGCAGGACCTCCCACTCAACAAAAATATAAATGCAACACTTTTGGTTTTGCTCCCATTTTGTATGAGATGAACTCAAAGATCTAAAACTTTTTCCACATACACAATATCACCATTTCCCTCAAATATTGTTCACAAACCAGTCTAAATCTGTGATAGTGAGCACTTCTCCTTTGCTGAGATAATCCATCCCACCTCACAGGTGTGTCATATCAAGATGCTGATTAGACACCATGATTAGTGCACAGGTGTGCCTTAGACTGCCCACAATAAAAGGCCACTCTGAAAGGTGCAGTTTTATCACACAGCACAATGCCACAGATGTCGCAAGATTTGAGGGAGCGTGCAATTGGCATGCTGACAGCAGGAATGTCAACCAGAGCTGTTGCTCATGTATTGAATGTTAATTTCTCTACCATAAGCCGTCTCCAAAGGCGTTTCAGAGAATTTGGCAGTACATCCAACCAGCCTCACAACCGCAGACCACGTGTAACCACACCAGCCCAGGACCTCCACATCCAGCATGTTCACCTCCAAGATCATCTGAGACCAGCCACTCGGGCAGCTGCTGAAACAATCGGTTTGCATAACAAAAGAATTTCTGCACAAACTGTCAGAAACCGTCTCAGGGAAGCTCATCTGCATGCTCGTCGTCCTCATCGGGGTCTCGACCTGACTCCAGTTCGTCATCGTAACCGACTTGAGTGGGCAAATGCTCACATTCGCTGGTGTTTGGCACATTGGAGAGGTGTTCTCTTCACAGATGATGCGAAGGAGATGTTTTGCACTGCATGAGGCAAATGGTGGTCACACCAGATACTGACTGGTATCCCCCCCCAATAAAACAAAACTGCACCTTTCAGACAGGCCTTTTATTGTGGGCAGTCTAAGGCACACCTGTGCACTAATCATGGTGTCTAATCAGCATCTTGATATGGCACACCTGTGAGGTGGGATGGATTATCTCAGCAAAGGAGAAGTGCTCACTATCACAGATTTAGACTGGTTTGTGAACAATATTTGAGGGAAATGGTGATATTGTGTATGTGGAAAAAGTTTTAGATCTTTGAGTTCATCTCATACAAAATGGGAGCAAAACCAAAAGTGTTGCATTTAGATTTTTGTTGAGTATAGTAAAACTTTGACTTACACTCTAAAAATGCAGTATCTGGTTCTTTTGGGATTTTCACGAGGCAGACTACCATATAGCAGACACAGAGATTTGGACTTTGGGGAATTATGGTATACATGTGTTGGATGTATGATATTTGTTCTCCTGCCTGTTTGAAATGTCAAATCTTCCCTTTTCTCTTTCCGTCTCTTTACCTCTTCTGCTTGTGTATGAATTAAACCTCTGTGACATTTTCTCTACATCTCATACTTCCATCTGGTGCCTTCCTTTTCTGTAGGCATTCATGTCCATGTTCCAGATCTTAACCCAGGAGGGCTGGATTGATGTCATGGACCAGACTCTTGTGGCTGTCGGTCATATGTGGGCTCCGGTCGTCGCCATCTACTTCATCCTCTATCATCTGTTTGCCACACTGGTGAGAAATTAACAACACTGCTTAAATTAAGCTGCTGCTTAATTTTGACCATTCAGATTTTTTTGGATGAGCTAAAGGAATTTTACCATTTCAGTGCCATTTGATTATGTTGATGGCCATAAAGTTGTTAGAAACAGAAAAAGTGGTTTTCTACGCTGTTTGTTAGATCACATCAACACCGTCCAAACTCTACAAACGTGTCATCATGAAACATGTCCATTAGGCACAAACGTCTCCAAAGTAGCTGAAACACAAAATTTTTCATTTCATTCAAGAAATATGATCATCTTTCAAAGTAAAGATTTAAATGTGACAGACTTAAATATGAAGTCTGTCTCCATGTTAAATGACTGATTGCATCAGATTTTATTTTACTCGTCTGCTGCCATGAAACAAGGCCAAATACAAGACATAGTTGTTTCTGCTACACAGTTACCACTTGTGCACAGTAACTCTCCACTTTCACACCACCAAGGTTCTATTGTTTCAGCTGTTTGACGGCAAGAAAACTTGAGGAAATTTTAGGGTGTAAACATCTAAGCAGTGCAGTGTTTGTACTTGGTCAATTCACACAAAAGGAGCTGTTAATATAAAGCTTCGAGCTGTCTGGATGATGGCTGCCAACAACACAGTAAACATGTCTGTGAAATGTGACTCACATGGGGCTTTCTCTGTCATCTACCATTGCTGGTAGTGCCACATAGTGTCTGCTGGGTATATCTACCACTGGTTAATGAGCTACAATAGAACCACTCATATATGTATGTGTGTGATTCGTGTTCCACAGTCACAGCTTTATTGGAGCATTGCAGAGCATATGAAATCGAGGCCATAGTTTGCCAGGATAAGGCATTGTTCACAGATGACTTCTGTGGCCATTGTTCACTCTGTAAAGGTTGTATGACTTCATAGCAACATTGCCCAATTGTTTGGGCTGTTACTAATAACATAGTTATGTGTCCGTCATGGCATTTTATCCCATTTAGGATATCAGTTATTTTAGGCCCAAATTGTTTTACTGTTACCGATGTCTTTATGATGTCATAATAATGTTATGTTTTGGTACGCTTTCTTGCTTCGTCATATGGGGCATTGTTCACTTTGAAAATGTGACAGATGTCTTCCATGGCTATTGTTCGTGCTGTAGCGGTTATGTGACTTAATATGCTCACCAATTCCATTTTTGCATATTTGAAACCAAAATTGCTGATATCACAGTAAATAATGGTCTGATCAACTTGCCATTTCCGCAATGTTTGTCCTTACATAAGCACGCCAAAGGTTAAATGCCAGCCCTGTCTGGTTTTTGTATAACGATCCAGAGAGATGGATAGACACAGAGCCCATAAGTCTATTATTATACAGATTAATCATAGAACTTGATTTATTTGCACTCTTGAGATTTCCTGAGCTTGTCTGAGTCATCCCTTGACAGGTCTCAGTCAGATTTGGAACACTGGTCCTGTATAGATTAGGCCAGTGCATACTTCAGTTTTGTTGATGTCAGAAGACATGACTGAAATATGAAAAAAGTAGAACCACTTTTTCTTTTGTGACATCATAAGGGAGACTAAGATTCAAGGTACGATGTCAGCAGGATATGTACAGCTGTATTTGTTCACCAGGGCATAAAGTACACAGTAACTGCAATACACTGTGTGTCAGTTTCAACAAGATAAGACAGAATCCTGAAATTTGTGTCAGTATGTCTTCTTGTATTGATAAACACAGAATAACATAATTCTTATGAGGAAACAAGATAAATTTTATCTTAGTTTGTCATGTGACCCACATAAATTTTAGCTAATTTATATAGTAACATCGTGTGAAATTTTAAAGGTCAGAGCAACACTGAAAAAACACGAAGGGCCCTTGGACAAGATCCTTAATCCCCTTGTTGCTCCTGTTGTGTAGTGAGCGCCTTGTATGGCAGCACCCTGACATTGGGGGGAATGTGAAGCATTATTTTAAAGAGCTTTGAGAGTCTGACACAGATGGAAAAGCGCTATATAAATGCAGTCTATTATACGAGACTATAAGGAGTGTTACTACAGCTTTAAGGATGCCCCACAATGGCACACGGCGCGCCGCGCTCCGAGCCGCCATCGAGAGGCAGAAAACACCACATCATTTCTAAACAGATGGCTGTGTGGAGCCGGGACCGTCGTGTGCAATTTCTCTGGTTATCACAAGAGCTGGACATCAGCAGATGAAGTGAGACAAAGGAACACCTCCATTTCGGAGTGTTAGAGGACAAGTTGGGACATGTCCAGCTCTCCACAATTTCTCTTATACTCACTCGACTGGTAAGCACTGAAAGCCGAGATAGGCATGTCCCAACCTGTCCTCTGGCACTCCGAAACGGAGGTGTTCCTTTGTCTCACTTCATCAGCGAATCGGTCGTGACGTGCAAAGCCTCCGCGCGGCTTTCCATGACAAAATCTCTTGTTAAAAGTGAAATCTGCCGGAAAATAGTTGATGTCCAGCTCTTGTGATAACCAGAGAAATTGCACCTGGCTCCACACAGCCATCCAAAATTTTCACCGAAAGCCAGATAAATTTTTTGAATGGTTTCCAGCTGCTTGTCTCTAACAGTTTATGAAAAAATTCTGATGGAAAAAAAGCCCAAATCATTACGCCATTTCCTCGCAATGAAACAACGACGAGAGGGGTGGACCAGTGCTCACTCAAAGCCTGCCCACAGGCGAATGACGCAACCGACAGGCGTGGAAAAACTCACGCATGCGCATGAAGGTTCAAGCTTGGCTGACGTAAAAACATATGAATCAAATCCATATAGTTTTTGGAAAAAATAAAAAGGTCCGTTACTTTTCTAACAGACCTCGTATATATAAACACAGTTTAAGATTCAGTTCTTGGGAGCAGGTTTTTGAGAACAGGGCTTTTAGGCTTTAAAGCATTTCATTTATGAAACCAGTGACACAGTTTTATGTGCTCATTGAGATTTTCTGTGTTCTAGTGTCATCCTTGTTATTGACTGCACCTCAGTCTCTCTTTTTTCTACCATTTGTGAAGGAAAATCAGAACCAAGTTCCCATCACTTAGGGCCCCATCACACATAGTACACCTGTTGCTACAACTATTTGCGCACACCAACAGCTGAAAGACAGAGTGTGCGATGTGAGAACCCATCAATCCCTCTTGCAGCAGGTGTCGGCCATATTCCAGCTGACACACATGAACATCTAACACCGCTTGTTTGGCACTTAGAAAATGTGTGGCCATTCATACTCTTGGCATGACAACAGTTTGTAGACAATCACTGCCGTGCTGGCAGTGAAATTAGTCTGATTTCCCCACGAGTGTAGATTTGGTCTGTGCGCTGAACTGCAGGAGGTGTGTCCGCCCACTGAAGCAGGTGTGGAGATCTGTCATTCTGGACATCCCAGCTGGACAACACGTACTGTGTTTGGATGGACATGGACTAACAACTGCCCACTGTGACCCGCATGTGTCTGTTTGCTGTCATCACGTGCACATAAATAAAAACATATATCACTGTGGTGACGGGCTGCAGCGAGCGCGCACACTCTGCAGCACATTGAAAGGCTTGAGATGGACCATCAGCTCAGAACACGCAGTGGGCGACCTGACTTTCACGTCACTCACGTGAGCTCTGTTCCATTTGACGCTATGTCAGTTCTGGTGCACCGTGCACAAGACATGCTTGTCAGGCAGGACACGCGCATGGGCCGGCTGAACACACGCCAGCAGATGTGGACATGAGAAGAGCAAACTGCTTCTCATTCATGTCATTTCATGACTGTATGTCTGTGACCATGGGTCATCTACAGAGGAACAGATGGATCATATTTGTATTGCCCGCTTGATAAGAGGGATTCAATATAAAATGGTGATTTTTTTATGGTGTATGGTTTTATTTTTATTTTTTTTAAATACATCCATCTCTTTGTTGATTTCAGGCATTTTCCCCGCACTGTTTACAGGCCAGTGACGGTAGCTCAGTGGTAAAGTTTCGGGCTGGCAATCAGTAAAGTGCAGGTACAAATCCTGTGGGTGGTATGTTTATTTATTTATCTATTCCACATCAGCGGCACGATGTGGTTTCACATGTACCATCTGGTTTTTATTTTTTATTTATTCCACATCAGCGCTGTGATGTGGTGCACCTCGCACTGTGTCCCTGCTCGAAAGACACCGTCGCGTGCACAAACTCTCGCACTAGGATCATGCACGCCTGCCTGTCGGCACGATGTTTCGTGATGTGCCAATTTAAACTGTTTCACGTTGTTTCACCGTATTCGACCAAACTTCACACTATGTGTGAAGGGGCCCATAATGTTGACTTAATGGTGGTGTGTCTTTGGGCTTCACACTTGAAATTCGCCATCACATTTGGTGCGAATATGATTCTCAGAACATGTCAGCTTTTTAATGTATTTGTATTATTCTTCTGCATAAAGGCCATTAGCACTTATTATTGTATTGGGGTTGGAATGAAATATCCAGCACGTAAAATAAGGTTTATGTGCAAGCATGTCCTCCAGGACAGAACAAGCAAAGGCGATCACAACGACATTCTCGTTTTCAGAAAGAATGTGCCAGTGACATGAGCATATTTAAAAATGTTGACAGTAGGCAAGAGATGATACACTAAATTCCTGATCAAATACGCAATAGAGTGCAGACGTCTGTACAGTATTGTCACAAAACCTTCACATAAAAAGTGTTTGCAATAAAGTAAAAAGTTCATATTTTAATCTCTTGCCACATTAAAGAAATACCTTTGTAGCTAACACCTTGTAACTTTCCTCCTGGTACGAGGAAGTAATCCATGATGTAATTCTCATCTCTCCTCGTAACCTTAGCTCAGACCCTGGAATGCATGCTGAATTTTTATTTTTTTACTTGTATATTGTGAACTATTTCTTCTTAAGGACGCTCACAAAATCACAGGAGACTTAGATTTTCCATAGTTCTTGCATCCATTCAGTTTTTAGCAGGTTTCGGCCTTCCATCATCAGATTTGAGTTATAGGTTACTGTATTTGGCTGCTTCGTTTGATAAATCAACCAGTTTGTTGATTTGTTGAAGTATCTACATTCAGATTTTGAAGAAGATGAAGTTTTCCTCAAAATCTGTCTTAAAGGGGGTTGTATACTGTATATGAAGGGGAATTTAAAGGAAAACACATTAGGAAGTGTGCAGCTTTCCATAAATAAAATGAAATTATTATGTTCACATTCTTTCTTTAATATTTTTCACACTGAAAGTTACAGAAGCAACCAAGTGCCTGTTGGCATCAACCAAAAATGTGTGGTTTTTGACATTCAGAGTTTTGCATCTGAACTCTCAGGAATAATGTTGTCATACACCTCGGTGGTGCCTCACTTTGTCTTTTCAGAGATCAACACAAGTCCAAATCAGTTATTACTTGCTTGGAACTCTCCAACAGAATATAACCTGTTCCATGTTTTTGGAATTGGCCTCACAGAAAGTTGACAGTCACAGTCGAGACAGCACTTTAACAAGAAATGGTCCTAAGTGTATCTTCTTGTTGCCTTACAGATTCTGCTCAGTCTTTTTGTGGCTGTTATTTTGGACAATTTGGAGCTGGATGAAGACTTGAAGAAGCTCAAACAGGTATGAATTTTTTTGTTTAGTTATGATAGATACCAAACAAAGCTACTCACTTTTCAGGTCAATTATTCTCTCCTAATATGAGCAGTTTAGTTTGTCAAGTTAATGCACAGTGTGTGTGAGAATTCCAAAGAGATTAATTCTCCTTTGTTAAAAAGAAGAATTAAAACAGAGAACTCTGTAGATTTGACAGATTAATCAGCAAGTGTTTTGTGGTTTAAAATACAGCTGATAAGGTGAGATATTGCTGTTCTACTCATCATATAGTTAGTTTCTTGCATAAAGGGGTGGAGCCTGGGTGGCTCAGTGTGTAACAAAAGAAGCCTAAACACGCCCCTCTCTTCGCGTCCGACCACCTAAGCTACCAGGCTAACTTTGGTTTTGGTGTTTATTAAATCATATTTTTGGGGACTGTGCGGCAGTGCTCCTACCAGTGTTGCCAACTTGGTGACTTGCTTGCTAAATCTGGTGACTTTCCAAACCCTGTTGACGGCTTATTTTCTCAAGAGCAAATAGCGACAAATCTAGCTACTTTTCCTGGTGTCATTGGAGACTTTTCTCATGTTTGGCGCCTTAAAATTGAAAGCACTAGTCTCTGTTCTCACCGAGCGGCAGCCGATAGCTACTTTTCTTACTGAGGAGTTGGCAACACTGGCTTCTAATGGTTCTGTTTGGTGTGAACATTAAAACTCATGAGCTGCTTGTTTTCTCAGTAATTGTGCATTAAAGGCACCTAAACGGATCCATCTACCCATAGCTGCTAAAATTGCTAACGCTGTTAGCATACAACATTAAATGCAAGAGTTTCACTCAGGGCAAATATTGTAGCAGGGACATCTTAGATGATCCGTTAGAACGTTTTACCACACATCAAGCCATATTATCCCAGGTGTTTGTGTTAAAATACTCCAAAATGACAGACATAGTAAGCAAGAACACAACAGCTAGCAGCTGCTACCAGCAGACTCTGAGTTGCAGTCAGCAAAAAATTCACCCCTGTACAGTTGCCTTGGAGGAGGAAACTAGCTATAGAGACCAAAACCATTTTTTTTTAGCTGGCTGTGAACATGTTTATTTCTGCTCAAAAGTTGAACATTTTACAATGGAGTTGAATGTGAACTTGCTCTGTTTTAAAGCCAGCCTCAAGTAGCCAGACAAGAAACTGCAGCTTTTTCTACTTCTGGCTGAGCTTCATCAAAGCCCATCAAAGTTTACTGCTTTGTAATTACATGGTATCAGAATTAGAGCACTGAGTTTATTTTGGTTCACCATTTTTAAGGGTCCAAACGTAATTGGACACAGTAGTATTTGCAGTCAGTGTCTGCAGTCTGGAACTTATAGATGTGAACTGATGCTGACTTTCTTTCCTGGTTTGGTATTGCAGTGTTTTGCCTACAGCAACTAAAATTGTGTTTTCATATCAGGTGTATGACTTGGCCTTTCCATAACACTCCACTTTTTGCCTTAACAAAGGCTTGGGTTGGTTTTGCAGTAGGTTTTTGGTGATTGTCCACCTGCATTATGAATGACATTCAAAGCATTTGGCTGAATATGAACAATCATAATATTTCCGTAAATAATCTAATTTTTCTGCAGATTTTTATCATTTCATTTATCTTAAATTGGAACTTACCCTGTTGCTACCTTTCAGCGAGTGAAAGGACTGAATTATTTGCCATCATGTGGGTGGCACTTGAGTATGTCTTTATTGCAGCCTTTGTGAGTTTCTTCAGTGGCGGGTTGAGTTAATGGGTAATTAATGGCTAAAGACGAGTCAAACAGGCATAAGGACACATAACAGACTGCAGTGATTGGCACTGCTCAGTGGAACTATATCTGAAATTGACGCACTCTCTTCATCTTTGGGTGTTTGTATTTAGACGGTGCATAAATTAATGAATTTATGAGCTCACTGAAACAGACGCACACGCTTGCATTAATGCTTCATGTATTCACAGCAGGCTGACAGATCCCTGCCTTTCTGGACAGCTTATTTCCCACCCACAGCTGAGTGATTAGGCGCAGTGACTGTAAAATTGCCTATTTTACAGGTGCTTCAATCACAGACATAGAGGCTGACTATAAATAGACCATAACAACGGTGGTCCCCCTCCCACAAGAGAAATCATCTCCTCACATTTGGCAAACACCCACGAACATGACCAGCCATCATGAAGGCAATGCACAATACAAGACGAAAACCATTTACGATGGATCAGTTTTGTTTGTTGTTTGATGAATGTTAATCTTTGATATTTGTTATTTAGCAAAAGCAGAAATTACTTTTGCTTGGTGGGTTATTTTTTCAGCTGTAAAAGGCTATGGCTCCTTCCACCTGGCAAAAAAAGTAGGGCAGAGTGTGACACAAGAGTCACTTCTAGTTTCCACCTTGTGCAAATGTGGTTTTCGCATCAAGCCCCCAAGTCTGTTAAATAGAATTGTACTCATCCCTGTGCCCAAGCACCCATACCCATGTTAGTGCATCGGTATCATGCGGAAGCAGAAACTGACTGCTTTGTAGGCTA
The DNA here is from genome assembly GCF_902500255.1 of Thalassophryne amazonica. Classification (NCBI taxonomy): domain Eukaryota; kingdom Metazoa; phylum Chordata; class Actinopteri; order Batrachoidiformes; family Batrachoididae; genus Thalassophryne; species Thalassophryne amazonica. The sequence continues at coordinate 12,254,556 of NC_047116.1, forward strand.
CCATAAACCTGATAAATCATACATTATATATCTATTGAGCTCAGATCCACCGCCAGATGTGCAGTGGGGCCGTGCATTCCTCTGAGGGGATCACTTGTTTTTTTCTCGGCCAGAAGTGTAAAGTCCTATTTCATCAGGGGTTTTCTCCCCTGGGATATTTAAACATTTTAACTGTTGAATATGCAGTTATAATGTAGTCATGTCTGACTCATGTGAACAAAGTGCAGGGCTGCAGTGCAAGCGCAGGCTAAACGCATGTGAGCGCAGTTTAAATGCACCTCTAATATTGGGCTACTGAATAGGATTTAAAAACTTTATGCACCTCCTTTATGCCCCACATGTGTATAGAAGTACTAGCTAAACATTCTCTAGACACTGTTTATTACTGTTGCCAGCAGGACACACAGCTCATACCCAACGTGAGTTATCTGTAACAATGAAATCCACTGTTTCTTTCACTCTCTTCTAGGAACCTCTGTGGTCCTTGATTAAAGAAATGCTGTATATCCATTTTTTACTTCAGCATAGTTTTTTTCACCAATCGAATAATTCACAATTATTTTAGTAAAAATCAGATAAACCACAGTGTGTTTATCAGTATTATTATGAATCATCTATATTGGAAATTTGTACAAATTGTAATCCTGGTGGCATGTGATTTTTTAATTTTTTGTGGTTGGCGGGTGACCGACAGGCTCGTCTGTCCAGGGTGGTCCCAACTGACTCCAAGGGCGGCACCCAAAGGCCCACCCACGATGCCGGGTATGAGTGAGCTTTAGATATTTCTGTATATCTATATATATATATACTGTGTCTGTGGGTGTCACCATGTTGCCAGCACTTACTCCGCCTAAGTTCTCTGCCAACCGATAAATGGGCAAAGAGGAAGAGGTGTGTGAGCAAGACCCTGCATGAGCTGGGGGGTGGGAACAAGTCAAATCTGAACAAGCCACCATTTCAGAGTTACCGATCAATTAAGACTCATTGGCTAACCTTATTTCTGATGTTTTATAAAAGGATTTTTTTTAAGTGTTTTTTGGTGGTCGTTTTCATGATGGGTAACTTGGCTTGTGGGTATTAAAAAGCATGACCTGTTTGTTGTATAGAGTAACAATAACTATAAAAAGAACTATAGAGTAACAATGTGATGTAATGTAATGTCACCAACCTATTGAGAGCTGCTAACAGTGCCTATGGTACTAAGACAGAAATGAAGGAACACAATAATATGTATTAGATGAATATACTGGAGCACAGACTTCTTAGCTGGTCCGTTGAGAAAATTAACCACACTACAAGCCATATCAGTACAGCTATTTGTAATAAAGTGCTCTGAAAGGGCAGACACGTATGTCCACAACTTGTTGGTAGAATACATCTCTAGGATGCTCCTGAACACATCATCAGTGATGTAACCAGGGGTCCTCGGGCGTTTCGGGTCTTTCAACATCAGACACCCTCACCCAGGCGACCCAGCCATGGTTGATCAGACCCGGCTTGTGTTTAGGTGGCATTCGCTACTCCCCATGGATCACCTCTCCTGATCCAGAGCCATCTGGAGGCTTTCTCCGCTTCCTCGGTGATGTTCTTGATGGCTCTTTTCCTCTCCATCCCGGTAATGCCCAATGCACTCAAGGTCAACTTAGCGACATCCAGAAAAAAGCACAAATTGCTGAAGTCAAATGTTTACATAAATGTAGAGAGAGAACAGTAACAGTCCAATGCAATTATGTGGTTTTATGAAATAGTAATAACACCGTGTTCTAATACATGTGACAGAGTGTGTATTATAGTTCTGTCATCTTGCCAATATAGGAAAATATGCTTTTTTATGACCAAAATGGCACTGAGAAATAGCTCTCATTTAGCTTATTAGGTACCTCAGACCCCTCACTGTGTGCTGCAGGCCTGATGTCATAAAAAAATTTAAAAATCACATTTTTTTCAAGGGCCACTCCCATCAGTGCTTACACAAACACATTCACAATGCACATACACTCTATGCATGGACAATGAAAGTGAATAGAAAACAACTATTAAAAGAAATAAAAGGCACATGGAGAAACACAAAACTCCACTTGTGTTTCACTGCTTCACCTCGGGGAGCTTTAGTGGCAAAAAGGAGTTGGACACACTTCAAATCCTCGATGGTGAAAGTAAGCCCCCATGTGTTTATTGTCTCCTATTGGATATAACGGAAGATGAATCAAATATTTGGTTTCTGTGTTATTTGGAGTCAAATTAACTCTCTGTGCTGTCTGGTTGGTTGACCAAAAATAAATAAATAAATAAAAATGGCTACTCAAAATTCAAGCTTTAAACAAAAGTGGCGCAGTACAATAGCTTATCAACATATTTTCTGACTTGACATGTGCATGTGTCACACAGATATGAAAATTCATATGTGCAGCCAAGCTTCCAGCTGAAGAGAGACACCCGGATAATTCAATTATACATGCTATTGAGTCATTCCAATTATTTTCCCTTGATGGTTGCGACTTGTATTCTATCTGACACCCGTCATATATCAAAATGCTCTGTCAGCTGTATTAAATAATGCTTTCCAGTAACGCCTCATATGAGGAATAAAAGATTTTTGAGAGCATCGGTTCAGTGTTCTGAATTGAGCGGTCTTTGCGCTCTTCCTCTTGGTGAGTTGTGTGCACAGTAGTTCACAGCTCTGCTCTCCAGAGAGCACTGAGTGGCTAATGTCCTCTTAAGTCGTTCTCTGGGTATATGGACAGTTTTGTTCAGCCAGCCGCAGGCTGATTGACCTGTAAGGGGGAATTCATTTTTACTTTCAAGCATAATGGCTCAGTGTATTCTCTTTTAACAAGTCTCGTCAGTAAGTAACTGCAGTGTCAATAGATGAGAAAGATACCTGTGAGTCATTAAGGGAAATGCACACCTCAGAGGTTAAATGGAGTGTTTGGATGCTTGCCGGAACAGAATCACGTTGTGATGCTGAGCTGAAAATAGAAGTGATGTCGCTGTAACTGACAGCTCCACCACTTGCAGCAACTATCCAATATCTGTTGCTTTGTGTGTGAACTTACTAATGCTAAACTGCGACTATATCTGAAACTCCTGTGGCTATAATCGACTCCGTTGTCGCCTATCCCTGCTAGTGAAGTGTTCACGAAGCGGATGAGGATGGACGACGTTGCCAAACAGCTGTTACTGATCTGCATTATCATGTCATCATCAAGTGTGTCTAACATTTCCACCTCCCTCACTCTTACATCTAAACTACTTCCCCTAGTGTTGTGTGTGCGGGTGTGTGACGCAGCAGGATGACGCCGTTGGCCCACGTCGTTGATTTGATAATGACATCATCAATAAGGCGTGTAGCTCCAAACATCTGTCATCATTTGCTGATTGCAGCGCAGCCTTTCAGGGGAATGACTTGCATCTGTCAGCCTCGACAGACCATCTGTCTTGATTTGGTTTCTCATCTGGGAGTCGAGGCCTGAAACGACAAGACCGAACACGGAGGGTAGTGAGTGGTCCCGCTGTGATGAAGCACATCAGCCTTCACTTGTTCACTGTGCTCAGATAGCTTGTTATGTCTGTCTGGGAGGTTATGTGTGTCTGTTTCTCCTGAACCGGTTATTATGAAAAGTAATGGAAATGTGGGTTATTATGAGAGGAGAGTATTTCGTAGTGCATTTAATAGTGTGGGTTCTTCTTTTCTTCTTCCTCTTCTGTTGCTGCTCCACAGCAGCTCATCTGTTTCCATTTCATCCTGTTCTCTGCAGCTTCCTCGGTCACACCAACCACCTGCATGTCCTCCCTCAGTACATCCGTAAAGCTCCCTCTTCTTCTCCTGCCTGATGGCTCCATCCTCAGCATCCTTCTCCCTATCTACCCTGGGTTGCTCCTCATTTAGCTGGTCTCATTGCAGTCTTACAGACTTCAACCTTCATTTTGCCAATATCCTTCTGCCACACATCACTCCTGCCACTTTTCTCCACCCACTCCACCTTAAGTGTTTAAACTCATCTCTCTTCATCACCTCTACTCCTTGTAACTCTGCAGTTTCGCTGTATGCACCCTCATTAACACACGTACACAGTCTTGCTCAGACTTACTTTCATTCCCCTTCTCTCTAGAGCATATCTCCACCTCACCAGGCCAGTCTCAATCTGCTCACTACTCTTACAACATGACATAATGTTGCTGAATAATATGGGTTCACTTTAATTACCTTTAATTCAGTCAGAAATGTCACATTTACCATTTAGGAATTACTGTTATTTGTGTACACAATTCCTCCATCTTCACAACCAGTAAGTAAGTAAGTCCCGTCGGCTGCTCCCTTGTTTGCACTCGGGGTCGCCACAGCAAATCCAAGGTGGAGCTGCATGTTGAATTGGCAACAGGTTTTACGCCGGATGCCCTTCCTGACGCAACTCCACATTACATGGAGAAATGTGGCAGGGGTGGGATTTGAACCCTGAACCTTCTGCACTGAAACCAAGCACATTAACCAGTTGGCCACCACCCCTGCTTTCACAACCAATAAGTAATTGGACAAAATAAATCTCAGGATTATTTTAGTGCAAACAATTATTTCTATAGCTAGTTTTCTTTAAGACAAGTCAGGAGATGACTACATAAACATTCCCAAGTCACTGAATATGTCTTGCATTTTACACTCAACAAAAATATAAACGCAACACTTTTGGTTTTGCTCCCATTTTGTATGAGATGAACTCAAAGATCTAAAACTTTTTCCACATACACAATATCACCATTTCCCTCAAATATTGTACACAAACCAGTCTAAATCTGTGATAGTAAGTACTTCTCCTTTGCTGAGATAATCCATCCCACCTCACAGGTGTGCCATATCAAGATGCTGATTAGACACCATGATTAGTGCACAGGTGTGCCTTAGACTGCCCACAATAAAAGGCCACTCTGAAAGGTGCAGTTTTGTTTTATTGGGGGGGATACCAGTCAGTATCTGGTGTGACCACCATTTGCCTCATGCATTGCAACACATCTCCTTCGCATAGAGTTGATCAGGTTGTCAATTGTGGCCTGTGGAATGTTGGTCCACTCCTCTTCAATGGCTGTGCGAAGTTGCTGGATATTGGCAGGAACTGGTACACGCTGTCATATACGCCGGTCCAGAGCATCCCAAACATGCTCAATGGGTGACATGTCCGGTGAGTATGCCGGCCATGTAAGAACTGGGACATGTTCAGCTTCCAAGAATTGTGTACAGATCCTTGCAACATGGGGCCGTGCATTATCCTGCTGCAACATGAGGTGATGTTCTTGGATGTATGGCACAACAATGGGCCTCAGGATCTCATCACGGTATCTCTGTGCATTCAAAATGCCATCAATAAAATGCACATGTGTTCTTCGTCCAGAACAGACGCCTGCCCATACCATAACCCCACCGCCACTATGGGCCACTCGATCCACAACATTGACATCAGAAAACCGCTCACCCACACGACGCCACACACGCTGTCTGCCATCTGCCCTGGACAGTGTGAACCGGGATTCATCCGTGAAGAGAACACCTCTCCAACATGCCAAACGCCAGCAAATGTGAGCATTTGCCCACTCAAGTCAGTTACGACGACGAACTGGAGTCAGGTCGAGACCCCGATGAGGACGACGAGCATGCAGATGAGCTTCCCTGAGATGGTTTCTGACAGTTTGTGCAGAAATTCTTTGGTTATGCAAACCGATTGTTTCAGCAGCTGTCCGAGTGGCTGGTCTCAGACGATCTTGGAGGTGAACATGCTGGATGTGGAGGTCCTGGGCTGGTGTGGTTACACGTGGTCTGCGGTTGTGAGGCTGGTTGGATGTACTGCCAAATTCTCTGAAATGCCTTTGGAGACGGCTTATGGTAGAGAAATTAACATTCAATACACGAGCAACAGCTCTGGTTGACATTCCTGCTGTCAGCATGCCAATTGCACGCTCCCTCAAATCTTGCGACATCTGTGGCATTGTGCTGTGTGATAAAACTGCACCTTTCAGAGTGGCCTTTTACTGTGGGCAGTCTAAGGCACACCTGTGCACTAATCATGGTGTCTAATCAGCATCTTGATATGGCACACCTGTGAGGTGGGATGGATTATCTCAGCAAAGGAGAAGTGCTCACTATCACAGATTTAGACTGGTTTGTGAACAGTATTTGAGGGAAATTATGATATTGTGTATGTAGAAAAAGTTTTACATCTTTGAGTTCATCTCATACAAAATGGGAGCAGAACCAAAAGTGTTGCATTTATATTTTTGTTGAGTGTATTTCCAAAGATCATTAAGAAATACAAAGAGTTGTTCCCAAGCAGTTAAGTGTGGTTGATTCTAGTGCTGAAGGTTCCTGGGTCTAAACCCACCTCTGCCCATGCTCCATCTAATATGGAGTTGTCTCAGGAAGGGTATCTGGTGTAAAATCAGCTTGCAGATCCACCTCCAATCTACTCTGGTGACAATGAAACAATGGAGCAGCCGAAGGGCTTTACTTATTAGGTAATACAAACAGTATGGTACTGTACGGATAATCTGTCTGTCGTAGGCTTTCAGAAAAACTGAGCGACTCTGCAAGAAGGAGTCTAGTGAGGGAAGCCACCGAGACACTCATGAGAACTCTAAAGGAGTTATTGGCTTTTGTGGATGTAATGTTAGTTAAGTCAACACTTTGTTCTACATTGATATAAGCTGTTACTATAAGGAAAAACAGCGCCGTCCATGCACACAAATATGTGCACGCACACACATACACATAAACAGCATTATTAATAATTAAAGGAGAGAGTGAGAGCAAGCAGAGCTGCAGATAATCACCAACTTTATTCCACCGTACCGATGAGCCAAGAACAGACAAAGTAACAGGAAATTCTAAATGGCACATTTTCCTACGTGCACTCGTGCACACTCCTCTCATCACGGTTGATTAGGTTAATGCATTTACTGTGTGAAATTAGGTTTGTGAGAAATTTGTAATGAAAAGAAGCCAAGGACGGGAGAAAGAATAACAGCAGAGGAAAACAGAAGTGAAGGCAGGAAGGAGACGCCCACACGAACACTTCAGCCTCCCAGGTGGTTTTCTGTTCAGAGCTGATTTAGAAGAAGTGCTTAACTGCTCATCAGGCATCATTTAAAGTCCAACTGAAATTAAATTGCATGGAGTTTATTTTCGTGCTGCAGCGAACAGACCTGCTCGGTGAATGACCTGTTTTTTTGTTTCGGTATAAAACAAACGAAAAAACATTGCTGCAATAACAGTATGTTTAAATGAGGAAATTTCACCAACAAAGATGTTTAATTTTTCCACTTTTGTCCTTGTGTTAAGCAGGATGAAGATCCTCAAAATGTGAGTGATTCCAGCTTGGTTGTGAACACAATAACTCACAAATAAAAGTGCACAAAACTTTATAAGTAATTATGATCATATGAATCTGGCCATACGCAACCATGAGATTTTGCTTTTTTGAGATTTTGATTGTCATGACCATGACCTTACAGAATACATGTCCTTGAAAGCAACAGTAGGGCTTATTGAACCAACAGTAATTGACCTACTGACACCACACACCACTTTGAAATCAATGTTCTGTCCCCATATATATATATATATATATATAGACACACACAGTGGCTTTGTTTTATTTACTTCTGCTTACATTTTTAAAATAATCATAAATACCTTTGAGTAATTTTAATCTTTATGAAAACATTGAAAATCAAGTTTTTTTTATTAAAAATCAAGTTTTTAATTAAACTTCTTATTTATTTATTTTTAATGACTTTTTGTGGCCCACCTGCATTTCCCTCATGGCCCAGTGGATGGCGGGGGAGGGGGGGGACCCATACTGTGAGAACCATTGCACTAGAAGATCAAACAGAAACGGCTTTACATTCATTCATTTTCTGACACTTATCCGAGTCTGAGTTGTAGTTAGAGCAGACCAGGCAGCTCATCTCACACTTCCCTATCTTTGGCCAAGTCCTGCAACTTTTCCCAGGGGATACCGAATCTGTCCAGAGTGTCCTGGGTCTATCCCTGGGGCCTCCTCCCAGTTGGATGTGCCTGGAAAACCTCCCTAGGGAGATAACCAGGGGGTATTCTCATCAGACACCCCAACCACCACAATGGGCTCTTTTCAGTGCAAAGAAGCAGCGGCTCTACTCCAAGTGTTTCCCGGAGAGTCAAGCTTCTCACCCTGTCCCCAAGTGTAAGCCCAGATGCCCAAAGGAACCTCATTTCCGCCACTTGTATCCATGACCTCATTCTTTTGATCATTAAGTATGTGACCACAGGTGATGATAGGAGAGTAAATCACAGCAGCAGTCCAGTAGAGCGTCTGTAATACAGCAGACACTGCCCCATTCCAACTATTAATTTCACACTCCAATTTGCCCCCACTTCTCCCTAGATACTTAAACCCCTCCACCTAGGGCAACAAATCTCCCCTGACAAAGAGGGGACAGTCCACCCTTTTTCAAACAGAGGACCATGGTCTCAGATTTGGATCTGCTGATGTTTAATTAACATGTTCCGTTTTTACAATTCTGAACATATTGTGATTAAATTTGCTCATCTCCAAATGTTTTTTTGTTTTTATTTACTCATTTGAGTGTATTTGTTTTGTATGATGATTCACGACCACAAAAGCATCCGAACTGCACGGAATCTGTACATCACTGTGGTTCCAATGGTACCATTTGTCTATTGTGTCGATAGCATGGCCCAAGCAGAGAGTCACCCCTTTGAGTCTGGTCTGCTTGACGTTTCTTCCTCAAATCATCAGAGGGCGTATTTCCTTACCACTGTTGCCTGTGTGCTTGCTCTAGGGGTTGATAAGGTTAGACCTTACTTGTGTGAAGCACAATGAAAATAAATTGAAATTGAAACCAGTTTGACATGCTACACAAAATAAATTAGTGTTGCATTTAGTGTGACCAGCCTTGTCCTTCTCTTGATCCACGTGTCATATTGCCTTTGTTGTAGTGACTTTGAAACATAAAAGCATCATATAGTAACCTTCCTTCAAGAAAAAATGTCTGAAAAATATCTCAACCCACAGAAAAGAAGTGGAAAAAGCCAGTGGTGCCTTTTTTCAAGCAAACACAATGTGATAAGGTTGACAATGTGTGTATGCGTGTGTGTGTTAACAGTGATAATAAATCTGTGTGTTCTTATGTCCATTCTACTTATGTGTTTGTGTGAAATGTCTGGCCTCTAAACAGGTCCCCCGGGCCAGCCAGATGAGTCACAGGGAGTAAATTTGGAAAATGGTTTTAAAAAGAACCAGAGGAAGAAGAAAACACACATATATAAATGTTGTTACTGGGTACTTTAAAACCTCTATACTTTCATATTTTGTGGCCATAGAGTTTTGCTGCAAAATGTATGACTGTATTTTAGTTTATTCCCATATTACTCAACGCAGTCCCCAAATTACCACAAGTACACAAGTACAAGTGCTCAAACCAGGACCAGTTTCTGGCATAAAATTCAACCATTTGTGAACAAGATTACTAAAATATGACTGGTCCGATTTTTTACCATACTTGGTGGGAATATTACTTGGGCAGATATCTTGAGATGATTAACATGTCGAGAGGATCAGACAGAACGTCAACATCAAAAAGGTCAACAAAAACATGGTGCGAAAAATATAATTTCTGCTATATCTCTGGAACCAATAGGGTTTGAGATATGATCTCAAATTTATATTGATCAGCAAAATATTTGGGATTGATTGGTAATAAAGCAGTCATGTTTGTTGAAAGAGCACAGGCTTAGTATCAGCCCTCTGATGCCTTTCATGTATTATATGAACAATTATAATAATATTCCTTTAGCTACAGTCACTAGCCAGTTTAATCACAGCAACAGTTTACCGTATCTCCGTTAAGCAGCATGTAGCTTGCAGAAACACTAAGTAGGTAATCACAATGTGAGCAATTTGTGCATAATGCCATATTCATTGGGTAATGTCAGATTATCAACCCTCATTGATTTTGCAAAGCTTCTGTATTTGTACGTTATCAGGTAACGTTACTGTTAAAGTGAAGAAGGACCACGGACATTTTTCAATCTAGGCTCCATTTGTAGTTATTTGGGGGTCATCTTTTCACTTGGGGCAAGAAAAAGAAATGAATGGACACAGTGTTGATTTAGAACGCAAACATTGTCACAAGCTAACTGTCTGTATAGTATTACTGGGCGCGGCAATTCAAATACTCTGTCACCACTTAACAGGCAGAATGTTTGAAGTGTGTGGTAGCATAGAGAGGATACATACAGGGGGCTTTTTCTGTAAGACAAAGCCCTTCATTGCCATTCGACTTGTAATTCTTGTTAAACAGCTGTGCCAGCTGATGCTAGGAGGCTAAGGTAAGAGGCTAACTGTATAACTCAAGTAGGGTTGCCAACCGTCCCTTGAAAAACGGAATCGTCCCTTATTTGGAAATAAAAGTGTGCACGCAGTTTGTCCCGTATTTCTGTGAGAATCAAAAAGTCTGGCGCTTTATATGGTAACGTACGATAAATTTGATCTCAGTCTCTCTCCTGTTCTTCACCAATGAGCTGACAGACACGAGTTGATGATACAGAATCACTCTTATCTCATTGGTTGAGGGACATCTGCTCGCAAGAAGATCCCGGACGAGAATCATGAGCTGACGACGGTCGTCGGACGACCATAACAAAGTAGCGTGGCTGATACCGACACAGACACCGGCACTGGCACTGCAGACATGCCTACGAACAGCAATGTCTGTAACGTCGTTACTCCTCCTCGAAAAAAAAAACAACAAAAAAGAAAGCAAAAATACATGGGCAAATGGGAAAAGGTGCGCAACAACAGCTATAAGTATTGTAAGTATTGTTTACTTTTTCAGACTTTCACTGTTACATTGTTTTGAATGATTTTTTTTTTTTTGTTAATTTATACACTTTTATAACAATAACACGACAGAGAAAGATTTATTTTTAAAGACATATTTTTTTATATACTTTGAAGCAGGACAGTATGCTCATATTGAAATTGTGAGTGAAAATTTATTTTGCACTAAAAATAAATTGCTAAATTTGTTTTCCGCATGTTCATATCATAACAAATGCATGTGTACATCTACTTAAATTCAGGGTCAAGTCAATAGTCAAATGGTTAAAAATCATTTCACACACACGCTGGGAAGGGTGAAGGCAGTGGTCAGTTGGCCGGTCCATGGAAATAGAGACTGGAATGGACGTCACGTGACTAGCGGCGTGCTCCACGGCGGCCATTACTGAGGGTGGAGAGAGACCTTGATCCTGTTAAACAGAAGCGATATGAGGAGAAAAAAGGCAGCCAGTGCTTCACCATCAATTGCACGAACCACAAAAACAAATTCTCCAATACTAAAATGAACTGTACAAGAGCCTTAATGTAATTATGTGAAACAAATGTCTATTTTAAAGTCGTTATGCCGCAATTTAATGTCAATATACTGAGACTATAACTCAACGCCATAAGTTCTTTTCATTAAGCTGCGTTCACATGCGGAAACAAAAATGTTTAAATATATTTATGTCTATATATATACTTGCAGCTGTTGTTTAATGTGATATGTTCATGGTGGTCACAGGAGGCATTTAAATTTGAACAGTGTGGTTGGAGGGGATGGAGGAGGTACTTTTTACCCTGACTGAGGGTCAAAAGTCATAAATTCTGAATAAAATGTACTAAAATGTTAGTAAAAATCATATATATGTTGTCATTAAAAGACTAGCAGTAATATTACAGTGGAAAAAGCAGCAAGATAAATGAGCACAATGCCAAGGCATACTTCAGATTTATATTTTAATACATAAGGATTTTTTTTTATCCAGACATGTATGGGTTCGATAGACCTTTTAATTAGCATGAATACAACTTACAAGGTTCATTTATAAAAATCCATCGAGAATTATGATGACAGGAAAAAAAAAATCAGTAAATGAACAGAATGGAATATTTTCCACAAATTTCCACACTTTACATAAAACATTTTTTTCTACCTAGACAAGTATGGGTTCATTAGAAAGAGCAATGAAAGGGCTTTAAAACAAGCCTACTTTTATTAAAATCTGTTAACAAATAGCGACAATAGAGCGAGAAAAGCAGCACAGTTTGTCGTAATTTCCCCAAATTTCTGCATTTTCCATAAAACTTTTTTTTTTTCACCCACACATGCATAGGTGCATTGGAAAGAGCTTTCAAAGGGCTTTGAAACAAGCCTACATTTATTAAAATCCATTAAGAAATAGTGACGCTAGTGCAAAAAAAGCGGTCAGTTTATTATTGATGAGCTGCACATTTCCACCCTTAGTAATGGCACCTTCCTGTCCTGAGTGACACTAATAGATAGAGGCGCGCATGTCCATTCCAGTCTATATTTCCATCGGCCGGTCAGCCCTGCCAGTGAGGTGTCCCTTATTTATTTTTCAGAGAGTTGGCAACCCTAAACTCAAGGGTGGGCAATTATTTTTTGCAGAGGGTCAAATGAGAAACAGAAAATATTGTGGAGGGCCGAGCCAAAAGGCTAAACTCAAGCCTGCACAATAATAACTTTATTCCTATATAAAAAGCAGGAAATAGCATTGTTTTGACAAATGGTTAGATGTTCTGATTAGGCAATGAAATAAAAGAGGTTATCTTACAAAAATGTAATTAATTCAATCAAATCAATTACATTTATGATCATTTTCAGTCACACTGACCCCAATACACATTTTGAGTTTAATATACTGTTGAAACTGAAGATTACTGTTGGAACAAGGAGGTTCTTAGCTAAAGACGTCACATCAGTTGTCATTATAAACCAGATATTAAAGATGAGTCACAGTATCATTGTCACTGAACTGTGCAGTAAAAAAGAGAAAAGTGCCCCAGTACACTACTTCTTATCATGTCTTTGCATGACTACATTTGTATTTTCCACAACTTTCCACATTTTGGTGTTTTTCAGTTCTTTTTTTCCTGTTCAGTGAGAGAAATCTAGTCTCTGTTGATCTTTAACAAGTGTATCAAAGTCTGGCTGAATGTCTGAGGTGGAGACAGCCGACAGATGATCATCACTGAGAGAGGACCTGGACCTGGATTTATTAAACTTCAGCAAAATTCGGCATTCAGCATCCACCTTTCTCTGTTTGGCATGAGTGGACATTTTTGAAGAGCCATACACATTGATTAGATTAATCATTTCCAAGAACAAAAAAAAAAAAAAAAAAAACAGGCTTCAAAATAAAAGCAATGTGGTTTTAGTTAAGTCATAAAGGCCCGGTCACACGGCACACGGTGACAGCAGAACAAAGGAGAAAAAGTCAAAAAGTCACAAATCATCAGGAAAAGGCGGATGAATGATCCTTTTCCCATCACCGAAAAGCCTTCGCATCAAGAGTGCATGAGTGTGAAAACAAAACATTCACGATCGCAGGACCGAAAGCGGATATAAAACCAAACTGTCTCCGGCGTTGGATCCATGGCCCTGTTCACCATCTCCGTCGCAGTCCCCTCGGCTAGTTCCCAATGGATTACATGAACGCACCATGCCATGCTGTGTGGCATGCATTATGTGATGGCCCCATGCCAGGCTGTGTGGCATGCATTATGTGATGGCCCCATGCCAGGCTGTGTGGCGTGGGGTGATCACTCCATGCCAGGCTTTGCTATTATGCGATGGCACTGTGCCAGGCTGTGTGGTGTGCATTTCACAGTAGTGTCGTGCCAGGCTTTCTGGCATGCATTTCGCGATGGCACCGTGCATTATGCAATGGAGCTGTGCCAGGCTGTGTGGCTGTGTGGCATGCATTATGCAATGGTGCAGTGCCAGGCTGTGTGGCAATCATTCCATGCCATGCTCTGCTGTTACGCGATGGTGCCGTGCATTTCACGGTCGCTCCGTACCAGGCTCTGCTATACTCTGGACGACATCCACACGCAGCCACAAACGGCTTGGTAGGTGGACGAAGGTCACACGCAACACTAACGTGGTAGAATAGTAAGTATTTTATTCTCTAATTTCTAGGTATTTGCGAGCCGGTCCGAGTCAACCAAGGGCCGGTTGCTGTTTGCAGGCCGTAAAATGCCCAGGTGTGGTATAACTCGTCATCTTAAAAAAATGTATTTACATTTAAAAGGATAAATATGTGTACATTTACTGAGGTATTGTCTCCATTTATTGTCACGTATACTCAACAAAAATATAAATGCAACACTTTTGGTTTTGCTCCCATTTTGTATGAGATGAACTCAAAGATCTAAAACTTTTTCCACATACACAATATCACCATTTCCCTCAAATATTGTTCGCAAACCAGTCTAAATCTGTGATAGTGAGTACTTCTCCTTTGCTGAGATAATCCATCCCACCTCACAGGTGTGCCATATCAAGATGCTGATTAGACACCATGATTAGTGCACAGGTGTGCCTTAGACTGTCCACAATAAAAGGCCACTCTGAAAGGTGCAGTTTTATCACACAGCACAATGCCACAGATGTTGCAAGATTTGAGGGAGCGTAACAATTGGCATGCTGACAGCAGGAATGTCAACCAGAGCTGTTGCTCGTGTATTGAATGTTCATTTCTCTACCATAAGCCGTCTCCAAAGGTGTTTCAGAGAATTTGGCAGTACATCCAACCAGCCTCACAACCGCAGACCATCGTCCTCATCGGGGTCTCGACCTGACTCCAGTTTGTCGTCGTAACTGACTTGAGTGGGCAAATGCTCACATTCGCTGGCGTTTGGCACGTTGGAGAGGTGTTCTCTTCACGGATGAATCCCGGTTCACACTGTCCAGGGCAGATGGCAGACAGCGTGTGTGGCATCGTGTGGGTGAGCGGTTTTCTGATGTCAATGTTGTGGATCGAGTGGCCCATGGTGGTGGTGGGGTTATGGTATGGGCAGGCATCTGTTATGGATGAAGAACACAGGTGCATTTTATTGATGGCATTTTGAATGCACAGAGATACCGTGACGAGATCCTGAGGCCCATTGTTGTGCCATACATCCAAGAACATCACCTCATGTTGCAGCAGGATAATGCACGGCCCCATGTTGCAAGGATCTGTACACAATTCTTGGAAGCTGAAAATGTGCCAGTTCTTGCATGGCCGGCATACTCACCGGACATGTCACCCATTGAGCATGTTTGGGATGATCTGGACCGGCGTATACGACAGTGTGTACCAGTTCCTGCCAATATCCAGCAACTTTGCACAGCCATTGAAGAGGAGTGGACCAACATTCCACAGGCCACAATTGACAACCTGATCAACTCTATGCGAAGGAGATGTGTTGCACTGCATGAGGCAAATGGTGGTCACACCAGATACTGACTGGTATCCCCCACCCAATAAAACAAAACTGCACCTTTCAGAGTGGCCTTTTATTGTGGACAGTCTAAGGCACACCTGTGCACTAATCATGGTGTCTAATCAGCATCTTGATATGGCACACCTGTGAGGTGGGATGGATTATCTCAGCAAAGGAGAAGTGCTCACTATCACAGATTTAGACTGGTTTGTGAACAATATTTGAGGGAAATGGTGATATTGTGTATGTGGAAAAAGTTTTAGATCTTTGAGTTCATCTCATACAAAATGGGAGCAAAACCAAAAGTGTTGCGTTTATATTTTTGTTGAGTGTAAATCATGTGTTCCCTGGTCCATTGGACTGCGTCCATGTTTGTGGTTGTGGTCTTTAACCACGTGGCCAGCAGCAGCTGTTGACGCGGCTCTCCTCCAGTGGGACCATTGATGGCATGGTGGTAAACATAAAACATTCTGACTGTGAGAGCTTCAGGCCTGCAGCACTGCTGTTACATTCAAGGACGATACATTTAAAAGTTGAATTATGGTCTGTTGTTGTTCAGGGATTTATGGATTGACCAGACAGACGTGTGTATATGTGTTTGTGTACCCAAGAGGAGCAACTTGCTCATGAGTTCAGGCATGAAGGATGGTGATGGATGAGTTCTGTCTGAAATTCCCAATATATTATCAGCATGTAGGGTGGAGAAAGAAAGCTTGCCCTGATATGAGCATCCTTAATGAAACGCTGTGAAGGACAGCGCTGAGACAATAAACACAAGGTGTGATGTCACAGCAGGGCGTCCTATGCAGACAGCCAGTTCTTGTCCCTGGATACCACAGTGTTTGTTGCGACTTCCTCTGCACCAGACGCCAGTCCATCACTGGTGAGTTCACGGGCCAAGGCTGATAGCCATTTACAGCTGGGTGGACTGGGGCGATGTAGATGAAGAGTCTCGTCCAAGGACACAGACAGGCAGCCTGAAGGACACACCTGCCCTCATTTATCAAACTATGCATGCAAAAGGTTCTGAATGCTGCCGTGTGAACAAAATTTAGAATGTGTAAGTACAAAAAAATCCAGTAAGTTTCAGCTGTTGATAAATCGCACATGTTCTTGTGCATGTCCTCACTGAAATAACAGCTAAAAAAATGAATTAAATCAACTTTTTTGAAACGGAGATTGAGGTGCCTGTGTGTGAGTTCACAGCATTGAGATGAAAAAAATATAAATAAAATATAAATAAAATATAAGTACTTTTAAACCCCACGACAATTCAGTCATGGCATCATCTTGTTTCTTAGTTTAGACAATAAAATCACATGGACACAATTTTAACAAATTGTCAAAAGGCATAACACAGTCACCACGACAACTAGCACAAACCATTCAAATTAATAGTAATAGTAATGTTGCCTTTATTGTCATTGTACATATGCAACAAATTTTTTCCTCTACATTTAACTCATACCAATTACAGTTAGACACAATCCAACCAGTAGGAGCAGTGGGCAGCCACAGTCTGGTGCCCAGGGACCAACTCCAGGTGTAGAGACGCTGCATTGGGGGAGGTGATGGTCTAGTGGTTAAGGTGTTGGGCTTGAGTTCAGAAGATCATGGGTTCAAATCCCTGCCTGACTGGAAAATCACTAAGGGGCCTTGGGCAAGGCCTTTAATCCCCTATTGCTCCCGGTGTGTAGTGAGCACCTTGTATGGCAGCACCCTGACATCGGGGTGAATGTGAGGCATAATTGTAAAGCACTTTGATGCAGATGGAAAAGCGCTATATAAATGCAGTCCATTTGCAGTCCATTTGCCTTGGTCAGGGGCAGAGAAAGGAGCAGACCCTAAATAAGCATGTTTTTGATTGTGGGAGGAAACTGGAGTGCCCAGAGGAAACCCACGCAGACAAGGGGAGAACATGCAGACTCCAAAACGATCAGCAGACAAGTATTTATCCCTACAGTTCTCCCACAATTCTTTGAGCTCCTGTGACGCCAGCGCACTTCCGTTTTCACAAAGATAAAATCTCTTCCTATTTGACTTTCTTCTTTTTATCTTTATTACCACATTGTACATTGTATATATCCGTTTGTTTGTCTGATTAGTGTTGTAGTTATTGTTCTGTTTTGCAATAAAAAGCGGTGAAAATAAAACATTTAAAACAAACTAGCGTGTTGTCCGTGGGGATCCACAGGCTCTAGATTGGGTTGTGTTTATAAAATAGGTAACTGACATTCTTCAAGGGTGGTAATAAATTAAGCAAAGCTTGTATCATGAGTTGGAATGACATGTGATTCCAGATTGTTTTAAGAACTCTAGACCTCAACAGTTTTTAGAAGAGGAACTCAACCGTTTTATTTCCTGTTAATTATGTAATTTTTATGATAATTTACTGTCTTAATGTATTTAGAAATTGTTTAGGTTTTTGTTATCCTATACACACACTATTATTATCATTCTCATTATTACTATTATTATTACCTCCGCCAAGGAGGTTATGTTTTCAGTCGCGTTTGTTTGTTTGTCTGTCTGTCAGCAAGATAACTCAAAACGTTTTGAACGGATTTTGGTGGAATTTTGGGGAGTGGTTGGAAATTACAAGAGGAACAAGTGATTAAATTTTAGTGGTGATCCGGATCACGATCCGGATCCAGGAATTTTTTAAAGGATTCTTCACCATTGCAGGATAGGGGGAATTTTGACATTCTAGTTTCTAACTCCACAAAAACAAGGCAGAAAGGCTTGAAAAAAATTAGGGTGTAACATAGTCAAATGTTCTATCAAACAACAAAGTTTGGTGATGATCGGATCCGGATTCCGGATCTGGTGATCCAGAATATGCAAAAATATAGGGAAAATAGAAATTGTGTCAGTGTGAGGTGACAAATGAAGGTAGAGATGCACAACTAACACCAAATTGTAGCTGAATCTGTACTGATTCAGTAAGGTGTCATCAGATTTGATGTAGCTTCAAATGTTATGGAGCTAGATCCAGAAGAAAACCGCCATTACCGAAAAATAATTTTATACAATAACTTTTGAACTAATAAAGACATAAAAGTGATTCCAAGTTCTAGTGGTATGTTTTCATGGTCAAGGATGTCAAATATATAAAGGAAAGAAAAGTGTATGTATTGTATAGTTTTGGTTGTAACACTGAATTGTTGAATAGATCACTGTGCCAAGGAGGGAATCTCTTTAGGGTCAGTGACCCTATGGCCTTGTTTAGAGCAGTGTTTCATAAACATTAAAAAATTCATATATTTGCAGTTTAGTTGAATAATAAATTGAATTTTGTCTCTTATTTGTTTTTGTCTATAAGCACATGCAATATCAATATCAGTGCTCAGATGACAGTAGCTTCTGGGAAAGGTGCAAGTTGCAATAAACTGTGATGCCAAGCGCTAAGGATACATGCTATCCAGTCACAGCAGATTAAACTTTTTTTTACTACTGAGCAAACATCATTCATCATTTTTTAGGTTCAGTGATTCCACGGCGTGTAGATGTTATGGCGTCAGTGACCCCATGGCCTTGGCGGAGGTTTGCACTCTGTGAGTGCTTCTAGTTATTATTATTATTATTATTATTATTATTATTACTTCTATTTTGTCATTTGATTTTTAAATAGACCACAATGGAAATAAGTGTTTTCACTTTCCTGTGTCATGTACAATTATGTTATATATTTACACTGAACATACTAAATAAAATCATGCACGCATGCATTCACGCTTTTAATATAAAGATGATTCCAAACAGAGACGTGGTGGAAGAGATCAAACACAATAAACATTTCATTCATGGTAACAGCAGTAGGACAAAAATACACCTTCTCTGATGTGTATCTTACAAAATTTATAAAAGTCAAAATAAGTCTTGGATCATGCTTGTCGAGCATTTCCACATCTACCACATCACACCCTGGATCCTGAATGGCAACCATCTGGGCAGACAGCCAATCCATTACCACCTCTTGAAAGTAGCCGTCTTATCTGCCTTAGCCAGGTGAAATTTGGGTGTGTCCTAGGTCTTTTGTCGTTGGTGGGGTCCTGAACACTGAGGCGCCTACATGCTGCCGCACCACCTGTGGAACCCGGCAGGACTTTGGAAATCTGTAGACTTAAGCCTGTTAGCTTGTAGCCTGTCTGAACTGTCAGTGCTGACGTGGAAAGCAGCACGACAGTGCCAGCATGCAGCAACATATCAGTCGACACTTGAACGGAGTCAACTGAGTGGGATCAAAATGGAGAGGTGGAGATGGAACGACTGATATGAGTGGAGGCAGACATATTCACAGGGGACTGAGGGAAGAGGACAATGTTTATGAAGAGTATTCACTCAGTTAAAGCTCCGACACGGTCGTTGTGTCACTGAAGTGCTTGCCCACGAGTGCCACTGCATTTTGTCTCTTCTCGTTGCTCTGCACCTGCCGTATTTCGAACAACACTCAGTGTCAGACGGACATTTTGTTCGAGGTGATTCTCTTTGACCAAATGTGTTTTGTGGTGATTGCATTACAGCCTCCCACTCACAGTTTCATTATTTATGAATTAAAGTGAAAGCCTGTCCTCCATTTATGTGATTTAATGGGCCGAAGACTTCTTTGGTGATTTAGCGGAAAAGTAAGAAGGCGAGAAAAACAGCACACTCCTTGAAGAGTCCTCGCACAACGTGTTCTTATCTACTAAATGTCACTTTTCGTGTTCTACTGTAAGGTTGTGACATCTGTCACTGCACTAACTGTGCAAATGAGAACATTATTAAGGCATCACCTCTGGTGAAAGGATTCTGGAAATTACTATAAGTGTAATAAAAATGTGAAGCGCCCTTCATATAGTGCACTCACAGTAATAACACATACTACACACCGGTTGGATGGCTGAACACTTCCCTATCCTCATCCAAGTCCTTGAAGTCTTCCTGGGACCAGCTTACCCATTGCATCCTTGAGGTTAGTCTTTCCTGAAAGACGTCCATAGGGAGACAAGCAGGGACATCCTCATCAGATTTCTGAACCACCTCAGCTGGTTCCTTTTGATGCAAAGAAGCGACAGGTCTGCTCCCCCATACAACTGCTCACAGCAAGGTCCCCCACCTCCTCCCCCACCACACTCCTCTCCATTCATGAGATGGATGTCAGCAAGCACCTCAAGAGACAGGACCCACACAAAGCAGCCGGACTGGACTCTGTCTCCCCATCCGTACTGATGAACTGTGCAGACCAACTGTCCCCGGTGTTCACAGACATCTTCAATACCTCACCAGAGACATGTCAGGTGCCAGCATGCTCTAAGGCCTCCTCCATCATCCCCATCCCTGCAAAACAAAGAACTACAGAACTTAATGACTACAGACCCATCGCCCTGAACTCTGTGGTGATGAAGACCTTCGAGTACCTTGTCCTCACACACCTCAAGGCCATCTCTGACCCACTCCTGGATACCCTGCAGAGGTAGCAGGTCTGTAAATGACGCTGTCAACACGGTCCTCCACTTCATCCTCCAGCATCTGGACTCCCCAGGAATCTATGCCAGGATTCTGTTTGTGGACTTCAGCGCTGCTTTCAATATGATCATCCTGGCCCTGCTGCAGGACAAGCTCTCTCAGCTTTGCGTGCCTGACTCCAACTGCAGGTGGATCACTGACTTCCTGTCCAACAGGAGGCAATGTGTGAAGCTGGGAGGGCACATCTCCGACACACAGTCCATCAGCACTGGCTCCCCTCGAGGCTGTGCTCTTTCTCCTCTACTCTTCGTGCTGTACACCAACAGCTGCACCTACAGTCACCCGTCTGTGAAGCTCCTGAAGTTCGCAGATGATATGACCCTCATTGGACTCATCTCTGATGGGGTCGAGTGTACAGACAGGAGATTGACCACCTGTTGTCCTCATACAGACAGAACAGTCTGGAGCTCAATGCCCTCAGGACAGTGGAGATGGTTGTTGACTTAAGAAAGAGTCCAGTGCTGGCTGCCCCATCACCCTGTAGGACTCCCCAGTCACTATTGTGGAGTCCTTCCGTTACCTGGGAGTCACCATCACCCAGGACCTCAAGTGATACAATGATACAATACAATTTTAGAAAAAGACAAAGACAACAAGAACCCGACAAAACAAAACAACAGAGACGATAGACCCAACTAACAATGAGGATGAATAAATCCATAAAATAAATACAGAAATAAACAATCAATAACAGTTCCCTGTGAACACCTGGTGAGTCTCACAACCCCACTTCATCCCTGTATCCCATGAAAACACATTCTTTATACTTTTTTTTTAAACTGTTTATTGCTTGGACTTTGCTTTAATTCCTCATTCATACTGTTCCACAGTCTTACCCCACAGAATGAAATGCAGAATTGTTTCTTGTTTGTGCAGATTTTGTTAATTTTGAAGTTGTTTTTCCCTCGTAATTCATATCCCCCCTCTCGATCCCTGAACAATTTCTGTATGTTTTTTAGTAAAAGGCTAGTTTTTGCTTTGTACAAGATCTGTGCTGCTTGGAATTTTACTATGTCTGTTAATTTTAATAGTTTTGATTTTAAGAAGAGTGAGTATGATCTTGATAGCCGACATGAATAACCCGTATTGCTCTTTTTTGAAGAATAATTAGTGATTTCATTGAACTCATATAGTTATTGCCCCAGATCTCTACACAGTAATTGAAGTACTGTAAAACAATGGAACAGTACAGGATGACTGAGTGACTTATGATCTAGAACAGGGGTGGGCAATCATGTGCCATGAAGGGCCGAAGCACTGCAGGTTTTCCTTGCTACCAATCATCTCAGCAGGTGATTTCATTAATGTTCAGGTGTTTCAGCAGGTGATTTCATTGACAACCAGGTGTTTATGTTCAAGGGAGAAGCTCATCAGCAACCCACCTGCTGAGGTGATTGGTTGCAAGGAAAACATGCAGTGTCTCAGCCCTCGTTGCCCACCCCTGATCTAGAACATGCTTTGCTTTGTTTAACATTGAAATGCTTCTTGATAAGTTGATTTGTATGTATTTGATGTGTGGTTACCAGCTGATATTCTCATCTGTTATTACCCCAAGGAATTTATTTTCTTGAACCCTTTCAATCTGCACCCCATCTATCTGTATTTGTACTTGCTCATTGGTTCTTCAGTTCCCGAATAACAGTTTTGTTTTATTTAAGTTTAATTACAATTTGTTTCAGTCAACCGATATTTTCAATTTGTTCTTCAGTGATTTCCTCTACCATTTCTTTTAAATTCTCTCCAGAACAGAAAATATTCATGTCATCAGTAAACACCAGTTCCAGTGTCTTTGACACCTTACAAATAGCATTAATATACAATATAAATAGATTGGGCCCCAACACTGACCCCTGTGGCACACCACAAACAATGTCCAAACATTCAGAACTGACATCACCCATCTCAACAAACTGCTGTCTCTGTTATAAATAGCTTCTAATCCAGTCTGACACAAGACCTCTGATGCCATATCTTTCCAGTTTTTTATTAATAACAGCATCAACCCATTGACTGATTTCACACTCTGCCTTAGTCCCAGTCATGAACAAGACTCCATGGCCTTTTTTAGCGGCTGGGGTCCACAATACTGAAGCACCTGCTTGCTGGATGAAGCACAGGGAAACACAAAATATGGCCAAAATGTGGTCACTGACCCTCCTTCACAGTGCAAGTGATACTCTCATCTGTGATACACAAGCATCCTCCAAAGAGACTCAGTACCAAAGACATCCATGCTTCACCTTAGGTCATTGGTTAGCATCCAAGTCTGACATCCACACAATAAAACAGGAAGATCCAGGAATCTAAAGTCTTGGACCTTCGTTCCCTGGCAGAAATACTAGTGTCAACAAATACCTCGATCCATTGATTTCTTGACTCCATATGCTCTTCCCAGTCATCTCTTGAGCTCAATGACCCACATACATGAATGTCAACCTCATTGGATTATTGAAATTGATTTTATGTAATTTAATGAAAATTTGTCACCATTTTTTAAAACAGAGGGAAACCAAATCTTTGTGAAGAGATAAGTCACTAAAATGTGTAGAAAGTGACATAAAGAGATGGACAGAGCAGCAGTGATGAGCGACGGAGGACTTTTGCTGGTCTTTGGCTAACCTGCGTCGTGCTGACTTGGTCCAGTTGATTAGGACCTTTGGGAGCAGTGGAGTCCATATTAATGCTGTGCTGTATGTGTGGATGTGTGTTTGTAAGGATTTCAACAGCAAAATGTTCATTGACTATTCCCGATGACGACAGCTTTTTCTACAAGTTTACTGCCACAAAGTGCAGCAGCTCGTAGCAGCTTGTGTATTTTTTTTCTAAAACTTTTCTTAATGGTTCCATTTTTTATTTTTATCTTCTCTTCTGTGTGGAGACTCACAAGTCCAGATTTACTGATATTTATTCCGAACCCATCTGTTTTTCGTGCCACCTCACCTTAAAACACAGTGCTTATAATTCATGAGGTGGTCACGGTGGGACTTTCTGCAGATCCTACATGACCATTCTTGCATCATGCACGAATGTGTAAGAGCCAAACTCTGCTCAGTTAAGAAATATTAGCAACATATTGTTGTGTGGGCCGCTGAAGAGGAGGTACTGCTGGCCCACCACCACCAGAGGGCGCCGCCGCCCCACAGGAGCAGCCTCGGTAACAGCTGTCACCCATCACCTGAGACAGCTGACGGCAATTATCACTGGGGTATATCAGCAGGACGGCATCTCCACCTCATCGCCGAGATATCGTTCTACCTGGAAGGTAATAATCTCAGCTGACTGCTTGACAGTAACCTTTGTGATTTTTGTGAGTGATTGCAGACTTTTTTCTCCAACGAGAGGTGGAGGTAGCTTCCCTGCCGTACAGGTTGCTGGGTGCAAACGCGCCCACGTTAATTGTGTTCTTGTTCCTCGCCAGCAGTACCAGGTCCGACACGCGGAGGCAGTGGCCACCTGGGAGTTCGGAACTTGGCGGCTCCAGTATTCCCGGGGTCCTGTGGCGGAGGAAACCGTGTGGTTCTGGTTCTACTTTGGAGAGGCGTCTCCTATCTTCGAGCCTGCCCACACGACACCTTTGTGAATTGACCTTTGTCCATTGTTGTAATTTGTTGTGTTTGTTGTGCACGTTCGCAACAGTAAAGTGTTGTTATTTGACCTATTCCATTGTCCGTTCATTTGCGCCCCCTGTTGTGGGTCCGTGTTCCTACACTTTCCCAACAGGATATCTCGGCCAGCATCATGGATCCCGAGGGGCGTCAACCGGCTGTTGAACGGCCAATGGAAGAACAAGGCGCACAGGCGTCCGCAGGAGGGGTAATCGGTGAGTTGCAGCGGATCCTCACCACTTTCACGACTCGGTTAGACTTGATGGCCGAGCAGAACGCCCTCCTGAACCGCAGGGTGGAGGCTCTCGCCGCGCAGGTGGAAGCGCGCCCTCCGGGCGCCGCTGCGGCTCTCCCTCCCGTAGACCCTGTGCGTGACAGCGACGTTCCACTGGTTGTCCAACGACCCCCCCCACCATCCCCTGAAGCATACATAAGCCCCCCAGAGCCGTACGGAGGCTGTGTGGACACGTGCGCGGATTTCCTTATGCAGTGTTCGCTCGTCTTCGCACAGCGTCCCGTCATGTACGCGACCGACGCTAGCAAAGTAGCTTATGTGATAAATCTGCTTCGTGGTGAGGCACGCGCTTGGGCTACAGCGCTCTGGGAGCAAAGTTCACGGCTCCTTCTGACATATGATGGGTTTGTGAGGGAGCTCAGAACAGTGTTCGATCACCCTAATAGAGGAGAGACCGCTTCAGCCGTGCTGCTGTCAATGAGACAGGGGCGCCGGAGCGCAGCTGCCTATGCAGTCGACTTCCGCATCGCGGCTGCGAGGTCCGGCTGGAATAGCACTGCCCTCCGCGCCGCCTTCGTAAACGGACTGTCATTGGTCCTCAAGGAGCACCTGGTGGCTAAGGACGAACCGCGGGATTTGGATGGGCTTATCGATCTTGTCATACGATTAGACAATCGGTTAAATGAGCGCCGTCGGGAACGAGACGAAGGGCGTGGCCAGGCACGCGTCGTCCCTCTCCCTTCCGGTTCCGACCGCGTTCCGCCCTCCCCACGCTCCACGGCCCCTGCGCTCCGTGCGATCACAGCTCCCCCTGCTGACGAAGCTATGGACACGAGTAGGGCAACATTTAGGGCACCGGTCACACAAAGGAGGCTGGCCCGCGGAGCGTGTTTTGTTTGTGGCTCGATTGAGCATCAGGTACGAGACTGCCCCGAGCGGTTAAACACCAACGCCCGCCCCTAGACACTGGGCTAGGGGGGGGCCGAGACGTTCACGTGGGACACACCCACATCGCCACACGACTCCCAGTTACAATCCTTTATGAGGATTTAACCCTGAAGGCCCCAGCACTGGTGGACACGGGCTCAGAAGGGAATTTGCTTGATAGCAAATGGGCCAGGGAGATAGGGTTCCCTCTGGTGGCGCTTACCTCGCCTGTGCAGGTACGGGCACTAGATGGCTCCCTACTCCCTCCAATCACCCACAAGACACCACCAGTAACTCTGGTGGTGTCGGGGAATCACCGGGAGGAGATCGAGTTTTTTGTAACTCCGGCCACCTCCCGTGTGATTCTAGGTTTTCCCTGGATGTTGAAGCACAATCCCCGGATCGATTGGCCGTCCGGGGTAGTGGTCCAGTGGAGCGAGACCTGCCATCGGGTATGTTTAGGTTCCTCGGTTCCTCCCGGTTCCCAGGCCAGGGAGGAGGTCAGAGCCCCGCCCAATCTAGGGACGGTGCCGGTGCAGTACCATGACCTTGCGGAGGTGTTCAGCAAGGATCTGGCACTCACCCTTCCCCCGCACCGCCCGTATGATTGTGCCATTGATTTGGTTCCAGGCGTTGAGTTCCCGTCCAGCAGGCTGTACAACCTCTCACGACCTGAACGCAAATCAATGGAGACCTACATCCGGGACTCTTTGGCTGCCGGGTTGATCCGGAATTCCACCTCCCCGATGGGTGCGGGTTTCTTTTTTGTGGGGAAAAAGGATGGCGGATTACGTCCATGCATTGATTACAGGGGGCTGAACGAAATCACGGTTCGTAACCGATACCCCTTACCCTTGTTGGATTCGGTGTTCACGCCCCTGCATGGAGCCAAGATATTCACCAAGCTTGATCTTAGGAATGCGTATCACCTGGTTCGGATCCGGAAGGGAGACGAGTGGAAGACGGCATTTAACACCCCGTTAGGTCATTTTGAGTACCTGGTCATGCCGTTCGGTCTTACAAATGCTCCCGCGACGTTCCAAGCATTGGTTAATGATGTCTTGCGGGACTTCCTGCACCGATTCGTCTTCGTATATTTAGACGACATACTCATCTTTTCTCCGGATCCTGAGACCCATGTCCGACATGTACGTCAGGTCCTGCAGCGGTTATTGGAGAACCGGCTGTTTGTTAAGGGCGAGAAGTGTGAGTTTCACCGCACTTCTTTGTCCTTCCTGGGGTTCATCATCTCCCCCAACTCCGTCGCTCCTGATCCGGCCAAGGTTGCAGCGGTGAGAGACTGGCCCCAACCCACAAGCCGTAGGAAGCTGCAACAGTTCCTCGGCTTTGCGAATTTCTACAGGAGGTTCATTAAGGGCTACAGCCAGGTTGCTAGCCCCCTGACAGCCCTGACCTCACCAAAAGTCCCCTTCACCTGGTCGGATCGTTGCGATGCCGCGTTCAAGGAGTTGAAACGGCGCTTCTCGTCTGCACCCGTTCTGGTGCAGCCCGATCCTAGTCGCCAGTTAGTGGTTGAAGTGGATGCCTCGGACTCAGGGATAGGAGCTGTGCTGTCCCAGAGTGGGAAGACCGATAAGGTCCTTCATCCGTGTGCCTATTTTTCCCGCAGGTTGACCCCGGCTGAACGGAACTATGACGTCGGCAACCGAGAACTCCTTGCGGTGAAAGAGGCTCTTGAAGAGTGGAGACACCTGTTGGAGGGAACGTCCGTGCCATTCACGGTTTTCACTGACCACCGGAACCTGGAATATATCAGGACCGCCAAGCGGCTGAATCCCAGGCAAGCCCGCTGGTCACTGTTCTTCGGCCGTTTTGACTTCCGCATCACCTACCGGCCCGGGACCAAGAACCAGAAGTCGGATGCCTTGTCCCGGGTACACGAAGACGAGGTCAAAGCGGAGTTGTCGGATCCACCGGAACCCATCATCCCGGAGTCCACTATCGTGGCCACCCTCACCTGGGACGTAGAGAGAACCGTCCGGGAGGCCCTGGCACGAAGCCCGGACCCCGGGACTGGACCAAAGAACAGACTTTACGTCCCACCAGAGGCAAGGGCTGCAGTCCTGGACTTCTGTCACGGCTCTAAGCTCTCCTGTCACCCAGGGGTGCGAAGAACCGTGGCAGTTGTCCGGCAGCGCTTCTGGTGGGCGTCCCTGGAGGCCGACGTCCGGGACTATATCCAGGCCTGTACCACCTGTGCCAGGGGCAAGGCCGACCATCGCAAGGCTCCGGGACTGCTACAGCCGCTGCCCGTGCCTCATCGCCCCTGGTCCCACATCGGCCTGGATTTTGTCACGGGCCTCCCGCCGTCCCAGGGAAACACCGTGATCCTCACGATAGTGGACCGATTCTCCAAGGCGGCCCACTTCGTGGCCCTCCCGAAGCTCCCTACGGCCCAGGAGACGGCGGACCTCCTGGTCCACCACGTCGTCCGCCTGCATGGGATACCATCAGACATCGTCTCCGATCGCGGTCCCCAGTTCTCCTCGCATGTCTGGAGGAGCTTTTGCCGGGAACTGGGGGCCACGGTCAGTCTCTCGTCCGGGTATCACCCCCAGACCAACGGGCAAGCAGAGCGGGCCAATCAAGAAATGGAGCAAACACTGCGTTGTGTGACAGCCGCGCACCCGGCGGCCTGGAGTACTCATCTGGCCTGGATCGAGTACACCCACAACAGTCAAGTGTCATCAGCCACCGGCCTCTCCCCCTTTGAGGTGTGTTTGGGGTATCAGCCCCCGTTGTTCCCGGTGGTTGAGGGGGAGGTCGGTGTGCCCTCGGTCCAGGCCCACCTGCGGAAGTGCCGTCGGGTGTGGCGCGCCGCCCGTTCTGCTTTGTTGAAGGCCCGGATGAGGGCGAAGACCCATGCAGACCGGCGGCAGACCCCGGCCCCTACGTATCGCCCCGGGCAGGAAGTGTGGTTGTCCACAAAGGACATCCCACTACAAGTGGCCTCCCCTAAACTACAGGACAGGTACATAGGACCGTTTAAAATCCTTAAGGTCATCAATCCCGCCGCAGTGAGGCTTCAGCTTCCAGCCTCACTGCGGATCCATCCTGTGTTTCATGTGTCGAAGCTCAAGCCCCATCACACCTCGCCCCTCTGTACACCCGGTCCGGCACCACCTCCTGCCCGGATCATCGATGGCGAGCCGGCTTGGACAGTGCGCCGGTTGTTGGACGTCCGTCGGATGGGCCGGGGCTTTCAATATCTGGTGGACTGGGAGGGGTATGGTCCCGAAGAACGCTCCTGGGTGAAGAAGAGCTTCATCCTGGACCCGGCCCTCCTGGCCGACTTCTACCGTCGCCACCCGGACAAGCCCGGTCGGGCGCCAGGAGGCGCCCGTTGAGGGGGGGGTCCTGTTGTGTGGGCCGCTGAAGAGGAGGTACTGCTGGCCCACCACCACCAGAGGGCGCCGCCGCCCCACA
Organism: Thalassophryne amazonica; assembly: GCF_902500255.1. Classification (NCBI taxonomy): domain Eukaryota; kingdom Metazoa; phylum Chordata; class Actinopteri; order Batrachoidiformes; family Batrachoididae; genus Thalassophryne; species Thalassophryne amazonica. The sequence goes on from NC_047116.1 coordinate 12,283,598, forward strand.
GGAGCAGCCTCGGTAACAGCTGTCACCCATCACCTGAGACAGCTGACGGCAATTATCACTGGGGTATATCAGCAGGACGGCATCTCCACCTCATCGCCGAGATATCGTTCTACCTGGAAGGTAATAATCTCAGCTGACTGCTTGACAGTAACCTTTGTGATTTTTGTGAGTGATTGCAGACTTTTTTCTCCAACGAGAGGTGGAGGTAGCTTCCCTGCCGTACAGGTTGCTGGGTGCAAACGCGCCCACGTTAATTGTGTTCTTGTTCCTCGCCAGCAGTACCAGGTCCGACACGCGGAGGCAGTGGCCACCTGGGAGTTCGGAACTTGGCGGCTCCAGTATTCCCGGGGTCCCGTGTGGTTCCGGTTCTACTTTGGAGAGGCGTCTCCTATCTTCGAGCCTGCCCACACGACACCTTTGTGAATTGACCTTTGTCCATTGTTGTAATTTGTTGTGTTTGTTGTGCACGTTCGCAACAGTAAAGTGTTGTTATTTGACCTATTCCATTGTCCGTTCATTTGCGCCCCCTGTTGTGGGTCCGTGTTCCTACACTTTCCCAACACATATATCAGTTTGCAAAGTAGTCTAGCAAGTTAGCTTGTTTGCTCCTGTGGTTGCTAATAGCCAGTAGTCAGTTGTAACCTAATAGGTACCATTTAAGGGGACTAAACAACACTTCGTCCAGCCTCAGTTTACCACAACCTACACAGTTTGTTTGATGGTCCTGGGGATCAGTGAAGAATTACACAGGGCTCAAAATTTAAAAATACTGCAATCATATTGTGAAGTAATACCACATTATTTATCTGATCATAACAATTCCAAAAAGTATAGTTATAGCTGAATATTATGGAGTTATGGGGTAAAAACATAAAAAATGGTACATTTCAGTTTGTACAGAAGTCTTTTTGGTAAAAAGTGATGAAAATGATTGGTTGAGCAAATAGGAACAATAAATGGAATAGTTTTGACCTTGCTGAATGTTTGGCTTCCGAACGAAAGGTCATATTTCATCAACATCCGTTGGATTCTATGACATGTGATGCCTGTCAACTCAACCAGTATGTTGCATCACGTTTTACCAAAATTGAGCAACTTTAACTTTTGCTGTTTGGTTTGGCCCATGGACTAATATAAGAAATTGCAAATTGCTTGAAATAAAGGTGTTGTCTCACCTTACAACTGACTTAACTTAAAACTACAGGGATGAGTTATTAATACCCCGGTACAGCAGGATAGTGTGAAGGTGCATTTTGCAGCACAGCTAGCCAATAATGGCCACCTCCATTTTGTATGCTGTCGACTTCAGTCACCTCAAAGATTAGCAGCATCAAAATATCTTGAGTTCAAGCATTCCAAAATTCACCAACGCTGAACTCAGTGTGAACACGTGCCCACCTTTTGCACCTTTCATGAATACATTTGCAATGCAAATTTCAATGCAAAGAAGAAATGACTCAAATCTGTTCAGTGTGCATCGGAGGGCGCTGCCTGATGAAGCTAACAGAACCACATCATCCACAAAAAGCAGGAACGCAAATATGATGTCACCAAACTGGACACCCTCCAGTCCCTGACTGCACCTTGAAATCCTGTCAAGACCATTTCAGGCTTTATAAGTCAACAAGACAACCTTATGTTTTGCTCTTAAAGGCCCTGTTCAGACTGGGGTTGGCAGTCCGGCTCAATCTGGATTCAGAATGCTTTCTAGCCAGATAGAGCTCATCACGTACATACATATATACTTCTATGCTAATGAAAAAAAAATGAATAAAAAATGTTTTAAAATCAACAAATGAAGCCAGTGTTGTTGCGGAGGCTTGAGGAACTGGCTGTGGACTCTGCAGCCTGTGTGGCTTTGCAGCAACTCCACATCACGGCTCATTACGCAGCTAATGAGCGGAGAGGGTGACCCCGCTAAACCCCTTCTCCTCTCCTGCTCCCACGGGTTCTGCCTGAAGCTGAACTGGCTCGAGGCCCACAGAACCCAGCTTGGTCTGCGAGGGACTGTGGGAGCACAAGCATGTTAGCACGTCTGAACAAAAAGTCACGTTTGAGGTGCCTGTGGGGGCAGTTTTTAAATTTTATGTTCATGCAGCCGATGAATTGTGAGGCACAGTGAAGCCATCAAAAGGCAAATACACAGTGTTTTTGTTTTCTTTTTTACTACTGCATTGGTGATGACTGACTGCTGGTTTACACAAGAATCACACTACCATAAAAAATACACAGCTGTTTTTTTTTTTTTCTGCTCTTATATTGGCTTTGATGTTTGAATGCTGAAATACAAGTGAATGTACGTAAATCCTCCCACAAGTTCGTTAAATGTTCCGTAACTGTTGTTCATCATTCTCCCTGTTGTTCCATTGTCGGTGCTCAGAGACATTCGTAATGCTGGTTTGCTTAGGTTCTCACCTGACAATTCAGAGGAATTACACAGAGAGAAATGCGGCATTTAAATGACTGCACAGTCAATAGCTGGAGTTTATAGTTTGATGAAAGTTGATTGCCAAAATGCTCCAACTGCCAATATCTGGAAGGCATTAAATCGGCCATATGCGGTGTAGTGATGTCATAGGAATTAGGCGACATGTCAAGATCGTGGAGAATTGCACACCATTTGTAAATGTTTGAGCTATTACATGTCTGAATTTTGAAATGACATCACATTAAAAGAAAAAACAAAACATCGGGCTTCTGTATGTAAAAGGTTTGGAAACTATGCCCTTTAAATTCACTGTGAAAGCTAATCTCAACTACATGGCATCAATGAAACAAAAACATAAAAGCCAAAATCATGGGTTGTATAAGTAATCACACCCTTTATGAAACACAAACAAATCATCACCTTTACAGCCAGTTTTCTTCAGACAACTCAGTGGATGGATACATGAACATTTCCAAGTCACTGAATATGTCTTGGACTTCATTTACTCAAAAACTGAGTGATCCTGCAAGAAGGAGACTTGGAGAAGTATAAAAAGTAGATTTGAAAGTTCAGCTACAGTATGAAAGGTGGCACATGGGAGATGCAAGCCAGGATTTGATCTGTTTCGATGCATAAAAATGAGAGCAGTGTGAGAGGTGATGCAAAATACAAAACTTGCACTCTGCACAATTCAATGAGGCACAGAAGCCTATAACTTCTCCAGGATTATATGGGTGTTCTTTCCTCACTAGTCTCCTTGCACATCCACTCACTTTTTGAGAAGTACCCCCTCCAGACAGATTTACCATGCTGTTTTTATTTCTTCAGGGTAACAGGGGATAGAGGTCCCTCAGGGTGTGGTCACCCCTGCCCTTTGTGAGCCCCAAGTCCAGCTTGCCTGGCTGGTAGCACCTGGTAAGGCCCCGTGCTCAGGGTTACGAGCGATGGCCAATGGCAGATCTGGCAGGAAACTGGTAGTGAAGGCAGAAGAGCTACGACCACAGGAGGCAACAGCTGCTTGCAGGCGGAGGAGCTCCTGGGAAGAGAAGTGGTGATCTCTTTAAACCTACCTCTGCTATCTTGTAGATATCCGCTTTAGGAAAAGACTCAAGAGTAAACCCTAATAAATTTGGAGTCGCAGCCCCTGAGACAGTTTGTCATTGATTTTATCTTGTTCTGGCAGCTCCTGCAACCTCGTTGACACCAAACTGTAGCAGCCCTGCTGTCCCTTTGGGTCCGTCAGCAAGGTGGAGAGAGGGGACATGTTGCATGGGCAACAGCTTGTCCTCCATATCACAGCGCCCAGGCTTACATCTGTCCATACCACTGCCTATACACTCACCTACAACCTGGAGAGGACACCCCATCTTCCCCATTCATTTGGTGTTGACAGAACACGGGAAGCAACAGATACTGATTAAAAGCTTTCACTCAGTTGGCGTAGAGTGTGGAGCAAGGGGTTGGTTCTGATGGTGGAAGAGATCTTTGAGTCTCATTGGACAGCTACCGCCACCTCAAGCTGGGCAGCCCCCAGCCAATAAGGTGTTGTTCTGTCACGTTCTGCTTTCTCCATTGAGTGCATGGGGATTAGGTGAACAACCGACAAGCAGATCGTCAACTACCGCACCAGGCAACAAGAGATCAAAAAAGAGACCATCTCTAAAACTGGGATGTTGGAATGTTTGACCAATGATGCCCAGATTTTCTCAAGACCCCCAGGACAACAGCAGTGCCAGGAAAATGGCTATCATCAATGACTGAGATTGAATGTCAACATTGCCACCCTGCAGGAAACATGACTAGCCAATGCAGACACATTGAAGGACAGGGACTACACATTTTTCTGGCAAGAGAAGTGCTCTAATGAGCCCAGAGAGCATGGAATAGGATTTGCGGTAAAGACAACCCAGTCTCACAGCAAGTCGGAATGAGGTCTGTTAGAAAAGTATCCGACCTTTTTATTTTTTTCAAAAACCATATGGATTTGAATCACGTGTGATTGCATCAGCCAAGCTTGAACCTTCGTGCGCATGCGTGAGTTTTTTCACGCCTGTCGGTTGCATCATTCGCCTGTGAGCAGGCTTTGTGTGAGCAGTGGTCCACCCCTCTCGTCGTTTTTTTATTGCGAATAAATGTCTGAACTATTTGGAGCTTTGCTGCATCAATTTTTTTCCAGAAACTGTGAGAGACCTCCAGGTGGACCGCCGTGCTCCGAGCGCCGATCGACAGGCTCAAACCCCGCTGAAACAACTAGATCATTTCCAACGTGAAGGCTTTGTTGATCCGGGACGTCGTCTGACTTTCACAAAAAGGCAGAAGGCGTGGATATCAGCATGAGCTGGACATGCCCCAACATGTCCTGTGAGGCTTCATCACGGCGTTGCTTTGCGCCATGCGGCTCCACCGCGACACGCGGATGTCCTCCGCACGTCTGTCTCAGTGTGCCGAAAAAGTGCTGATGTCCACGTTTTTTCACAATTCCTGTGCTAGTCAGACGACATACCGGATCAAGACAGCATCCAGTTTAGAAATGAACGGCATATTCCACTGTTACAGGAGTTTTTGTCATGGAAAGAGGAGCGGAATTCCGCGCGTCGCGGTGGAGCCGCATGGCGCAAAGCAATGCCGTGATGAAGCCTCACAGGACATGTTGGGGCGTGTCCAGCTCATGCTCAATTTCTCGGATAATCACACAACTGAAAAGCAACCGACAGCCATCTGAAATCCACCTGAAAGCCGTCCTGTGAGAGCAACACGGAGGTGGTTTTGTGTCGCGTTATGAACGGCTCCGTGGCATGTCCCTCCACTTTTCTTTCCATGAAAAAAACTCCTGTAACAGTGGAATGTGCCGAAAAAGTGCTGATATCCATGCCTTCTGCCTTTTTGTGAAAGTCAGACGACGTCCCGGATCAACAAAGCCTTCACGTTGGAAATGATCTGGTTGATTCAGCGGGTTTTGAGCCTGTCGATCGGCGCTCGGAGCGCGGTGCGCTCTCAGCAGTTGTGGGTGATCTTTAAACCGTCTGGATCACTCCTTAATCTGTGTAATCCCCATAAAATCGTCCCTGAAAGCCATATTAATTTTCCGAACGGTGTCCACCTGGAGTTCTCTCACAGTTTCTGGAAAAAAATTGATGCAGCAAAGCTCCAAATCGTTCAGACATTTATTCACAATAAAAAAGCGACAAGAGGGGTGGACCAGTGCTCACACAAAGCCTGCTCATAAGCGAATGACGCAACCGACAAGCGTGAAAAAACTCACGCATGCGCACGAAGGTTCAAGCTTGGCTAATGCAATCACACGTGATTCAAATTCATATGGTTTTTGAAAAAAAATAAAAAGGTCGGATACTTTTCTAACAGACCTTGCATACATTAATCTATTGGTTCATGATATTGTGACAAAAAGCACCTCATTTTCGTCACGGCAACAAGAATTCATTCTAATTCATTCCGTGATGGCTGCACGAAATTAAAAGTGAAGCGGGGGGGGGGGGGGTTGGTTAGGGTGGGGGGAAGGAGTATGATTAGGTTATGGTCAAGGTTATGGTTGGGGTAGAAGTAGGGTTAGTAAAAGTGAGTTAAAAAAAACTTGTCACGAAAATTTGACTCATTTCGTGAAGGAACATGAAAAAAAAAGTGAGACTGGGCTGGGTAAAGAAAGGCTTGCTGAATACGGTAGAACCAAGCAGCAGCGGCTCTGAACAACTCTGTTTTAACACCAACAAAGGCCCTCTCACCCTCGTCAGTGTGTACGCCCTGACACTGTCTGCCACTCCAGATGCCAACGGCGAATTTGATGAGAACCTTGCATCTATCATCAGGAATATCCCCAGTACTGACCAACTTGTTCTCCTGGGTGACTTCAGTGCCAGAGTGGGCACAGACGTTGACTCATGGCCCTCTTGTCTTGATCCGTTTGGAGTTGGAAAACTGAGCAAGAACAGACAGCAACTACTCAAGTTCTGTGCCTTTCACAACCTGTGCACAAACTCACAAACTCCTTCTTTAAGACAAAGCCTCAGCACAAGGAGGCACCCGCACTCAAAGCACTGGCACCAGCTGGATTTGATCCTGGTTAGGCAGGCCACCATCAAGAGCATTCTTCACACATGCTCTTATCACAGCGTGGACTGTGATACAGACCACTCCCTGTTATGCTGCAAGATCAAGCTGCAACCCAAAAAGTTCCAACATGCAAAGAAACTTCGGATCCCACACATTGAAACCAGCAAGATGACCCAGCCAGATCTTGTAGATCAATTTGCAAAGGCATTTGAGAAGGAGTACGGTACATCACAGCCCGAAGACACTGCCACAGAGAGGTGGGAAACTCTGCGAGACACCATCCACTGCATTGCCTGCCTACCTTTTGGAAGAAAATCTTGAAGTCACATGACTGGTTTGAGGCCAAGGCATCAGTGATGGCCCCCGTTATTGATGCCAAGCCCTCTGCACTCACAGAGTACAAACGGTCACCCACTGAGTGGAACCTACACATGCTCAGGACTGCCAGGAGCACAGTTCAGCACACTGCCAGGCGCTGTGCCAATAAGTATTGGATAGAGCTCAGTGAGGAGATCCAGACGGCTGCTGCAGTGGACAACATCAGAGGGATGTACGATGGCATCAAGAAGGCACTGGGACCAAAAGAGCAAGACGACTTCCCTTAGATCTGCCACTGACCAAGGCCAGCAGATGTGTAGATGGGTGGAACATTATTCAGACCTCTACCACAGAGAAAACACAGTGGCCCCACAGTAGCCAGTCATGGAAGAGCTTAATGCAGAGCCAACCGTGGGTGAGCTCAGCAAAGCCATTGGCAGTTTGGCAATAGAAAGGCACCAGGCAGTGACAGTATTTCCCCAGACCTGATCAAGCACTGCAAGACTACTCTGCTGCAGCCTCTGCATGAGGTCCTCTGCCAGTGCTGGAGAGAGGGAGCTGAGAGACGCCAAGATTATTACCCTATACAAAAATAAGGGTGAGAGGAGCGACTGTAACAACTACAGAGGCATCTTCCTACTCTCGTAGGCAAAGTCTATGCTCAGGTCCTCCTGATCCGACTGCAGAGGCTGGCTGAGCATGTCTACCCAGAATCACAGTGTGGCTTTTGAGCCAAAAGGTCCACAGTAGACATGATCTTCTCACTTCGTCAACTCAAGAGAAGTGCAGAGAGCAGCGGATGCACCTGTACATCGCATTCATCAACTTCACCAAGGCCTATGACCTTGTCAGCAGAGATGGTCTTTTCAAGGCTCTCGGAAAGATTGGCTGTCCCCAAGACTGCACAGCTTAATCAAGTCCTTCCATTTCAACATGAAGGGGACTGTGCAGTTCAGTGGCAACCTCTCCGAGCCTTTCAGCATACGCAGCAGGGTCAAAGGTTCATGAAGCCCTCATCAGAGATATGCTGTTCGCTGATGATGCTGCACTGGCGACACACACCCAACGGGAACTGCATCTGCTGATGGACCGCTTCTCTCAGGCCTGCAAGGACTTCGTGCTGACCATCAGTCTGAAGAAGATCAATGTCTTGGGCCATGACACATCTGCACCACCATCCATCTCCATCAGTGACTATGAGCTTGCTGTTGTTCACCAGTTCACGTACCTTGGATCCACCATCACCAATAATTTCTCCCTTGATGCTGAGATTGACAAGAGGATCAGGAAAGCAGCCACAACACTTGCTCGCTTCACATCAAGCGTGTGGACAAATCCCAGGTTGACCATGAAGACGATGATGGCTGTGTGCAATGCCTGCGTCCTCAGCACCTTGCTTTATGGCAGTGAGACATGGACCACATATGCCTGCCAGGAGAAAAGGCTCAACTCCTTCCATCTCAGAAGCCTCCGATGAATACTCAGCATCTCCTGGCGAGACAAGGTGACCAACTTTGACATCCTATCTCGCATTGGCCTTCCTACGATATACACTCTGCTCAGACAACGTTGTTCGTTGTATGGAGGATGGCCGAATCCCAAAAGACATCCTCTACGGAGAGCTTGCCATGGGATGGAGAGGCATTGGCCGCCCTCAGCTGAGGTACAAGGATGTGTGCAAAAGAGACATGAAGGCGCTATACATCAACACTAACTCCTGGGAGGACCTTGCAGCCAATGGCACCAGCTGGAGAGGCAGCTGCTGACTGGTGAAGAGAAGTTGTCTGCTGTGGTAGCAGAGAAGCGAGCTTGCAGAAAGGAAACAACAGCCAACACACCAGAATGAACACACAGATGTGACCTATGTGACCATGACTGCTACTCTCACATTGGCCTGTACAGCCACAAGAGGCGCTGCTCAAGTCGAGCAGCCAGTTTAGAAAAGTAATGACCGATGGAGGTGAGATTTTTTATTAATGATTGGTGGAAATAAAGCACAATATGTATCCGTGACTAGGAAATGTTCACATATCGATTCACTGATGGATCTCAGTAAAACTGACAGCAAAAGTGATTTACTTGTGACACTAAGTGGTGCTATTACTTACGAAACCCATCGTTTTGGGTTTGATATATTTTTATTTAATTTATGTCATGTGCCCTGTGGTAGATTGGTGTCCTGTCCAGGGTGTACCCTGCCTCACGCCCTATGGGCTCCCCCCCTTCGCCATGACCCTTAACTGCAGAAAGTGGGGATGGATTTATATCATGTTGTAGAAATTAGTTTTCAGCCTGTATTTGTGTTTATGTATTTTTTTTCCGTTTGATTTCATTCCAAAGTTCACACGTGTAATTCACTGGTTCACAGTGTAAGTTCAATGGTTCATATACTTTTCCTTTTCACTGTATACCAAACAGATATAACAGCATTACTTTTTTTTTTTTCACTTTGGCTTTAAGAAATTGCTCATGTAAATCTTTTTTTTCTTCTCCTTTTCACTGCATTCATCTGAAGAGATTTTGTTACTGACATTCTACTTCATAACCTCCCAGTGCTCCTGCTGGATTAATGCTCATGGTCAGCATTAGTTTTCTTCCTCCTGGCATGGGGTAAGAAAGCCGCGGGAATCCCTAACATCAAGCTCCCTGGCTCAGAGGAGCCAAAAATTGACTTGAATAGGGGTGGAAGCAGGGCTTGCTCACCTGAACGGGTCTCAAGGCAAAATATCTGTTATCCTGTCACACGCTCCGTTGGATCTGTGGTCAGTGACGCGCTGGTTTTAGCTTTATCAGCCATTCAGTTTGACACAAAGGAAATAAAGGGCACATGCATACAGGACGAAGCATGCACACATTTGTCAGGTTACAAAACAGACTGTCACACAGGGTGGAGGGAGGTTGGTGCACACGTACATAGAGTGCAAGCTTTCACTGGCAGCCACATGAAAATAAACTTGCATACACATGGAATAAAATATTATTGTGTATATTTATATCTATTTCTTGCTGTACAGGAGGCATTCCTTTAAATCCTCCCTGTTGATGGGAGGATTTGGATGTCTCCCTCTCTGGTTTGTAACCCTATCTGGTAAACACAGTGGGCCCTATCTTGAAAATATATAGCTTATGGCAGGGCTCCTCAACGCCAGTCCTCGAGTGCTGGTGTCCTGCAACTTTTAGATGAGCCAGTGCCTCTACACACCTGAGTCAATTAATGAGGTCATTAGCAGCACTCTTGAGAACTTGACTGCATACTGAGGAGGTAACTCAGCTATTCAGGCATGTTGGACCAGGGACACATCTAAAAGGTGCAGGATACCAACCCTCATGCATAGTGGGGCATTTCCAACTCCACTTTGACTTTGTGTAGTCTGAATGCAAAGTGAAGCACAGGGCACAAAGGGGTTGCATTATGTCAGTTAATTAATAATGGGTACAGTATGTTTTGGGTGGACCATGATTTAAATCATGATTTAAATCTTTGCCTTTTTAAAAGCTGGGTATTCCAGAAGCTGGAACATTTCTGTTTAGATTGTGGAAACAAGTGACGAGTTGCCTGTGAGGAAGCAGATCTGTTCCCAAAGTGTTGACGCACATGAGTGGATGATTTTTAGCAATGGCCACTGAAGCTCCCTGAGGTGAAACAGGGAAGCAGTAAGGCGGTGTTTTGAATTTTTACATTTGTGTTGACTTTTGTTGTATTTTAAATTTCTGTTTTTTGATTCAGTTCAGTTGGCGTTTGATGTGTTAATGTGGTAGCAGCCTAACCTTATGCACTTTCAAAAACATTATGTGCTTGTGGACAAAGTTAAAACATCCATCAAGATCAGTCACAGGTTCAGGATCAAAGTAGCGCACCAAAGATGAGTGATCAGAATCAAAGATTACTGATCAGAATCACAGTTCAGAAGGAAAGATGAATGATCAAGATCACAGATTAATTGTCAAAAATAAGTAAGATGTGGTCAGGATTAAAGTTCAAGATGACAAATCAAAATCAGTGATCTTGATCACAGATCAAGATCAATGTTTATCATCAAAGATAAGTGATTAAGATCAAAGAGGAGTGTCTAAGATCAATGTTCAGAATGAAAGATTGAAAGAAGAGTGATCAAGATCACAGATCAGGGTCAGTTGTTATTGTCAAATATAAATGATTGAGATCAAAGAGGTGTGGTCTGGATCAAAGTCGGAATGAAAGATTGTAAGATGAGGGATCAAGATCACAGATCAGGATCAAAGTTCATCATCAAATATGGGAGATCAGGATCAAAGATGAGTAACTGGGATCAATGCTCAAGATTACCGCCAGTTGATCATCTTCAAAGTTCATCATCAAAGATGAGCAATTACAATCAAACATGAGTAATCAGGATCAAATCATTTTAGAGAGGAGGACAAACTCTTTCACAGTGTGCTTTCTGAGTACCTTTCTGATTTGTTAAATTATCAATCAATCAATCAATTCAATTTTTTTTTTATATAGCGCCAAATCACAACAAACAGTTGCCCCAAGGCGCTTTATATTGTAAGGCAAGGCCATACAATAATGATGTAAAACCCCAACGGTCAAAACGACCCCCTGTGAGCAAGCACTTGGCTACAGTGGGAAGGAAAAACTCCCTTTTAACAGGAAGAAACCTCCAGCAGAACCAGGCTCAGGGAGGGGCAGTCTTCTGCTGGGACTGGTTGGGGCTGAGGGAGAGAACCAGGAAAAAGACATGCTGTGGAGGGGAGCAGAGATCGATCACTAATGATTAAATGCAGAGTGGTGCATACAGAGCAAAAAGAGAAAGAAACAGTGCATCATGGGAATCCCCCAGCAGTCTACGTCTATAGCAGCATAACTAAGGGATGGTTCAGGGTCACCTGATCCAGCCCTAACTATAAGCTTTAGCAAAAGGAAAGTTTTAAGCCTAATCTTAAAAGTAGAGAGGGTGTCTGTCTCCCTGATCTGAATTGGGAGCTGGTTCCACAGGAGAGGAGCCTGAAAGCTGAAGGCTCTGCCTCCCATTCTACTCTTACAAACCCTAGGAACTACAAGTAAGCCTGCAGTCTGAGAGCGAAGCGCTCTATTGGGGTGATATGGTACTACGAGGTCCCTAAGATAAGATGGGACCTGATTATTCAAAACCTTATAAGTAAGAAGAAGAATTTTAAATTCTATTCTAGAATTAACAGGAAGCCAATGAAGAGAGGCCAATATGGGTGAGATATGCTCTCTCCTTCTAGTCCCCGTCAGCACTCTAGCTGCAGCATTTTGAATTAACTGAAGGCTTTTTAGGGAACTTTTAGGACAACCTGATAATAATGAATTACAATAGTCCAGCCTAGAGGAAATAAATGCATGAATTAGTTTTTCAGCATCACTCTGAGACAAGACCTTTCTGATTTTAGAGATATTGCGTAAATGCAAAAAAGCAGTCCTACATATTTGTTTAATATGCGCTTTGAATGACATATCCTGATCAAAAATGACTCCAAGATTTCTCACAGTATTACTAGAGGTCAGGGTAATGCCATCCAGAGTAAGGATCTGGTTAGACACCATGTTTCTAAGATTTGTGGGGCCAAGTACAATAACTTCAGTTTTATCTGAGTTTAAAAGCAGGAAATTAGAGGTCATCCATGTCTTTATGTCTGTAAGACAATCCTGCAGTTTAGCTAATTGGTGTGTGTCGTCTGGCTTCATGGATAGATAAAGCTGGGTATCATCTGCGTAACAATGAAAATTTAAGCAATACCGTCTAATAATACTGCCTAAGGGAAGTATATATAAAGTGAATAAAATTGGTCCTAGCACAGAACCTTGTGGAACTCCATAATTAACTTTAGTCTGTGAAGAAGATTCCCCATTTACATGAACAAATTGTAATCTATTAGACAAATATGATTCAAACCACCGCAGCGCAGTGCCTTTAATACCTATGGCATGCTCTAATCTCTGTAATAAAATTTTATGGTCAACAGTATCAAAAGCAGCACTGAGGTCTAACAGAACAAGCACAGAGATGAGTCCACTGTCCGAGGCTAAGAAGATCATTTGTAACCTTCACTAATGCTGTTTCTGTACTATGATGAATTCTAAAACCTGACTGAAACTCTTCAAATAGACCATTCCTCTGCAGATGATCAGTTAGCTGTTTTACAACTACCCTTTCAAGAATTTTTGAGAGAAAAGGAAGGTTGGAGATTGGCCTATAATTAGCTAAGATAGCTGGGTCAAGTGATGGCTTTTTAAGTAATGGTTTAATTACTGCCACCTTAAAAGCCTGTGGTACATAGCCAACTAACAAAGATAGATTGATCATATTTAAGATCGAAGCATTAAATAATGGTAGGGCTTCCTTGAGCAGCCTGGTAGGAATGGGGTCTAATAAACATGTTGATGGTTTGGATGAAGTAACTAATGAAAATAACTCAGACAGAACAATCGGAGAGAAAGAGTCTAACCAAATACCGGCATCACTGAAAGCAGCCAAAGATAACGATACGTCTTTGGGATGGTTATGAGTAATTTTTTCTCTAATAGTTAAAATTTTGTTAGCAAAGAAAGTCATGAACTCATTACTAGTTAAAGTTAATGGAATACTCAGCTCAATAGAGCTCTGACTCTTTGTCAGCCTGGCTACAGTGCTGAAAAGAAACCTGGGGTTGTTCTTATTTTCTTCAATTAGTGATGAGTAGAAAGATGTCCTAGCTTTACTGAGGGCTTTTTTATAGAGCAACAGACTCTTTTCCAGGCTAAGTGAAGATCTTCTAAATTAGTGAGACGCCATTTCCTCTCCAACTTACGGGTTATCTGCTTTAAGCTTACGAGTTTGAGAGTTATACCATGGAGTCAGACACTTCTGATTTAAAGCTCTCTTTTTCAGAGGAGCTACAGCATCCAAAGCTGTCTTCAATGAGGATGTAAAACTATTGACGAGATACTCTATCTCCCTTACAGAGTTAGGTAGCTATTCTGCACTGTGTTGTTATATGGCATTAGAGAACATAAAGAAGGAATCATATCCTTAAACCTAGTTACCGCGCTTTCTGAAAGACTTCTAGTGTAATGAAACTTATTCCCTACTGCTGGGTAGTCCATCAGAGTAAATGTAATGTTATTAAAAAATGATCAGACAGAAGGGAGTTTTCAGGGAATACTGTTAAGTCTTCTATTTCCATACCATAAGTCAGAACAAGATCTAAGATATGATTAAAGTGGTGGGTGGACTCATTTACTTTTTGAGCAAAGCCAATAGAGTCTAATAATAGATTAAATGCAGTGTTGAGGCTGTCATTCTCAGCATCTGTGTGGATGTTAAATCGCCCACTATAATTATCTTATCTGAGCTAAGCACTAAGTCAGACAAAAGGTCTGAAAATTCACAGAGAAACTCACAGTAACGACCAGGTGGACGATAGATAATAACAAATAAAACTGGTTTTTTGGGACTTCCAATTTGGATGGACAAGACTAAGAGACAAGCTTTCAAATGAATTAAAGCTCTGTCTGGGTTTTTGATTAATTAATAAGCTGGAATGGAAGATTGCTGCTAATCCACCGCCCCGGCCCGTGCTACGAGCATTCTGACAGTTAGTGTGACTCGGGGGTGTTGACTCATTTAAACTAACATATTCATCCTGCTGTAACCAGGTTTCTGTTAGGCAGAATAAATCAATATGTTGATCAATTATTATATCATTTACCAACAGGGACTTAGAAGAGAGAGACCTAATGTTTAATAGACCACATTTAACTGTTTTAGTCTGTGGTGCAGTTGAAGGTGCTATATTATTTTTTCTTTTTGAATTTTTATGCTTAAATAGATTTTTGCTGGTTATTGGTAGTCTGGGAGCAGGCACCGTCTCTACGGGGATGGGGTAATGAGGGGATGGCAGGGGGAGTGAAGCTGCAGAGAGGTGTGTAAGACTACAACTCTGCTTCCTGGTCCCAACCCTGGATAGTCACGGTTTGGAGGATTAAGAAAATTAGCCAGATTTCTAGAAATGAGAGCTGCTCCATCCAAAGTGGGATGGATGCCGTCTCTCCTAACAAGACCAGGTTTTCCCCAGAAGCTTTGCCAATTATCTATGAAGCCCACCTCATTTTTGGACACCACTCAGACAGCCAGCAATTCAGGGAGAACATGCGGCTAAACATGTCACTCCCGGTCTGATTGGGGAGGGGCCCAGAGAAAACTACAGAGTCCGACATTGTTTTTGCAAAGTTACACACCGATTTAATGTTAATTTTAGTGACCTCCGATTGGCGTAACCGGGTGTCATTACTGCCGACGTGAATTACAATCTTACCAAATTTACGCTTAGCCTTAACCAGCAGTTTCAAATTTCCTTCAATGTCGCCTGCTCTGGCCCCCGGAAGACAATTGACTATGGTTGCTGGTGTCGCTAACTTCACATTTCTCAAAACAGAGTCGCCAATAACCAGAGTTTGATCCTCGGCGGGTGTGTCGTCGAGTGGGGAAAAACGGTTAGAAATGTGAACGGGTTGGCGGTGTACACGGGGCTTCTGTTTAGGGCTATGCTTCCTCCTCACAGTCACCCAGTCAGCCTGCTTTCCCGGCTGCTCGGGATCTGCCAGGGGGGAACTAACGGCGGCTAAGCTACCTTGGTCCGCACCGACTACAGGGGCCTGGCTAGCTGTAGAATTTTCCACGGTGCGGAGCCGAGTCTCCAATTCGCCCAGCCTGGCCTCCACAGCTACGAATAAGCTACACTTATTACAAGTACCATTACTGCTAAAGGAGGCCGAGGAATAACTAAACATTTCACACCCAGAGCAGAAAAGGGCGGGAGAGACAGGAGAAGCCGCCATGCTAAATCGGCTAAGAGCTAGTAGCTACGCTAAGCTAGCGGATTCCTAAAAACACGCAAAGTGAATAATGTGTAAATAATTTAGAGGTGATTCAGCAGAAGGAGTGCTTTAGTTAAGGCACGTAAAGATTACACTGGGAAACAAATCGAAATCTAGATAACTAGATCAATCTAACTGCGCAGATTAAACAGCTAACAGATACAGAAAAACACCGCTGTGCTCCGGAACAGGAAGTGATACAATACCGCAGTGAGAGCCAAACACCAGATTATTTGCTATGAGATGTAATAGCTCAGATGTCGTAGTTAATTTTGATTTATTTTCCTCATCAAATCTGAAATTAAATTAATTTCATTTTTGCTCATTTAGCTCTATAGCAGGTTGTTCCCAACTGAAGAATAAAATGAAAATAGAAATAAAATAAAATGACAGATTGGATATGATGAGTTTATATTTATGAGCAAAAAAAAATGAAAAAAGAAATAAAATAAAATGACAAATTGGATGTGATGAGTTTATATTTATGAGCAAAAAAAATGTATGAAGTCATTATTGAATGAGTACGTATGTTCTACCACCTGCACCTGCTTCTTTCTTTCTTTCAGAAACAGTGAGACAGAGTCAGAAGCTTTTCTGACAGTCAGTTATTGAAATTGATTTTATGTAATTTAATTAAAATTTGTCACCATTTTTTAAAACAGAGGGAAACCAAATCTTTGTGAAGAGATAAGTCACTAAAATGTGTAGAAAGTGACATAAAGAGATGGACAGAGCAGCAGTGATGAGCGACGGAGGACTTTTGCTGGTCTTTGGCTAACCTGCGTCGTGCTGACTTGGTCCAGTTGATTAGGACCTTTGGGAGCAGTGGAGTCCATATTAATGCTGTGCTGTATGTGTGGATGTGTGCTTGTAAGGATTTCAACAGCAAAATGTTCATTGACTATTCCCGATGACGACAGCTTTTTCTACAAGTTTACTGCCACAAAGTGCAGCAGCTTGTAGCAGCTTGTGTATTTTTTTTCTAAAACTTTTCTTAATGGTTCCATTTTTTATTTTTATCTTCTCTTCTGTGTGGAGACTCACAAGTCCAGATTTACTGATATTTATTCCGAACCCATCTGTTTTTCGTGCCACCTCACCTTAAAACACAGTGCTTATAATTCATGAGGTGGTCACGGTGGGACTTTCTGCAGATCCTACATGACCATTCTTGCATCATGCACGAATGTGTAAGAGCCAAACTCTGCTCAGTTAAGAAATATTAGCAACATATATCAGTTTGCAAAGTAGTCTAGCAAGTTAGCTTGTTTGCTCCTGTGGTTGCTAATAGCCAGTAGTCAGTTGTAACCTAATAGGTACCATTTAAGGGGACTAAACAACACTTCGTCCAGCCTCAGTTTACCACAACCTACACAGTTTGTTTGATGGTCCTGGGGATCAGTGAAGAATTACACAGGGCTCAAAATTTAAAAATACTGCAATCATATTGTGAAGTAATACCACATTATTTATCTGATCATAACAATTCCAAAAAAGTATAGTTATAGCTGAATATTATGGAGTTATGGGGTAAAAACATAAAAAATGGTACATTTCAGTTTGTACAGAAGTCTTTTTGGTAAAAAGTGATGAAAATGATTGGTTGAGCAAATAGGAACAATAAATGGAATAGTTTGACCTTGCTGAATGTTGGCTTCCGAACGAAAGGTCATATTTCATCAACATCCGTTGGATTCTATGACATGTGATGCCTGTCAACTCAACCAGTATGTTGCATCACATTTTACCAAAATTGAGCAACTTTAACTTTTGCTGTTTGGTTTGGCCCATGGACTAATATAAGAATTGCAAATTGCTTGAAATAAAGGTGTTGTCTCACCTTACAACTGACTTAACTTAAAACTACAGGGATGAGTTATTAATACCCCGGTACAGCAGGATAGTGTGAAGGTGCATTTTGCAGCACAGCTAGCCAATAATGGCCACCTCCGTTTTGTATGCTGTCGACTTCAGTCACCTCAAAGATTAGCAGCATCAAAATATCTTGAGTTCAAGCATTCCAAAATTCACCAACGCTGAACTCAGTGTGAACACGTGCCCACATTATGTGAGCAAATATTTTGCACCTTTCATGAATACATTTGCAATGCAAATTTCAATGCAAAGAAGAAATGACTCAAATCTGTCAGTGTGCGTCGGAGGGCGCTGCCTGATGAAGCTAACAGAACCACATCATCCACAAAAAGCAGGAACGCAACTATGATGTCACCAAACTGGACACCCTCCAGTCCCTGACTGCACCTTGAAATCTGTCAAGACCATTTCAGGCTTTATAAGGTCAACAAGACAACTTATGTTTTGCTCTTAAAGGCCCTGTTCAGACTGGGGTTGGCAGTCCGGCTCAATCTGGATTCAGAATGCTTTCTAGCCAGATAGAGCTCAGACTTGTTTTTCAAATCCAGCTCATCCTACACCCTGAGCAAGCCGAATCCTAGTCACATTTGCATTCACACCTCAGCGAATCCCATTCAAATCCAGCTCAACCCACCTCCATCTTAGATCAGATTTGTGCCGTTCACATTCAGAAAAAGCCTGTTCGGATTGCCAACCCCAGTGTGAATGGGGCCAAAGTGATCATTGATGAGGTAAACTCATTATTTCACACCTGTAAAGTTGGTTAATTAACTAGTCTGTGCATCTCCTAACCAGTACTCCCCCTGCTGCTGGATTTACAGCCTGACTTGTTATTATAATGGACTCATAGTCAACACCAGCAGCAGACTGTAAATGATGACTCCAGATGTGCTGCCTGGCAAAATGTGCTGATTTTACAGATACATTATCACTTTAACATATTTCACATTAAGCAAAATAAAAAAAGCACTGGCTATACTCTGTGACACCCCCCCCAAACAAAAAGCAGTGTGCAATCAAAAAATCATTAACAGTTTATTTGAAATTTTAAGGTCAGTGCCATTACAGTAATTCTCTGCATGTTAGTGAAGTGTAATTTTGCAAAGGTCATTCCTGCATTTCTAATATGAGTGTCTGCACCAAAATAATGTGTTCCTGTTTGACCCAAAAATAAATTATCATGCTCATCATGAACTGCTGCCTCATGGGGGGGAAAAGATGGAAGTTTTATCTTTTGGGTAGTTTTTTGCTCATCATCTATCATTTTTTTTTAAATCTGACCCAACCCCTGAGCAAGCACATTGCCAGCAGTGGTGAAGAAAAACTCCTTCAGGCATTTTATAGGATGAAACCTCAAGCAGAACAGATGCATTGTGGTGACCATCTGCTTTGGCTATGCTAACAAAACAAACAAAAACACAACAAGGAATTGTTAAACCTGTAGACACAGGAATGTTGCGGCTGAGCAACCAAACACATATAAAGTCCAGTTACCACAGCGACCAGTGGCTCAAAAGACAACCAAGACATGAAGACGAGAGTCCCAGTACAATCACAGATGTTTGTTTTTGACGTTGTTGTGTTGCTTTAGTTTTTTTTTCTTAATCCTGTGTGCCGGTGACACGACAAAGCAGGGTATTGTATAGGTCTCGTGTGTGTCTGTGACAGCGGCGGGGCACAGCTAACCAAAAAGTTTGCTTCAATAACCGTAATCCGCTAACTGAAATGTTAGGTTTTTTAAAGCTAAACCAATAAACCCCTAAAAATTTAGCAGAAGTTGCAGATAAAAGCTAAACCAATAACTTTCAGTATTGATTTCAGTACTAACAGCTACTGACACAACAACGAGCCAGCGCCTCTGTCTCAGATCAGCCTTCTCTCAGCAAAACAGACCTGGTGAAGATAAAGAAAGGAAAGAGAAGAATAAAAGTAAGGAGGAGGAGGGGAAAAAGATCATTTCTCTTCACACCATATGTACTCATCGGCATATTACACAAGTAATGCACAGGCAGACAGTTTTGACTTATGGTTAAAATTTTAAACAAAGTAATTCCGGAAAAGGTATTGAAATTAACATCACGTCTGTCATTTTATAAAGTAAAAATATTAGCTATATATTTTAGTTTTAAAGTAATGCACTAATTTTGAAGGTTTTAACGTTTAGACACATGCCACAATGCATTATGGGTAAATTGGTTTCCTGACATGCGTAGTTGGTTGGTCGGTACATTACTGAAATGTGTCGTGGATTTTAAAAATAAATGTATTTGTAAATATGTACATTTTTTCATTTGTAAAAAAAGGCAATTTGAAAACCAAAAATTCGGTTTGTTAAGTGGATTCAGCACTTTTAGCGAATGTGTGGCGGCAAATACTGTTTACACTGCCATGAAATCAACCAACAAGATAACTAAAAAAACAGCTGAACAGATTTTCACCAAACTCTGTGGGAATATTTACTTTGGCTGATATCTTGAGATGATTAAATTTTGGACAAGCTCAAACAAAGATCAAGATTAACAGAAACCATGGTGCCAAAACATGTTTTCTCCTATATCTCCTGACCAGTATGGGTAGAGAGATGGTCTAAAGTTTATATTGATCAGCAGAATATTTGAGATGGATTGGTAACAAGGGCGCATGCTCATGCAGCGACTGGCAGCAAGAGGGTGTCTCGTCAGTTGTATGAGTTTATTCTAGTGTTGTGGTACCAGGTGCAGCATTCTTTTCTGTTACGATTGCTAACGTATGGTTCTGTGAGTCTACTGGTTTCCCTGAGTGTACCTGTGAGAATATGGAGATAATAGCATTGATTTCTGCTGTGGATGGTGTCCTGCTCCGCGGTGTGCCTTCAGGTCGCTCCTCCTGGGTTGTCACTGCCGTGGATCCAATACAGCAGGGCGTTTCTTCTTCAATGGAGGGATTCATCTCTGCCGACCCTCCTTTGGATTTGTTTTTTGCGGGTGTGATCCAGCGGATTATGTAAAAAGCCGGCTGAATTCCTTTGCGTGGAAAACCAGGAAGCGGGGGGAAAGGGGCGGGGCATGTCAGAGGACTTTGGAGACAGAGCCTAAAACCGTATACCATTACCCTCTATGATGTTAATAAATGCATAATCACTCAAAAATAAAGTGGACGAGTTGCAAGCACACGTCAGATTTCAACATGGTTACAGAGATGCATGCCTTCTGGCTATTACGGAGTCCTGGCTTACAGATCGTGATGTGGATGCGGATCTGGATATAGACGGTTTGGAGTGCTTTTCCGCCTCGACCAGGACGCTGGGGTACTAGCAAATTACTGGGAGGGGGTGTGGCCTCTACGTGAAAGAGCGATGGTGCAAAAATGTTCTTGTCAGAGACTGTGCTGTACAAAGGACGTTGAGCTGCTGGGTGTCTCCCTTTGCCCCATTACCTGCCCCAGGAATTCCCACAAATATTTGTCATGGTGGTATATGTCCACCCCAGAGCAAATGTGGACAAAGCATCCGAGGCTATATTGAATGGGACTCAGAAGCTGCAGTCTAAATGTCCTGATGCGCCCATTTTTGTCCTTGGTGATTTTAATAAATGCTCTCTTAAACAAGTGCTGAGGAATTTTTACCAGTATGTGACATGTTCAACCAGACATAACAAAATACTGGACATGTGCTATGGCTCAGTGAAAGGAGCATATAGATCTCTCTCTCTTCCCCCGTTGGGCAGAGCTGATCATAACTGCGTGCAGCTCATCCTGGTGTATCGCACCATGTTGAGGAGAGACAGTGTCCTGACCAGGCAGACAAAGCAATGGACAGAGGACTCTGTTGTGCACCTGAAAGGCTGCTATGACTGCACGGACTGGGAAATTGGGACGGCCTAAATACCATTCTAGGGAAAATAGTAAAAAATAAAGTCATCCTGGCTGGGGCCAAATCGGACAAACAACTCGCCCAGGATTTTAATCAGTTCTGTAGTAGATTTGATACATTAGATTTTAGTGATGAACTGTCTAAACTAAAAAATGATTTGCGCTGTCCTGGTTCTCCACCTTTTGATGAACGTTCCATGATCAGTTTCTTTAAATGCACTAAAGTTAAAAAAAAAGTCCAGGACCTGACAATATTTGTGGTCGTTTGCTGTCTTCTTGTGCGGAACAACTAGGCCCTATTTTCTTTTATATTTTTAAACTGTCGCTTGCTCAACAAAAGGTTCCAAAGAACTGGAAACAGAGCATAGTAATACCTGTGGCTAAAAACAAGCATCCCAAAGTTTTAAATGACTTTAGAACGGTAGCCCTAACATCTCTTGTTATGAAGGCATTTGAAAGACTTATGAAACATGAATTGCTTTCACATGTAGAGTCATTACTAGATCCCTTCCAGTTTGCCTATAGGGCTGGCTGTGGAGTGGAGGAAGCTACTGCCACACTTTTAAATCTTGTTTTTAAACACCTTGAGGGCAACAAAGCACATGCCAAACTTCTATTTCTTGACTTTTCATCTGCTTTTAGTACTATCCAACCTCACATCTTAATCGACAAAGTTATGAATAATTTTTCTGTAGATTTTAACATTGTTGGTTGGAGTTTAGATTGTTTTTTTTTTAACAGACCGATCACAGAGAGTCAGAGTAAATGGGTGCATGTCAGACACCCTTTTGTCCTCAACAGGATCTCCTCAGGGCTGTGTCCTTTCACCACTTCTCTACATATTGTACACTGATGACTGTCAAAGCCATCATGAAAGTTGTTTTATTTTGAAATTTGCAGACGATACTGTCATTGTTAGTCTCTTACAAAATCACGAGAATAACCATGGCCCGGTGGTGGAAGATTTTGTGAAGTGGTGTGATGAGTCATATTTACAACTAAACGTGGCTAAAACAAAAGATATGTCTGTGGATTTCCGACGACAGCTCACACTAGCTCAGGCTACCTTCATTAAGGGCCAGTAGGTGGAGTCTTTGGAAATGTATAAGTATCTGGGGACTATAATTGATCACAAGCTAAATTTGAATGTTAATACTGACATGTTGTGTAAAATGGATCAACAATATCTGTTCTGTCTTCGTAAATTGTCTTATTTTCAAGTGGATAAGACTATTATGATTATTTTTTACAAATCTTGTATCGAGTCTGTTTTAACCTTTTCTATGTTGTGCTGGTATGGGAATCTCAGTCTTAAGGCTAAAAATTCACTGGTTAAAATAGTGAAGGCCTGTGGAAAGGTACTGGGAGTACCACAGAGTACGTTGTCTGACCTATACTCCAGACAAGTAAAGAGGAAAGCATTGAGTATACTGTCGAACTCTGCTCATCCTCTTTTTAGTGACTTTCAATATTTACCTTCTGGCTCACAGCTCAGGTTTCCCTCTGTGAAGTGCAACAGATTTATGTTCTCTTTTGGTCCTGCAGCCATTACTGTTCTGAACACAGACCAAGGAAGGAGTTAAAACTGTGGAAGCATTTTAATGGACTGTGAAGTAACATGAATGATTGGACATTCATAGATCCCAGTGTGTAGTGCGTTTTGACCACATGATGGTTTCCTAATCCAGACGCATGCTCCAGATCTTCAGATGGATGGATGGATTCCTCAGATATGACGCCAACTAACATCAAGATTTCCATTTGCTGTGCACCTGCAATATGTGAATCCAGCAGATTTATGCACTCAGCACTCAGTTGTCAGAATTTTTTTTTTTCATTATTGTTTGTACATTTGTAGTTCACTTTTTTTTTTGCTAAAAACTCAATTTAACCACCTCAGGCTTATTTTTCAACATCTTATACTTCCTCCTGCTGATTTCTCATACTTATTTACGTCTCATGTTCCATTTCACTCGCTCTCTCCTTCTTTTCTATCCCATGTCTATCTTGGGAGTCGGTATAGACAGAAAGCCCAGGCAAGCAACTGCTCCTGCATAATTCCATCTTTCACAGTGTGCCACTCACCACCCACCCGCTCAAGGTATAAAATAAGAACGCACATTTTATTCGGCAAGAAAAAGAAATTGGATAGACAGATTTCTATTCCTCTTTTTGTCAGTTCTTTCCTTCACTTGGTTTTAATACTCAGACGCAGAGAGACGTTCTCATCCCTGTGAACCACACGGAGGGACTTTTGTCCTTACAAACACACAAAATAAACAACCTAAGTGGCAGGGAAACAGTCAGTAATTGCAGTCAGTATGTTTCACAGTGGTTGCCTGCTGCAGATGATAAACCATTCAGCAGCGCTTCTCTTCCACACCTAATCTGCAATGCATCAGGAGTTATCTCCAGGCACCCAGACACAAAATACCTGCCAGGGAGTTTCACTCACTCACCTTCCATATGTAATTAAATGGAAATAATTGCATTCTGTCTCATCTTTTTATTTCGCCAGCCCATGCCACCGTGCACACGCATGCACACACATGCACACGCATGCACACACATGCACACGCATACACACTTTTCTCCAGTGACTCTTCCAATGTAATCTTTTTTCCCCCTTTTGTTGCCTCCTCCATTCTTTTGCAAAAGTAAGTGAGATCTCATCCTGTGCTCCTGTGTGATTCTGTTTTCCAGTAGATTGTTGCTGCCACCATCAGGCAGAAATATGAAGCTACACATAAATGAACATTGACTCCAGCATTACACTCGCTTCCCCCCTGCAAAAATTCCAAATGTACTGTACTGTCCTGAAAGTCCCGACTGTTCTTTTCCCACAGCCAGCACTACAGTTGGTCTTCTCCTTAAATGTCGAGCTCCCTCGTCCTCATCACGTGGCTGACTTCACGTTTTTCCTGCAGCTTGTCTCTTGTCTCCTTCCACGTATTTATTTCTGAACTGTTCCCTCACTGTCACTGTAGCTCAAGCAAAGCGAAGCCAATGCTGACACCAAAGAGAAGCTCCCACTTCGACTCAGGATCTTTGAGAAGTTTCCTAACAGACCTCAGATGGTGAAGATCTCCAAGCTCCCGTCTGACTTCACTGTGCCACGAATCAGGTACGCAGTTACAGACAGCCACTTACGACCTTCCTCTTTCTAGTTGACCCTGCTGTGAAAAATGTCCAGTACAGCCGTGTGGGTTACACACAGAGTCTTCCCTGAGTCTGGTTCTTTTTGAGACATAAATGATTGTGCATTATACCAATTATCGATTTCAACACAAGAGTGGACCACCATGAACACATTCAAAACCTCAGGCATCAACCTCAGCAAGAGCCAAAACTTTCAACAATCTCAGAACATTTAGAAAGCATGGTTGATTCAAAAAGTTTGAAATTACTTCAGAGCTTCAAATTCACTGGATTTATTTGGACGGGAAGTCTGGGGTCCCCTGCTGGAGCTCTTGCCCCGCGACCCGATTCTGGATAAGCGGTTGAAGATGATGATTTGGCGTATTTGCCAGAGTATAAGGCACCTTTTCTTTTTCCTTTAGTAAAGTTCCTGCAATTTATATTCCGGTGGAATTTATAATCCCAAAACATCACCCATTCATTAATAACAATAAGAATAATAATAATCTTTTTAGAATGATTGTAGCATATATATATGTATGTATGTATTTATTTGGCAATGGTCCCACACACAACACCTCCACACACACACACACACACACGACCCTACCGCCTTATGCACCCCCTCGTGCACCTCCCCTTCCCAGACACACTCATGCCAAGTAAGAAGAAGAGGAACTATTTATAAAGGGCTTTCTGTTATGTGTCGGACCAGCGTTTGAAGGACCCAGTATAAAATAAGCAGAGCACGGTACAAAGGATAACAGAGTTTAATGAACATAACAGTGCTGTGAAAAAATACAAACAAATAAGTGCGCGGTCTGGCGTGGCGGATTTGCGGTGTGCTCCCAGCAGCACAAAACGGTCCGGAGCCAGAACCAGTTCGGACCCAAGGACCCCGCCGACACCCCCCAGGTGGCCGCGACAAACCGAGTCTGTGAAAGAAGGAATCCTTATGTGAGTCCACACTCAACACACAGAGAGACCACTGAAAGGTGTACAAACAGCAAACACTTCCTGGCTTAATTGCAAATCAGCTTCCCACCCTGCAGGCATAGAACACCCTGTTCACAAAACTCCACTGCAGTGGAAGCTGATTTAAACGACCAACATACAGCTCAATATAATAAAGGTGTGAGGGACACCACATTTACTGACTGTATAAATGTTAGTCACAAAATCTAACGTACCTCAGGAAGTGTGCTGACGAGCGTGAGACCTCACCCCCTCCTCTTTCACAGACCATGCATCAAACCTGGACGTTCTCTGCATCCACTGATGATGAGATGGCTCTTGAGACGACGATCTCACCCGTCTGGTCACAAGGTCGAGTCTCTGGCAAATACACACTGTGTACTCCAGTCTTAAATGCCACCATGTTCCAATCCATGTAGATGCACCACAGCTGTGAGTCCTGACGAGCCGCAGGTGATCAGGGTGAGGTCCTGATAAACTCAGCTACACAGCCACTCAGTCCCAAATGCAAGCCACCTGGAAGGAAAAACAAACGACAGAAACAAAAAGGCAGCCAGGCCCCCCCAGCCATACAACACTTTCCCAGGAATCAAAGCATTAAACAAAATAAACTAGTAATAAATGAGTCGGCGGCCCATTGGCTTAGTGGTTAGCACTGTTGCCTCACAGTAAGATGATTCTGGAATCGCTTCCTGCCTGGTTCTTTTTTGTGTGGCATTTGCATGTTCTCCCTGTGTTTTTGTGGGTTCCCTCCAGGAGCTCCAGCTTCCTCCGTATTCCAAAGACATGCAGGTTAGGTTGATTGGTGACTCTGAATTGACCGTAGATGTGAGTTAGTGTGAATGTGTTTGTCTATGTCTGTGTGACCCTATGATTTACATCTGTCCTGTCCCACGTGTGCCCCGCCTCTCGCCCCAGGACTGCTGGAATCAGTCCCCCGTTGGGTATAGAAAAATGAATGAATAAAATCATAAACAACAATAATAAAAGTTCACTACAACAATGAACAAAAATCCCAAATTAAAGATCTGATTTTAAAAAATCTGATGAACTCGCATTTTTACTGTCGTGTCTCCAACACTGGTCGACATCTGATGATTTCTTTTAGTTCAGAATGCATCAGGTAACATCCAATATATTGTCCAATGCATTTGTCCATCTTACTTATTTTTGGAATTTACTCGGCCATTTTTGTATGTAATCTGATTACTTTTGTATTACTTCAAAATCAGAACCTGAAAATGATGTATGTCATTCTAAAAAATTCTGCACACAGATATTCTTTTTTCCCCTCTTTATTTCATTAAAAAATATCAATTAAATTACAAATTAAAACAAAGTATCACAAAACATATCTCTTTCAGTGATCTGAAAATTCTTTTTTTTTTTTCTTAAAAGAAATCACACCTAATTGCATTCAATGTTTATGATCTTGTGGTACACATTTTTAAATCCAAAATGATGGCAAAAATGAGTCCATCCACCCCCCACCCCCCAAGTGGTGCAGTTGAACTGCTGCTGCTTGAATCTTCCATCTTCTGGAGATTTTCTACTTGCAAGTGTTGCTTTTCAAGTCTTAAAAATACCTAAGACTGACTATTAAGATAAAGATTGGCCTCTAGTGGGTAAGGTTTCATAATTTTTAAAATTACCATATTTTTATAATCAAAATGTAACCATGCAATCCTTGATAATGTAACTATAATCTGATTACACATTTTTTAATGTAATCTGATCTGATTATAGTTACTTATTTTTTGTAATCCGATTACGTAGTCCCAATTAGATGTAATCCGTTACAACCCAACCCTGTTTGTTAAAAATGTTTCCTGAAAGTTTTTCTGCCACTAGATGTCACACTAGCTCTATTTTCAGCATCAAAACAAAGCTTCCCTTCTCGGCCACTCCTTTCCGACCCTCCTCGACTGCATCAAACTGAATGAGAGGAAACGGAAGCATTTTTACAGGTCTAAAAGCACTCTGTGTGGGGAAAATCCAGGCATATGCAGATTCTACTCCAACCCTGTTCTTAGGCAAAGGCATTTTTAGCCTCCAAGTTTGATTTTTAGGGTATTTCTCAAAAGTGGCTTCCAAAGCTATGTAGTTAACAGAGAGTACTGCCATCTCTTTATAAATGTAGGCAGGGAAAATGGTGTCGCAGGGTGGGCTTTACATGCAGTAATCGTACAAACATAGAAATCTTATGAACTAAACGTGCACAAGTGTCCAGGTCAGGAATATAAACAGAGGACAGAAAAGCTAAGAGCACAGAGGGAGCATTGTTTCATCTGTGCACAGTGTGCCATTGCATCACGAGATTGTTACATAGAAAATAGTTCTTGAGTGCTGTGTTGAAATGTCTAATTTCAGTGAAAAATGACAACTGGTCAACGTTTGTGGCCAGTTTTACTTTGTGTATTACGATGTAAAGCTTCATTCACTTCAGCTTTCTTGAAAGGTATCTCAGAGGAACTCCAGTATTTTACAGCTGAATAGATGCTCAGTCTCACGCAAAGTGCACATTGTCACGTACTGTGTTTCCAGGGAGAGTTTTATGAAGCAGTTCATTGATCGTCAACAGGACACTGGTTGTTTGTTCCGTCGTTTACCTTCTGCTTCCTCGTCCTCGTGTGACCATTCCAAGCGCTCGGCCATTGAAGAGAACAAGTACATTGACCAAAAGGTACTGCAGTAAATGTAATGGCAATGACTCAGTCACCGTGGTGATTGCTGTCACTCTTACCTCAACACCTGCAAAGTAAACGAGTGCGGCTTCATTTCCTTGTACCCAGCTTGTGCTCTCTCAGCTCCGCAGGTCAATATTTAGCATCCGAGCTCGGAATCTCCTGGAAAAGGAAAATACCATCAATAAAATCCTGCGGTAAGACACGATTACATCTCATTATATATTGCTGCAAATATCCTTGACATCCTAATATCAATATATTAGCCTTTAATTTTTTGTTACAAACTTGCTTAAAGTTTATTTTTCACCCTCAAATTACCCAAATATCATTAAAATATATTTTTGTTTAACTCGTAACTGGCGGTGAGCGTGGGAACCTGCTTGGTAATGTCAGATTAACTTGCACATCACAAATGGACACCTAGATCTTTAGTACAAACAAGAAGAAAAATATTTATGTGAAAAATTGTTTTTCCATTATATAAGGAACTCGAAGGCACATACCTCCACCAATACCACATGCTTAAAATTTCTTCTGGACCCAAAATATGTTCCAGATCAAATTCAAAATAATATCCCTTATTTTTAGGACATTATCCATCTGCTCACCAAATTTCATCAACATTCTCACACAACTTTTTGAGTTAAATGCTGTAATGTGCCAGACATTCTTCTGGATCTACTTCCAGAAAATATTCTGAATTGCCTCCAAAATTTACCTCTTGCAACATTATCTGATCACCAAATTTAATAGAAATCTGTTGATGCCTAATCCTATCCCTTTCACTTTTTCCATATTTTATGTTACAGCCTTATTCCAAAATGGGGTAAATTATTTTTTTCCCCTCAAAATTCTACTCACAACACCCCATAATGACAACATAAAAAAAAAGATTGTTTGAAATTTTTGCAATTTTTTTAAACAAGAAAATGCTAATTAATGGCGTGTACTTAAGTATTCACACCCTTTGCTCAATACTTTGTTGATGCACGTTTGGCAGCAATTACAGCCTCAAGTCTTCTTGAATATGATGACACAAGCTTGGTGCACCTATCTTTGGGCAATTTTCTCCATTCCTCTTTGCAGCACCTCTCAACCTCCATCAGGTTGGATAGGGAGCGTCGGTGCACAGCCATTTGTTTTGGGTTTTCTTTCAATTCAAGGTTCAAGTTACAGCATACAGCACACCTAATATTTGGTTGTATGTCCCTGAGCAAGATTTAGGCTTGCTGTAGCCATCAACAAGCTTCTGACATTCTGGTTGATTATTTTAACATTTACTTTGGCAGAATTAATTGAAGAAAAGTAAATAGGCCTGGAGGTCCATTGGTACCCCAGAATTCAGTCTACCAATCTCAGGTTACTTCCCTAGTCAATCAATCAATCAATGTTTTTTTATATAGCACCAAATCACAACAAACAGTTGCCCCAAGGCGCTTTATATTGTAAGGCAAGGCCATACAATAATTATGTAAAACCCCAACGGTCAAAACGACCCCCTGTGAGCAAGCACTTGGCTACAGTGGGAAGGAAAAACTCCCTTTTAACAGGAAGAAACCTCCAGCAGAACCAGGCTCAGGGAGGGGCAGTCTTCTGCTGGGACTGGTTGGGGCTGAGGGAGAGAACCAGGAAAAAGACATGCTGTGGAGGGGAGCAGAGATCGATCACTAATGATTAAATGCAGAGTGGTGCATACAGAGCAAAAAGAGAAAGAAACAGTGCATCATGGGAACCCCCCAGCAGTCTACGTCTATAGCAGCATAACTAAGGGATGGTTCAGGGTCACCTGATCCAGCCCTAACTATAAGCTTTAGCAAAAAGGAAAGTTTTAAGCCTAATCTTAAAAGTAGAGAGGGTGTCTGTCTCCCTGATCTGAATTGGGAGCTGGTTCCACAGGAGAGGAGCCTGAAAGCTGAAGGCTCTGCCTCCCATTCTACTCTTACAAACCCTAGGAACTACAAGTAAGCCTGCAGTCTGAGAGCGAAGCGCTCTATTGGGGTGATATGGTACTACGAGGTCCCTAAGATAAGATGGGACCTGATTATTCAAAACCTTATAAGTAAGAAGAAGAATTTTAAATTCTATTCTAGAATTAACAGGAAGCCAATGAAGAGAGGCCAATATGGGTGAGATATGCTCTCTCCTTCTAGTCCCCGTCAGTACTCTAGCTGCAGCATTTTGAATTAACTGAAGGCTTTTTAGGGAACTTTTAGGACAACCTGATAATAATGAATTACAATAGTCCAGCCTAGAGGAAATAAATGCATGAATTAGTTTTTCAGCATCACTCTGAGACAAGACCTTTCTGATTTTAGAGATATTGCGTAAATGCAAAAAAGCAGTCCTACATATTTGTTTAATATGCGCTTTGAATGACATATCCTGATCAAAAATGACTCCAAGATTTCTCACAGTATTACTAGAGGCCAGGGCAATGCCATCCAGAGTAAGGATCTGGTTAGACACCATGTTTCTAAGATTTGTGGGGCCAAGTACAATAACTTCAGTTTTATCTGAGTTTAAAAGCAGGAAATTAGAGGTCATCCATGTCTTTATGTCTGTAAGACAATCCTGCAGTTTAGCTAATTGGTGTGTGTCCTCTGGCTTCATGGATAGATAAAGCTGGGTATCATCTGCGTAACAATGAAAATTTAAGCAATACCGTCTAATAATACTACCTAAGGGAAGCATGTATAAAGTGAATAAAATTGGTCCTAGCACAGAACCTTGTGGAACTCCATAATTAACCCTAGTCTGTGAAGAAGATTCCCCATGTACATGAACAAATTGTAATCTATTAGACAAATATGATTCAAACCACCGCAGCGCAGTGCCTTTAATACCTATGGCATGCTCTAATCTCTGTAATAAAATTTTATGGTCAACAGTATCAAAAGCAGCACTGAGGTCTAACAGAACAAGCACAGAGATGAGTCCACTGTCTGTGGCCATAAGAAGATCATTTGTAACCTTCACTAATGCTGTTTCTGTACTATGATGAATTCTAAAACCTGACTGAAACTCTTCAAATAGACCATTCCTCTGCAGATGATCAGTTAGCTGTTTTACAACTACCCTTTCAAGAATTTGTGAGAGAAAAGGAAGGTTGGAGATTGGCCTATAATTAGCTAAGATAGCTGGGTCAAGTGATGGCTTTTTAAGTAATGGTTTAATTACTGCCACCTTAAAAGCCTGTGGTACATAGCCAACTAACAAAGATAGATTGATCATATTTAAGATCGAAGCATTAAATAATGGTAGGGCTTCCTTGAGCAGCCTGGTAGGAATGGGGTCTAATAAACATGTTGATGGTTTGGATGAAGTAACTAATGAAAATAACTCAGACAGAACAATCGGAGAGAATGAGTCTAACCAATACCGGCATCACTGAAAGCAGCCAAAGATAACGATACGTCTTTGGGATGGTTATGAGTAATTTTTTCTCTAATAGTTAAATTTTGTTAGCAAAGAAAGTCATGAAGTCATTACTAGTTAAAGTTAATGGAATACTCAGCTCAATAGAGCTCTGACTCTTTGTCAGCCTGGGCTACAGTGCTGAAAAGAAACCGGGGGTTGTTCTTATTTCTTCAATTAGTGGATGAGTAGAAAGATGTCCTAGCTTTATAACGGAGGGCTTTTTTATAGAGCAACAGACTCTTTTTCAGGTTAAGTGAAATCTTCTAAATTAGTGAGACGCTATTTCCTCTCCAACTTACGGGTTATCTGCTTTTAAGCTACAGTTGTGAGTTATACAAACTCGTAGTCAAGGCTGGTGCCCATTACAGCTGGAGGACCATATACAACTCAACAAAATATAAATGCAACACTTTTGGTTTTGCTCCCATTTTGTATGAGATGAACTCAAAGATCTAAAACTTTTTCCACATACACATGTCACCATTCCCTCAAATATTGTTCACAAACCAGTCTAAATCCATCCCAGCTCACAGGGTGCCATATCAAGATGCTGATTAGACACCATGATTAGTGCACAGGTGTGCCTAGACTGTCCACAATAAAAGGCCACTCTGAAAGGTGCAGTTTTGTTTTATTGGGGGGGGGATACCAGTCAGTATCTGTGTGACCACCATTTGCCTCATGCAGGTGCAACACATCTCCTTCGCATAGAGTTGATCAGGTTGTCAATTGTGGCCTGTGGAATGTTGGTCCACTCCTCTTCAATGGCTGTGCGAAGTTGCTGGATATTGGCAGGAACCGGTACATGCTGTCGTATACGCCGGTCCAGAGTATCCCAAACATGCTCAATGGGTGACATGTCCGGTGAGTATGCCGGCCATGCAAGAACTGGGACATTTTCAGCTTCCAAGAATTGTGTACAGATCCTTGCAACATGGGGCCGTGCATTATCCTGCTGCAACATGAGGTGATGTTCTTGGATGGCACAACAATGGGCCTCAGGATCCCGTCACGGTATCCTCTGTGGCATTCAAAATGCCATCAATAAAATGCACCTGTGTTCTTCGTCCATAACAGACGCCTGCCCATACCATAACCCCACCGCCACTATGGGCCACTCGATCCACAACATTGACATCAGAAAACCGCTCACCCACATGATGCCACACACGCTGTCTGCCATCTGCCCTGAACAGTGGGAACCGGGATTCATCCCTGAAGAGAACACCTCTCCAACGTGCCAAACGCCAGCGAATGTGAGCATTTGCCCACTCAAGTCAGTTACGACGACGAACTGGAGTCAGGTCGAGACCCCAGTGAGGACGACGAAGCATGGCAGATGAGCTTCCCTGAGACGGTTTCTGACAGTTTGTGCAGAAATTCTTTGGTTATGCAAACGATGTTTCAGCAGCTGTCCGAGTGGCTGGTCTCAGACGATCTTGGAGGGAGCATGCTGGATGTGGAGGTCTTGGGCTGGTGTGGTTACACGTGGTCTGCGGTTGTGAGGCTGGTTGGATGTACTGCCAATTCTCTGAAACGCCTTTGGAGACGGCTTATGGTAGAGAAATGAACATTCAATACACGAGCAACAGCGCTGGTTGACATTCCTGCTGTCAGCATGCCAATTGCATGCTCCCTCAAATCTTGCGACATCAGTGGCATTGTGCTGTGTGATAAAACTGCACCTTTCAGAGTGGCCTTTTATTGTGGGCAGTCTAAGGCACACCTGTGCACTAATCATGGTGTCTAATCAGCATCTTGATATGGCACACCTGTGAGGTGGGATGGATTATCTCAGCAAAGGAGAAGTGCTCACTGTCACAGATTTAGACTGGTTTGTGAACAATATTTGAGGGAAATGGTGATATTGTGTATGTGGAAAAAATTTTAGATCTTTGAGTTCATCTCATACAAAATGGGAGCAAAACCAAAAGTGTTGCATTTATATTTTTGTTGAGTGTAGATAAAGTATCTTGTCCAAGGAGACTGACAGGTAGCATGGTGACCAGGAATTGAACCCAGGTCTCCATATTGGTCATCCACTTTCTTACCCACTGCTCTGCAGGATAGATAGAGGTTTGTTAGATTTGTTGTTTTTTGGCACAGACCTGACTCTTAATTATAGTCCAGATGTTTTCATTAACGTTGAGGTCAGGACTTGGGGAAAGCGGCTGCAGAAACTTAATGCAAGTGCACGTTGTGTTAGAAAATGAAAAAAAAAAAAAATACAGCAGACACCCCAAAATGTTCCAAACAGAAATTTGATCTCTGCAAAGCTGTTTTGTTCTTTCTGGTGTGATTTGGTGTGTGAGATTTCCTCTTCCTGTATTCTAGGGCTTGTACCAGGCAGCGTATGTTAAGTGGATCCTTTGAAGGCCAGCCAGCAAAAGAGCGATCCATACTCAGCGTGCAGCATCATATACGGCAGGAACGCAGGTCAGACATTCGAAGCAGGTCAAACATACACACACACACACACACACACACAGATAGATATTTGTTTGGCAAATTGAGCACAAATTCTAGTGATTTGGTCTGGATCGGACATCGACCCTGATCTTATTTAGACCGTGATCTAAATCCGAATATATCAGTATCATCACCTTTGCTGTCATTTGGCTTTAGACGGGTCAGGATAGACAGAGGATCATTTCAGTCATTGAATACTTGCTTGAAGTTTAATTAAATCAGCCTGTAAGAAAGGAGAAGTGTATGGAACAATACATTTGTTTAGCTTAGACTGTGTGGCAGAGATTTGTTTACCATTTAATGTTGAATTTGATGGATCAGTCTTGAATAAATAAAATGAGCTGTATGGTTGTAAATGCAGTTGTTCCTTTAGAGCAGTGAGTTGCTTCTATAAAATATAAACCTCTCACGTATGAACCAAAACTGAATTAAAGACAGAGCTGGTGTGTACAGAAGTAGTGGATTAAACAGTGTTGATCAGTATCAACATCCATAATATAATGTGTAGAATTGGTGTCTTAAGCCGAGCTCCTAAAACATTGTGAGCAATGGGGCAAGTTTAAAAATGTTATAAAAGTGTGTGATGTCGGGACACATTGTGATTCACAAAACATGAATTATCAGATGTAATTTCTGCACATGGGGTAATATGTATCTTACTGTAATTTTACAGATGGCTTTGTTTTTTTTATTATGTTAGTGAATCATGAAAGAAATTATTTCTGTAAGAATGTGGATTTGGCTGCTCGGTTATTTTGATGTCAGGCTATTAAAGTAAATTTATTCACAACATAAATTGTCCCAAAACACTTTATCAAGGTAAGATCTGACTGTATCAACCTCGCTGAGCTAGCATGTAGGCAGCAGTGGTAAGGAAAAACTCCCTTGAGTGTTTGTGAGGATGAGGTTGGATTTGTTTTTTTGTTTTTTCATTTTTTAGTTTATTTACTGGTTTTTGGTAACATGGTGAAAAGTCATTTTTTACTATCATCCCATGCCTAGGAACTTTGTGAGCAAAAGAAACAAAATGACAGCATCGCTATACGAGGTCTGTTAGAAAAGTATCTGACCTTTTTATTTTTTTCAAAAACTATATGGATTTGAATCATGTGCACTGCATCAGCCAAGCTTGAACCTTCGTGCGCATGTGTGAGTTTTTTCACGCCTCTCGGTTGTGTCATTCGCCTGTGGGCAGGCTTCAACTGAGCACTGGTCCAGCCCCCTCGTCGGATTTTCATTGTCAGGGAAATGGCTGAGCGACTGCCGCTTTGCTCCATGAAAATTTTTTCAGAAACTGTGTGAGACAGCCAGCTTGGCTTTCGGTGAAGATTCTATCGGCGTCACACAGATGAAGGAGGATTACAACCGGATTAAAGATGGCCCACAGCGGCGGAGAGCGCGCCGCACTTCCAGTGGCCATCGACAGGCTGAAACGACCAGATCATTTCCAAAGTGAAGGCTGTGTTGATCCGGGACGTCGTGTGACTCCCAGAGAAATCGCAGAAAATGTGGACATCAGCACTTTTGCGGCACATTCTACTGTTACAGGAGATTTTGTAATGAAAGACGTGCGACGGAATTTGCGCGTCGGGACGGAGCCGCTCATGGCGCACAACAAAAAACACCTGCGTGTTGGAAGTCTCACAGGACATGTTGTGACATGCCCAGCTGTTACACAATTTCTCGGATACTCACTCGACTGAAAAGCCACCGAAACCGTCTGCATTTCGTAAATCATGGAGGGGTCTGAAATTTTCATCTTAGGTGCATATCCACTGTGAGAGACATAATCTAAAAAAAAAAAAAAATCCGGAAATCACAATCTATGATTTTTTCATAATTTATTTGTATGTTACTGCTGCAAATAAGTATTTGAACACCTGTGAAAATTAATGTTAATATTTGGTACAGTAGCCTTTGTTTGCACCTTTCATCACCTAAGATGAAAATTTCAGACCCCTCCATGATTTCTAAGTGGGAGAACTTGCAAAACCGCAGGGTGTTCAAATACTTATGTTCCTCACTGTATATATATATATATATATATATATATATATATATATATATATATATATATATATATATATATATATATACATACACACACACACGTAATTAGCAGGGAAAAGTTGATTCATGGGTGAGTTTTTAAAAACATTTAAGAAAAAAAAAGAATCTTAAGACTTCAGAGTAAAAGTCATTAGAATCAAGGAAAAGCTGCAGCATAAAAACAAACTTGTTTAATACAAAGTCTTCGCTCTGATTGAAAAAAAAAAATGAAATATGGAGCAAAAATACAAAACAAATGTCACAGAAAAACTACAGTAATAGAAATGTCTGAGGAAAATGTTCTGAGGTCAGCTAAGAGTGAAGTTTGTATAAAGAAAGACTGAAGTGTAAGGACATAAATGATAAAATGATTTTGGACCCTTATTTTCTCATTTTTTCTAATGGGCACTCAACTATTTGTTATATGGATGAAGAGGGTTTGAACAGTTCTGCTGCAGTATAGAAAGAAGCAAATCTTGCAGTGCATTGATGCAGGTCAGTCACAGTCTGTGTGTATCTGCAGGTCTCTGCGGCATGGATCCACCAGTCAGAGGATCAGCAGAGGGAAGTCACTGGAGACACTCACCCAGGATGTGAGCACGAAATCACACAAAGCTTTAATTTATTATCAACCCATCTCTTCTTCACCAGTACTACAGTTCTGTTTATCGTCATCCGTTATTCCTCAGAAATGTCACGATTTAATGATCTTTTTGTCCTTTTTGAAGCATTCCAGTACAGTACGATACCGTAACGCCCAGAGAGAGGACAGTGAGATCAAGATGATCCAAGAAAAGAAGGAACAGGCTGAGATGAAGAGGTCTTCACACATCAATCAAAAGAGTAGCGGCTGTTATTTCCCTGGATGTCACATTACAGTCTAATCACTCCCTATTTTTCCGTCTGTGTGTCTGAGCAGGAAAGTGCAGGAGGAAGAGCTGAGGGAGAACCATCCATACTTTGATAAGCCTCTGTTCATTGTGGGTCGGGAGCACCGATTCAGGAACTTCTGCAGGATGATTGTTCGAGCTCGTTTCAATGCGTGAGAGAGCTGAGATAAATGATTATTTCAGTCAGTGTTTTTCTTTATGGTAACTGCAGAAATGACATTAAACAGCTGAAACTTTGGAGACACCAACTTTCTCTGTACACATCACTGATTTATAACAGTATTAAAACTGTATGTTTTATAATTAGTTCCAATGATTATTTTAAACAGTGTCAATTTGCCTTATTATTTTATCTCGATCAGAAACAGTTCATTACAGAAAGATGATTGACTATTTTAAGGTAATACATTTTTAGCTCCACCGTGAGGAACTTTGCAGTATCAGAGCAGCAAAGTAGATAAGAAACAATAAAGTTGCCCATAAGGCCAGCGACATCACTGTAAGCTGATTTTTGTCTGTCAGCCCATCTGATTTTGGCCAAATGCTAACTTTGCAAACAAATAAACAGTTGAGACCTTGCTGTACATTTGTGCAGCTTTTGTCGCCATCTAGCAGGTGATGTGAGCATTTCAGGGCTTCTTGTAGATTTCCTGATTGAAACCCAAAATTCATTGAAAAAAAGGCATTTAGAAATGTCACAAAGGCATAATTTTATTTATTTATTTATTTATTTTAGCATGTAGCACTTTGACATCCCAGATGTCCATTCAGCGGCTCCTATTTTGCAAGGGGTTGCTGCCATGGATCCAGCACAGATCTGCATTGTGATTTGGCACAGGTTTTACACTGGATGTCCTTTTTGCCACAACTCCAGTTTTGCCCGGAGAAACACACACACACCCCCTGGCATTCCAAAGAGGTCAGAGCTTTTGGGGGAGGTGATGGTCTAGTGCAGGGGTAGGCAGCCTGTTCCAGAAAGAGCCATGAGGGTGCAGGTTTTCTTTGCAGCCACTGACTCCACCAGGTGATTTCGCTGATTAACTGATTCCATCTGCTCAAAGTGATATTAATCAGTAAAATCACCTGGTGGAGTCAGTGGCTGCAAAGAAAACCTGCACCCTCATGGCTCTTTCTGGAACAGGTTGCCTAACCCTGGTCTAGTGGTTAAGGTGTTGGACTTGAGACTAGAAGATCCTTGGTTCAAATCCCCACCTGACTGGAAAATCACTAAGACAGAATGTGAGGCATAATTGTAATGCGCTTTGAGCGTCTGATGCAGATGGAAAAGCGCTATATAAATGCAGTCCATTTACCATTTTTTCCAGTGTAGATGAAAGTTATTCATTGCTTCTGTTTAAATCTGAACTAATATTAAAGTAAAAAATTGGCAAAGTAAATGAAGGTTTGGTCAACACTGCTGGTTAACAGTTTGGAATGAAAGTTGCTGCATTCTCATTTTTAATTTCAACAAAATTGATTTTAGTTGATTTCCAATTGAAATGGATGAAGCTGGTGCTTAAACCTCATCGATGAAGTCAGTTTTTTAATTGAATTGGCATTTAGTTTGAAGATTTATGTGTAATAAAACCAATTTTTCTTTTTTCTTTTTTTTTTTTGGACAGACTGAGAAAAACAAAAGGAAATCCATTAATTTTATTAGGGGATTAGATCATAGTTTATTTACTTCATAGTCGGTTTGTCTTGTAAAAGATGTGATGCTCAAAAGGTGCTGCTTTAAATAAATATTTAAGGTTGAAAAAATAAACTGCAAATTTTTTATATTGTTTTTGACGTCACTGCTTTATTTACATAAATTCATTTCTAGATCCAAAACTGACCCCATAACCGGAGCAGTGAAGAACATCAAATACCACCAACTTTAGTAAGTGGAAGAACCGCCGGGTTTCTGTTGATGTGTTTGTTAAGTGCATGCTCTTTCTGTGGTTTCTCATCATCCTGCTGTGCTTCACTGCTGAGGAACAAACACTGGAAGATGAACAACTCTGAAATAGATTTAAAAAATTTTGCATCCTGATGGTAAATCTGCAGAACTCTGATCCTGATGATCAGAATATGAAGCCGGGTTTTCTCTCACTGTCCTGCTCGGAGATGTTCACAGACATCCTGCTTGAGGGCAGCTTGGCTACACATGAATCAACTAAAACCTCTATCTTTATGTGCTCTGTTCTTAAATGACTCCTCAGCGTGAGCTCCTCTGCAAGCTAAATGTCTCTGTTCACCTACTTAAGTTGAATATTTCATTTCTCAGCCTAAAAAATAAAAAGAAAGCCACCGTGTGTTTTCTTTGTGTGTTGCTGCAGTGATCTTCTGGGCCTGGTCAGCTATCTGGACTGGGTGATGATTGTGGTGACCATCTGCTCCTGTATCTCCATGATGTTTGAATCCCCCTTCACCAGGGTCATGCAGGCTCCAACACTGCAGGTATGAATCCCAGATGAATCTCCGGTTCGATACGAAACAGAGAGAGCAGATGTATAACGGGATGGGCGTCGATTCAGTGAAGTTTTCTGTTTCAGATTGGGGAATATGTGTTTGTGATCTTCATGAGCATCGAGCTGAACCTGAAGATCATGGCAGATGGTTTGTTCTTCACTCCTACTGCAGTCATCAGAGACTTTGGAGGAGTCATGGACATCTTTATTTATCTTGTGAGAAATGCTTCTTTCTCATGTGAAATGTGCAATGAGTTCATAATAAACATATTGGGAGATTCTCTGAAGGTCAGTGCAACATGTACCATGAATTTCTGTAGCGCTCATCCCAGCCACCATGTTTAAAAAGTGCAACAAGGAGCAGGTTGATAAAGAATGACTAATTATCCCACATTTAGTTAACATGAATATCCACCTTCATGAGGTTTTTGATGACGCGTGCCGACCTCTTGACCAATGTAAGACTTGGTGAGTCTGGTTGACGTTTGTTCAGTCACACCCTAGCTTGAGGAACATAGGCTAAATATCTTTAATGTTGGGTTTCTGGTTCCCATGTCTGATTTTAGGATTGACAAACATGTTAGCTGACCTGAAGTTGTCCTCATCCTCCTCCTGCTGCTGCTGTAGGTGAGTCTGATCTTTCTGTGCTGGCTTCCTCCTGATGTTCCTCCTGAGTCTGGGGCTCAGCTGCTGATGATGCTGCGCTGCCTGCGCCCGCTCAGGATCTTTAAACTTGTTCCCCAGATGAGGAAGGTGGTGCGGGAGGTTCTCAAGGGCTTCAAGGAGATTTTCTTGGTCAGTGGCTGTCAACATATTTGTTTTTTTTTTGTTTTTTTTTTCAACTCAAACAACTTTTATCCTTTTATCAAGCAGCATTTTCAGATTTTTTTGCAGCACTTTGAACTAACTGCAGTAATTGTGTTCTGAGCAGGAATGAGGGTTTTATAATAATTAACATAAAAATGATGCATCAACCTCACACACTGACATGACGTGCTACTCGAACATAATACTGCTGAGCACTGTAATGCATTTTTTTTTCAGAACAATATTACAAATATAGTGCCTATAAAATATATTGTTAATATCTCATCATTTACTTGATTAAACTTGTGATCTTCATCTTCAAATCAATGAATCCATCTTTATATACAAAACAGTAGGCATTGTGTTTAATTGATTAGTTCATTTGACAGAAAAATTCCAGCTTCCTTGTCACCCTTAATTGGAATAAGCAGGTACAGAAAATGAATAAATGCTTGTTATCAAAAGGGCATTTTGATAATCACTTAATGGAAGAGTCATTCTCATTGAATTTGATCTTTTTCTGCTTCATAGCAGCTATTTTTTTTCTTGAAGCAATTTTTAGCAAAGGTGGACTGTTATTTTTTTTAAGTACACCAAAAAAATGTATTCAAATGTCTGAAATCTGGAATTGATAGGGTTTTTTTTTCTTCTTCATCTTCTTTCAGATTTTCAGTTCTTCTAAAATTATTTAATAATGTACAAATAATAGCTTTCAGTAATTTTTCACCTGGACTGAACTGAGTTAAAGTGATTTTAAAATAACTCTAAAACAGGATTTTATTGTTCAAATCAGATATTATCTGTTTTTAAGCAGGATTTAAACTGCAGAAAATGAATTGAAACCTGGTTCAAACAGATTAAAATGGAAGAGACAGATTACACTATGTAACACAGTTTTTGTTCCTGGCTTCTAAGTGTTATATTTCAACTGCTTATGTTTAAAGTCTATGGAAATATTACTACATTCAGCACAAACTTTGATTTTATTTTTTTAACGTTCTAGAAAGTTCTAAAAGTTTCTTTAAATTTCTAGATAATTCTGGAAACTTCTAGAAAATTCTGGACAGTTCTAGCAGTTCAAGAATATTCTAGAAGACTACTCAGTAGTAGTGAAGGCGAATCGAGAATATTCTTGACAACAGACAAATTTCAAAATATCATTGTCCTGATCACAGAAGCAAAGTTTCTGTGGAATAACAGCTGTTTTGTATTTATTTAAGGCATAACAAATGGTAAATTGGTAAATGGACTGCATTTATATAGCGCTTTTCCATCTGCATCAGATGCTCAAAGCGCTTTACAATTATGCCTCACATTCACCCCGATGTCAGGGTGCTGCCATACAAGGCGCTCACTACACACCGGGAGCAATAGGGGATTAAAGGCCTTGCCCAAGGGCCCTTATTGATTTTCCAGTCAGGCGGGGATTTGAACCCATGATCTTCTGGACTCAAGCCCAACACCTTAACCACTAGATCATCACCTCCCCTAACAGGTTAGGAAAACACACTGTGTACCCAGGAACAAAACAAAAATAAAAATTTGTTATATAAGTTCAGCACTGAAATAGAGCTTGCAGTCACTTGTTTTTTAGGTAATCAAGTCAATCACAAAGTTCTGGATTACATTTCTGGGGCACATTTTCATTGAAAATGGTCATTGTTGTGGTAGCGCAGTATCTTTAAACTGTACATAATTATGATATCAGTGCACCACATATTGTTGAACTTTGTTCATTATTACATTTTTTGGACTTTACTTACAGCTGCCTTATGTTGATGATTTTATTACGAGAATTCATGTCTATCCATCTATCCAGCACTGGTTTTCGGGGTGTTGTACAGACTTTCTTCAGATCTGTTCATCCAGAGCAGCCTGACATCTTTAATTTGCTTTCTGATCTCTCAGGCATGGATTATGTTTGACTATCTGCCTTAAACCCTAATTGATTCTCCTGCAGGTTTCCATTCTGCTGCTGACTCTAATGCTGGTGTTTGCGAGCTTCGGGGTTCAACTGTTTGCCGGAAAGCTTGCCAAGTGCAATGACCCACACATCCTGAAACGGGTACAGCACAAAACATAATCCCCTCACTAAACCGTCCGTGCACACACACACACCTAAAATGAATGAAGAAGGGGGTCTCTGGAGTAAAATGATAATCCATGCTTTCCTTTTATTCCTTGTATTGCAGTTTCAGCTACATTCATTCAATATAGAGAAATTCTTTTAGATGTGATCCTTTGAGGGTGAGTCTTAAACAGGTCAGCACTCAACTTTTTATAAGTCTAATTTAACGTGGACCCTCTTTTTCAGACATAAAATAGAGCACATATTGCTTAGATCCTGGCACTTTTAAAGTGTAATTTCAGTTTAGAACACACCTCCATAAATCTATAGTAACAGAATTACAATACCATCAAAATGTGGCCATATTTTAGCTTGCCTTTAAAAATGTACTCTGATTGTAATTCAGTTTCCATGGAATTGCCCAACTGTACCTTCACAAATTCACAAGAAGAAAACGAAGCCAGATGAACCATCTATTTAAGCCTCAAGCGACCAAGCTATTTTAGCGATTAATATGACCGAGTGGGGTTATTTATGATGACGGCATTGACTTAACACTGGAATACTTCTATATAAATGATTGTTTTAGGGTTCTTCATATTTATTTCACTCTAATATATTTGTCCTTCATCCTTTTCATCTTCACTCTGGGCATCAAGAATCATTCTCAATGCTTGTGCAGCTGTAAATCTTGCTATTCTAGGTCTGTTGGCTGTGCTTCCTGGCAAAAAAGGATTTTTTTTTCTGATTTAAATTAGAAAACTGGTGCACAAAAATATATTCCCAGGGTCATCAATGACCCCACATGCTCGCTTGAGGGTTAAGGAAATGCGGGCCTAAAATTTAGGTGCTGTTGAAAATGTATAAAAATCCAACTTTAAACCATCTCGCTGCTGTGATCAAGCAGAGGCCCTGGCAAATTTTGGTTTACAAAATTTTGTGTCTGAGACCAAGAAATTCCATCAAAATTCCAAAGATGATGTTATACTTGCCTTTCACACTTCCTAGGGCTTTCTTTTAAAGCTCAAGCTTACAGTCTGACAAATGACCTATACTATGGTGCCACCAAGTGTTCAGTACACTTATATTTCTGGAAATTGGATTTTTACAGCACATAAGTTCATTGTTGCCATTGGAACCTAATCTATAAAGTGTGTGTTGAAATTATCTCTCATGTCTCTACTGCAAAAACAAGTGTCACCAGAACCCATGATCAGATCACAGCCTTTACGGTCATGGTTGAAAGTCTGCATATCACATGACGTAGGTTCAAGCTGGTGACGTAAAGCAGCACAGATATTCCCCATTGGGAGGGAATAATTGAAATACACAGGATGGTTAACCACCTCCTCAAAAGGATGGTGACTTTTTATATTTCATTCATTTTTAATGACAGACACTTGTCTGTGTCAGCATGCCGTCTGGACAACTCAGCAGCATGAGAGAGGTCAACGATTCTGCTTGATTTTTATTCCTGACCTTCTCTGTAGGACAGCCTTTACTTCATTCTGTATGTATTATCTCCCACCCACTTGAGCAAAGTATCGATGGGTGATACAGTCGAGAGCACCGTCTGTTTGAACATGAATATGAGTGATGTAGAAACTATAGTTCTTCAACCAGGCACAATTTTTTTTCTTTTTGTAAACTGTGTTTTGTTACAGGAGGACTGTCACGGTATATTCAGAATAAACGTCAGTGTTTCCAGAAACCTCAACCTGAAACTGAAGCATGGCGAGAAGAAACCCGGCTTCTGGGTACCTAGAGTCTGGTATGAACACCTGATGTTTTATTATTGCTTGATATTTATTTGTTTATCCAGTAACTGCTGATTTATAGGTTTACACTCCCTGCAGGGCTAATCCTCGCAATTTCAACTTCGACAATGTGGGAAATGCCATGTTGGCTCTGTTTGAAGTGCTGTCACTGAAAGGCTGGGTGGAGGTTCGAGATGTCATT
Organism: Thalassophryne amazonica; assembly: GCF_902500255.1. Lineage (NCBI taxonomy): Eukaryota > Metazoa > Chordata > Actinopteri > Batrachoidiformes > Batrachoididae > Thalassophryne > Thalassophryne amazonica. Next base: position 12,327,911 of record NC_047116.1, read on the forward strand.
ATTCACCGCGTCGGACCGGTACTGAACATAAACAAACCTTGTTGCAGTCACACGTTCAACCACTGCTGTCTCCTTCACTGTAAAGCTAATGCACCTCTCTTATTGCAGATTCATGGGATCTACATCCATGTTTTTGTATTTCTGGGATGCATGATCGGACTGACTTTGTTTGTAGGCGTTGTCATTGCAAACTTCAATGAAAATAAGGTAAAGGTCACCCAGGTGTAGATTAATGTCAGATATCTGAGATGTAGGATCCTACTGGCTTTGTATGTGTGGTTTCCCCACCTGCAGGGCACTGCTCTGCTCACTGTGGACCAGAGGAGGTGGGAGGATCTGAAGAGTCGGCTGAAGATAGCCCAGCCTCTTCACCTGCCCCCACGACCAGGTTCCCACACAGCATTTGTTATATCACATGTTAGACCTGTTTTTGATTGCATTAATTGTTCATTGATGCATTTCACATCATAATCACAGAGGATTAGTATAACAGTTACAACACTCTGGGTGTCACAGCACACTTTATTCGTGAAGACTCCACCATGTCAGGACAGACCCTCCAATTAACACAAGAGTACCACATTTTCCAGAGTATAAGGTGTGGGTTTTCCTACTTCTTCTTCTTCTTTTTTTTTGGAGTTTTTATACCGACGCAACTTGTATACTGAAAAAGCATGCATCCAAAAATAGTAATAATAATAATAATAACTTTATATAGCGCTTTCCCGCGAATCAAAGCTCCAACCAAAATTATCAACAATAATAAAAGTACACGACAAGAATACACAAAAATCCCAAATTAAAGAACCAATTAAAAGAAAAAAAAAATTAACATTTTTCTTCTAATGTCACCAACACTTTGACTCAGCAAGCCGTCTCCATCTGACAACTTATTTTGTTTAAACCACAATAAACAACATCTAATATGTTGTCCAATGCATGTTTATCTGTCCATCTTGCTTATTTTTGAAATTTAAAAATCCTACACAGACTGTGGTGTGCACATGTGCTATCCTGAGTTCTTGTCCGTTGTTAACCCTCTGGGGTCCGAGGGCATTTTTTGGACAGTTCACTCGCCTGGCATAAATGTTTTATTACTGCTGTTAACAGCTCTCCCTGCATCCCACAATCAAGTTTTATGTCTCTCTTTTTTCAGGACAACCTGTGCTTTCAGAATATACGTGTTTTTGTTGTGTTTTATAAGTGTAATAAAGGCTTACAATCAAAAATAGGCAAGGAAAAAATAAAGCGAAAAATAATTTTCCACTACTTTTATTCAAAACACACAGCAAACTATAATAAACAACTGTTTTGACACTTTATAAAGGTAGTTTGAGGTCTTGTGTGAAAAACTGTACAACAAAAAGGTTCAAACAATAAACACAAATGCACATTTTGAACAATATATACAAAATGGTCTATGCATTTTGTTGTCCATTGATATGGTAAACAGTGCTTTACACAGAGAAAGCAACAGAGTTATCCAGTAACATTCACATGCAAACTAGTGGAGCAATCCTGATAGTTACACACTCTTTGTTTGAGCACGTGAGATTGTCATCAGAGGCTCTCCTTTGGCAAAGTTGGCTTTCACCTTTGCTGTGCGTAATGACGCAGGGCACACTGAGTATGTACTAATAGTATGTACTCATTGGAGCACTGAGGGGGCTATTCAAACAGGTCAACTAGTAACATATCACTCCTGAAAACGATCTTTGGCTTTTCACGTGAGGTAAATCTGCCCTACGATTGGATTTTGGAAAACCATGTGACGGTGAACCAATTCCGATTGGACACTCACGTTGCTCACGTCATCACACAGCTTCTATGAGGAGTACAAAGATGGCCGATGGCTGGCTCGAAAGTCTGCAGAGTTAAGTTTTCAGCAAAAAAAGTAAGTTTCTATCTCATATCATTAAAAAGTTATTTATAATTTAGTAAAGCTTGGTCTTAGCCGTCGTATATGATGGCGTCAGCCCCAGAGGATTAAACTTGTCCCCAGGGAAGTGTTGTGTTATAAAGTGAATTCCACATGCAGAAACAAATCGGTGACTTAAACACAGATGCAAATTATATATGGTTTATTCCTCTTCACAATACATTTTTTTGGCAGCTCTGACTAAAGCCTGGTTCACACAGCAAGATAATTAGGCCAATATTGGACCCGATCTTCCCCTTCCAACAGTCTTAAGGACGGTGTGTTCACAGCGCTCTGATCTGCTCGGAAGGACGTCAGGGGCACTCTGATCGCAAATCTGGGATATTCAACATGTAGGATTGTCTTGGCCTGATCTCACAGCGTGTGTGGTGTCCTCTGACCACAAATGAGTATGCAGCCTGCTGAATGTGACATGCAGCCAATCAGAAAGCGAGGTGACGGATGCACAGAGCCAAATCTAAAATCAAAACAGCTGTTCTGACTTACCGGAAGTCCAGTGGTCACGCTGTCTCCACTCCTTTAAAGAACGCCTTTTCTTTTTCTTTTAGTATCATTTTTTTCCTCTGTTGTAAATAGTACACAAAGTATCTCCGTTTGTTTACTCTGAAGTCACGTTTAATCTCCAGAGATTCTGCGAGATTTCCTGTCTGACCTGGGAATGTTTGTGTGTGAAATCTGTTTGTGTGGTGTGTTGACTTCACAGTGTGGCTGAACACCACACACTGGATGACCAACACTGTTAGAGCTATGATTTTTTATGAATCATAGAATTAGAATTTTATGAGCAACTAGTTATGTTTTAACAAAAAATTAAACCATAACGTGTCTTTAAAAAACAAAAAAAAAATCACTTTGCAGCATCTCACAATATAAATAATTTTTAGAAGAAGGAGAAAAATGAGTGTTCTTCACTTACAACTGATAAGGTTTGCCGTCATATAAAATCTTGATGATTCAGATTTCATTTGATGTCATCGTGTTTCCACATCTGTGTTTGGAGTAAAGGTCCACATGTATCCACACTGAATTCAGATTTATGGACAGGCTACTTAAATGATACATAAAAATAAATAAAACACAAACAGCTTTATTACTATGCACAACATGTTAATGTCAGAATGTGTTGTCTTCCTTTCTGCGAATTGTTTGCTTTCTGCGATCAGAGCCATGAGAACAGTTCCAAGTTCCTCAGCGGCAGTGTGGGAAAACACCAGCTGGAACAGTTTACTGTGGGAACTCATAGAAAATCCACAGCGTTAGTTTGTGTCAGCAGTTCCACTCGCACCAGCAGCATCAGCCTGACTTTGATCCACGTCCAGAAGCCCTCGGCTCTGATGCCACTCAGTCACTGCTGGCAGATGATTACAGCGTCAGGCTGGACGCATCTCAAAGGACTTACAAAGTATCTCAGCTGTGTGTAATCTCACTGACACAAATCTCACTGCGTAGGCAAAAGTTGATGTTAATCAGCCATTAACCTGACAGATTTCTCGGGGGAATCTGGGTTTTCATCAGATGCTCCCATCTTACTATGTTAAAGCTGGTTCTGATGAACCTTCACTGAACTCCCTGATCCTTCTGGGTTTTCTTTCAATCCCCTTGTTCATTTCACACAAGGGATGGGAAAACCATTTTCCAAAGCACAATTAATCATTATTAATGGTTTTTGCAAATTCCCGTCCTTGCGCAAACAAATATTTATTAATAAATAAATATTTGAAATAAATAAATATTTGTTTGCGCAAACAAATAAATATTTGTTTGCGCAAGTTGGGCTTCATGCTTCCATGTCCATGAATCCTGGTCATCACCTTATCAGATTGATCATTCAGCACATAAACAGGTAAATCCTGGTGATCACATAACTTATTTTGGCAGTTGTGGTAACACTGATCTTTTTTTTTCATCAGCTCAAAGCCCAAAAATATACAATTTACAGTGACAGAAAGCAGAAAAACCTGCAAAATCTCACATATGAAGAGTTGGGATCAGAAAAACCTTGACATATTTCCTTCAGTAATAAACTGATTTCTCTTAATTGACTTGTCAACTTATTGTTTTGTTCAAGTTAAATTCTGAAATCAGAAGCAAGGTAAAATATTGACAGTATATTGGTAGTTATGGTTCAAAACAAAAACATTGTTTCAGACATTTGTGGTTTGGATGCATTTCAGTTCAATTTATTTATACAGCGCCAAATCACAACTTACGGTCACACCAAGGCGCTTTACAAGGGTACGTTCTAACCTTAACAACTCCCCCCTAACATGTAGGTGATAGTGGTAAAGGAAAACTCCCACCTTTGGGGTTACACCTTAAAATGACCAATCCCAAACCAGTTAGAACCAAATGATATACCAGTTAATAATATTCCATATAAAGGCCCCCTGACACAAGCTTGACTTTTGATTCATGCATTTTCACACCCGTCATTGTGATGATCTCACCCGCTGTGATCCCAGCTGGACGCCATGCTTTGTTCCACCACCTGCCAAGTGCTCTGCACTGGATGCTGCATATGTAAAATAATTATTTTGTGGCAGATTAATCATTTTCTCTGCAAATTGGCCGCTGAAAACAGCTCTGATTGCTTCCTGAATCAAGGAGGAGCGCTGCAGCTCGAGCCATTTGCACACGCTCCTAACGAGCTGGAGAAAGCATTTGGAGCCATCTATAAAGGTAATTATTTGTTATGTTTACATTGTCATGACCTGGTAAAACGGTTACATTTTCTTTCCTTTTTGTGTTATAATCCTACAGACGAGCTGCGCTCTGATGTGATCTGCTGACCACTCACTCTGTTCACTTCTTTACTCGACTTGATGAGCTGCACGTCGTGTTGGCCATTAGATCGTGCTACGTAACATGACATTTATGCGTGAAGGATTTTTTGAACATTTCAAAATTTTCTTTGCGCAGTTGCACGTGCCAGCGCCCCTCTCACGTTCAGTTTGGACCTGTTAAAGACGACTTTACTCTCCCTCAGGACAAAGGTCGTGCAAGTGCATGAATCAACGTCATGCTCGTGTCAGGTGGCCTTAAGACTGTGTGATGTAACAGTACATGTCTTAGGGCCCCTTCACACATAACACGATTGAGGCAGAATGGCAGACGAAGGAAGAATTGCATGCCACTTGTGAAAAATTGGAGCCGCCTCCAATTTTCAGCTGGTTTTTGCTTCTTTCGCTCAATTTCGTGTTATGGATGCCCTTATGGATGTTACAAAAAATGTCAGTTGATATGGGTTACACATGTGGGCAAAATTGTTGGTACCCCTATATTTTATGTACACATTTTAATATATGGTCAGAAATAAATGCAAACAAAGCAGTTTTGTTTAATCAAAATTCATGTATCCATCCCCTGACTTGTCTGTAGAAAACTGTCTGTAAAAGTAATGATTTACTGTAAATTCAATAATTCAATTCAATAATTGTGTCCAGTATACATTTTATGTCAGGATTTTTGGTTTCACTGTTTGAAAGCATTGTTTTGTTCTTGTTGCCAAATAACCTTGGACATTTAAAAAAAATTGATTAAGCAAAATTGCTTTGTTTGCATTTATTTCTGACTATATATTAAAATATAGGTGTACCAACAATTTTGTCCACGTGTGTATATTTTGCGCTATAGTCTATTGCTCATGCCACAGGTAACCAACTTGGCTATAGTGGGCTAAATATTTAGACTAAGTAATGCTAGCTAATTGTTGTCAACATTATTTCTCTTTGCGTGTTAGCGTGTTCATCAAACATTGATGATGTTGATGTCTAAAACCAACATTTATAAAAGGTACATGTCTTGATATTTTCCTTCTATGGCTGGAAACAGGAAAACCACGCCCATATTTTGCTTTATTCACCTGCCGCTGTTAAATTTCTTTCTGCATGATGTTTAGAAGAAGACAGGAAGTGACCTCAACTCCAAATTTCAGATACAAATGTTGTGCTTTTTGCTTTCGTTTGTTGAACCTGTTCATGCCTTGCCAGGGACCGAGGTGTAGAACAGCGTAGCGAAGTGACTGCAGCAGAATGAATGTGTTCTTCTTCTTATTATTATTATTATTATTGGTCAAATATGTCAGCCTTCAGTAATAAGCAATCACTTCAACTCCTCTCAACTCTCTTAAAAGCAGCAAACAATTTATTAAAGTGTTGGCAGGCGAGTTCCAGTTGGTGTTTTTTTTTTCCCCCTCATTCAGACTGGGTTTTCACACTCGTTTGTGCCTTTGCTTCAGTAAACGCCACTGAGTGGAATGCTTAAATGGCTTATGAGTGCCATCTGCTGGTTAGTAGATGTTATCACCACAGATTCAAGACTAAATTTCCAGGTTTTGGTAAATATCTGGTCTTCCTGCCCCACAGAGAACGGGGGATTCCGGGCCAAGATGTATGACATCACACAGCATCCCTTCTTCAAACGGGGCATTGCTGTTCTGGTGCTGGCACAGTCCGTTCTGCTGTCAGTCAAGGTAAAACCTCAGTGTGTCGTCAGGATGAACGTGTTATACATGAGATGTTTCAGTAAATAATGTGTGTTTCTGCAGTGGGACGTTGACGACCAGGTGACGTTCCCTCTTGCTACCATGTCGGTGGTGTTCACCTTCATATTTGTGCTGGAGGTGAGGCTCACTCTGTGTCCTGCTCCTCTAAACTTTGAATCAAAGACGTCGTCTACAGATGTCTGCCTTACACGTTGCTGTGGGTTGCCTAGGTAACCATGAAGCTGATAGCCATGTCACCAGCGGGTTACTGGCAGAGTCGGCGAAATCGCTATGACCTGCTCGTCACGTCACTCGGTGTCATCTGGATCGTCCTGCACTTTGCCTTACTGGTTTGTAAAAAAGACACCGAACACAACATACATATCTTTGTGTCGTGAAACGCAAAGCATATTTGCCACTTTTACCATATTTTCACCTCCAACTTTTTTTTAAAGAAGAATTTCTTAAAAAAAAAATACTATTTATTTAAACTAACCAACTACTTCCTGAATGTGCTTCATAATAAAAGTGAGTGTATTATGATTTCATTGAGAGGACTTTACTGTGAAATTTCAAATGCTGCCATGGCATTTGAAATTTGCAAATTTTACCAGACCTGTCTGAAAAATAAGTTAAAATACATTCCAGAATGCAACAGGCTGGTTGCCTCCACGCCACATCGCCACATCTCAGTGATGCACAAAGTCATACAAAAAGGATCCCAAACCAAGTACTGAGTGCACAAATGAACATACTTATCAGATGTTCAACATTTCAGTATCATAGAACCTTTTTATTGATCTTATGAAATATGTTTTGAAATACATTTTTAGCTGTATGCTGTAATTATTAAAATTGAAATAGAAATGCTTGAAACATTTAAATGTATATATAATGACTAGAAGATATAAACTGATCACTTTCTGAAATATACTACATTTTTGAGATATTCAAAATTTTAAAGATGCACCTGTGTGTGTGTGTGTGTGTGTGTGTGTGTGTGTGTGTGTGTGTGTGTGTGTGTGTGTGTGTATGTGTGTGTGTGTGTGTGTGTGTGTGTGTGTGTGTGTGTGTGTGTGTGTGTGTGTGTGTGTGTTCTCTCTCTCTCTCTCTCTCTCTGGTTTTATTAGTTATTCTACACCAGGGGTCTGCAAACATTACTGTCAAAAGGAGCCATTTTTGGCTCATCTTCCACTAAAAATTCTTCTGGAGCTGCAAAACATATTTAAATTTAATCCATTTTGGAATAAAGCAAAATGGCTAAAAAAAAAGGTGAAAAAAATGAAGCGCTGTGAATACTTCGCACTGTAAAAGCTTGCATATTAAGTGACTTTTGAAGATACGCTTTGTGAACACTGATACCTATTTCATTTGTGACAGATTTTTCTTTTTCTACACATCTCATGAGTCATCGATAATACTTCATTTTACACATAAAACAAAAAACGTCATCTTGCATTTCTTAATATATGCTTTTTCTTTGCTCCATCACTGGTCTTATTGAAAAAAAAATATGCACAACAGCACTACCAAAACCTGTGAGGGTTTAATTTTGATATCATGCTGCAGTTTCATGATTGGAGTTGCATCAGACTCGATCTGTCGTGGCTCTGCTGTGCTGACGCTGAACAATAAAAACAATTGCACTTTCATGATTATATATTTGACATCACTGGCTGAGATAATATGAGTGCTTCAGTAAGAGTTGTCACCGTTTATTTAATGTATTGATTACTGATATTTTCACGTCAGCTTTGTGTTCTGCGTTCTTCACTGATTGTACCACTGTTACTATCAGCTTTAATGAAGTGCTGCACGTCTAACTGTCGTCTTCTCTGTAGAATGCTTACACCTACATGATGGGCACGTGTGTGATTGTCTTCAGATTCTTCACCATATGCGGGAAGCATGTGAGTATTTTTGTGTGCAGAAACTCGCAGTGAGTTTGCTCACAGTTAAACACTACTTTAACTGTGTGTTTCTGTGTTCGCGCGCAGGTGACACTGAAGATGCTGCTGTTGACCGTAGTCGTCAGCATGTACAAAAGCTTCTTCATCATTGTGGGCATGTTCCTCCTCCTCCTCTGCTACGCCTTTGCTGGTGTTGTTCTCTTTGGAACTGTCAAATATGGAGAAAACATCAATCGGTCAGGACAACATCTGCGGGTGATACATATGACTGATTTAATAAAACTGACCTTCAAACACTTGACGGGCGTTTTTCTTCTCCTCAAAACAGGCACGCCAACTTCTCCACAGCGGGGAAGGCGATCACCGTTCTGTTCCGTATAGTCACAGGCGAAGACTGGAATAAAATTATGCACGACTGCATGGTGAAGCTAAAAGATCAATCTGTTCTGCAAATATTACTTCGCTTCACTTTTTCACATGACATTTAATGGAATATTTACATTGCACTTAATAATCTTCGTTGCATTGTAATGGGGGCTTTTATTTTGAAGGAGTCCCTGTGTTGACATTGGATGTGTTGTCCTCAGGTGCAGCCCCCATTCTGTACCCCTGATAAACACCGTTACTGGGAGACAGACTGTGGAAACTACGCCGGAGCCCTCATCTACTTCTGCTCCTTCTACGTCATTATAGCCTACATCATGCTCAACCTCCTCGTTGGTCAGTACGCACGAGCACGTCACTAAAAAAAAATAAAAAATAGAATTTTGGAATACAATGAACCAAATGAATGATCATGAATTAGAATTTCAAAATTATGTTCATTTTTAAGATGTGTACATTCACATCTGGTTATGAAAGCAGGAATTATTGGCATTTTCATATCAATCAATCAATCAATTTTTTTTTTATATAGCGCCAAATCACAACAAACAGTTGCCCCAAGGCGCTTTATATTGTAAGGCAAGGAAATACAATAATTATGTAAAACCCCAACGGTCAAAACGACCCCCTGTGAGCAAGCACTTGGCTACAGTGGGAAGGAAAAACTCCCTTTTAACAGGAAGAAACCTCCAGCAGAACCAGGCTCAGGGAGGGGCAGTCTTCTGCTGGGACTGGTTGGGGCTGAGGGAGAGAACCAGGAAAAAGACATGCTGTGGAGGGGAGCAGAGATTGATCACTAATGATTAAAAGCAGAGTGGTGCATACAGAGCAAAAAGAGAAAGAAACAGTGCATCATGGGAACCCCCCAGCAGTCTACGTCTATAGCAGCATAACTAAGGGATGGTTCGGGGTCACCCGATCCAGCCCTAACTATAAGCTTTAGCAAAAAGGAAAGTTTTAAGCCTAATCTTAAAAGTAGAGAGGGTGTCTGTCTCCCTCATCTGAATTGGGAGCTGGTTCCACAGGAGAGGAGCCTGAAAGCTGAAGGCTCTGCCTCCCATTCTACTCTTACAAACCCTAGGAACTACAAGTAAGCCTGCAGTCTGAGAGCGAAGCGCTCTATTGGGGTGATATGGTACTATGAGGTCCCTAAGATAAGATGGGACCTGATTATTCAAAACCTTATAAGTAAGAAGAAGAATTTTAAATTCTATTCTAGAATTAACAGGAAGCCAATGAAGAGAGGCCAATATGGGTGAGATATGCTCTCTCCTTCTAGTCCCCGTTAGTACTCTAGCTGCAGCATTTTGAATTAACTGAAGGCTTTTTAGGGAACTTTTAGGACAACCTGATAATAATGAATTACAATAGTCCAGCCTGGAGGAAATAAATGCATGAATTAGTTTTTCAGCATCACTCTGAGACAAGACCTTTCTAATTTTAGAGATATTGCGTAAATGCAAAAAAGCAGTCCTACATATTTGTTTAATATGCGCTTTGAATGACATATCCTGATCAAAAATGACTCCAAGATTTCTCACAGTGTTACTAGAGGTCAGGGTAATGCCATCCAGAGTAAGGATCTGGTTAGACACCATGTTTCTAAGATTTGTGGGGCCAAGTACAATAACTTCAGTTTTATCTGAGTTTAAAAGCAGGAAATTAGAGGTCATCCATGTCTTTATGTCTGTAAGACAATCCTGCAGTTTAGCTAATTGGTGGTCTTTAGTCTGTGAAGAAGATTCCCCATTTACATGAACAAATTGTAATCTATTAGACAAATATGATTCAAACCACCGCAGCGCAGTGCCTTTAATACCTATGACATGCTCTAATCTCTGTAATAAAATTTTATGGTCAACAGAATCAAAAGCAGCACTGAGGTCTAACAGAACAAGCACAGAGATGAGTCCACTGTCCGAGGCCATAAGAAGATCATTTGTAACCTTCACTAATGCTGTTTCTGTACTATGATGAATTCTAAAACCTGACTGAAACTCTTCAAATAGACCATTCCTCTGCAGATGATCAGTTAGCTGTTTTACAACTACCCTTTCAAGAATTTTTGAGAGAAAAGGAAGGTTGGAGATTGGCCTATAATTAGCTAAGATAGCTGGGTCAAGTGATGGCTTTTTAAGTAATGGTTTAATTACTGCCACCTTAAAAGCCTGTGGTACATAGCCAACTAACAAAGATAGATTGATCATATTTAAGATCGAAGCATTAAATAATGGTAGGGCTTCCTTGAGCAGCCTGGTAGGAATGGGGTCTAATAAACATGTTGATGGTTTGGATGAAGTAACTAATGAAAATAACTCAGACAGAACAATCGGAGAGAAAGAGTCTAACCAAATACCGGCATCACTGAAAGCAGCCAAAGATAACGATACGTCTTTGGGATGGTTATGAGTAATTTTTTCTCTAATAGTTAAAATTTTGTTAGCAAAGAAAGTCATGAAGTCATTACTAGTTAAAGTTAATGGAATATTCAGCTCAATAGAGCTCTGACTCTTTGTCAGCCTGGCTACAGTGCTGAAAAGAAACCTGGGGTTGTTCTTATTTTCTTCAATTAGTGATGAGTAGAAAGATGTCCTAGCTTTACGGAGGGCTTTTTTATAGAGCAACAGACTCTTTTTCCAGGCTAAGTGAAGATCTTCTAAATTAGTGAGACGCCATTTCCTCTCCAACTTACGGGTTATCTGCTTTAAGCTACGAGTTTGTGAGTTATACCACGGAGTCAGGCACTTCTGATTTAAAGCTCTCTTTTTCAGAGGAGCTACAGCATCCAAAGTTGTCTTCAATGAGGATGTAAAACTATTGACGAGATACTCTATCTCACTTACAGAGTTTAGGTAGCTACGCTGCACTGTGTTGGTATATGGCATTAGAGAACATAAAGAAGGAATCATATCCTTAAACCTAGTTACAGCGCTTTCTGAAAGACTTCTAGTGTAATGAAACTTATTCCCCACTGCTGGGTAGTCCATCAGAGTAAATGTAAATGTTATTAAGAAATGATCAAACAGAAGGGAGTTTTCAGGGAATACTGTTAAGTCTTCTATTTCCATACCATAAGTCAGAACAAGATCTAAGATATGATTAAAGTGGTGGGTGGACTCATTTACATTTTGAGCAAAGCCAATAGAGTCTAATAATAGATTAAATGCAGTGTTGAGGCTGTCATTCTCAGCATCTGTGTGGATGTTAAAATCGCCCACTATAATTATCTTATCTGAGCTAAGCACTAAGTCAGACAAAAGGTCTGAAAATTCACAGAGAAACTCACAGTAATGACCAGGTGGACGATAGATAATAACAAATAAAACTGGTTTTTGGGACTTCCAATTTGGATGGACAAGACTAAGAGTCAAGCTTTCAAATGAATTAAAGCTCTGTCTGGGTTTTTGATTAATTAATAAGCTGGAATGGAAGATTGCTGCTAATCCTCCGCCTCGGCCCGTGCTACGAGCGTTCTGGCAGTTAGTGTGACTCGGGGGTGTTGACTCATTTAAACTAACATATTCATCCTGCTGTAACCAGGTTTCTGTAAGGCAGAATAAATCAATATGTTGATCAATTATTATATGAACTGATCAAAATAATGAGACCATTTCTTGCTCATCTTTGTGTTATTACTTTCTTTCTTTTACAGGTAAGTGGAGCTGCAAGTATGAAATAATAATAATAGTTATTGCAGAAAGTAATGGAAAGATTAATCTATCATAAAAATCGTGGTTCGTTGTAACCCTTGAGGTAAGAAGATAAAAGGTTTGATGATGACTTCAAATTTTGCAGCTGTTTAAATGTCAATATGAAGTTCACGTAACTGCTATTGCCAACGAAGCAAGTCATCATGAGGCTGAAATACTTGAACAATGTCAGAGAACTCAAAATGTGATTCATTATTTTAAAATAAAGAACCGGTGAGCTCAGGAGCCACAAAACAGGACAAGAAATGTGAAGGGTGACTGAAGAATTCTTTCCTCGGTGAAGAAAACCACAGACGTGTTGGCTGTTCTTTCACAGCACTTAGCGTTCTGCAAAACTCAGCAGTTTGGGTGTAAATGAAAGTGACTCTGGTACTTGTGAGTATTATTGTGTACTCTCTCTGTGTTGCGACAGCAATCATCGTGGAGAATTTCTCTTTGTTCTACTCCACCGAGGAGGACCAGCTGCTGAGCTACAACGACCTCAGACACTTCCAGATCATCTGGAACATGGTGGATGACAAACGTGAGGTGAGAGGTCATATCAGGTCCAAACTGAGCATCACAGAAAACCTTTGACCAACCTTTGACCTCCGCGGCCGCTTCCTCAGGGCGTGATCCCGACGTCCAGGGTGAAGTTCCTGCTGCGTCTGCTCAGAGGCAGGCTGGAGGTGGACCTGGACAAGGACAAGCTCCTTTTTAAGCACATGTGTTATGAGATGGAGCGGCTGCACAGCGGCGGAGACGTGTCCTTTCATGACGTCCTCAGGTGACCCGTACAGTCTGTACAGTGTACATGTGAGCGTGCACAGGATCTGATCAAATATGAAACGGCACATATTGCATGGAGCTGCTGTGGCTGTACAGTGTGAATATGATGAATGCAGCACGCGTCTGTCCTTAGAGTTTTGGTGGACTTAAAAGACTTTTGAGATTAAAAAATTTTTTAAAGCTGTGTCTCTGTCCTAAGACTTAAAATTGGATTTAGCAGCATATATTTTGGGCTTTTGTTGCAGCTAACACGGACTGAAGAGAGTGTGCATTGGCTACAGATGACCAAACGTTAGGTTTTGGGCATGTTTAATACTTTTGGTTGTATTATTCCTTTGCAGGACGACTCTTCAAAGCTACAGTGTGCAGGATTTATTTTGAAAGTCGCAAAAATAGCCTGTAAAGCTGCAGTGTGTATTATTTATTACAACAGTAGTAACTGTCACAAGAAACGACAAGGGAGTGCAAATCCCCGTCGCCAAAGAAGCAAAAACATGAACAGAAACAATTTTGTGACTGGTGACGACATAATGCAACCTGCATACTCACCACTAGATGACACTAATTTCTCCACACTGTTGTTTTAACTGTGTTTTCCTGTGTGTTGTGTTTCTTTGCATGTGTTTGTACAGTATGCTGTCGTATCGCTCGGTCGACATCAGAAAATCGCTCCAGCTGGAGGAGCTGTTGGCCAGAGAGCAGTTGGAGTATACCATCGAAGAAGAAGTTGCCAAACAGACCATACGCATGTGGTTGAAGAAATGCCTCAAACGCATCCGCGCGGTAAGACTTGCACCACAAAGACAAATCTCCCGATGAAGTTACGTACGTGTGTTGACACGAACTCACATGTTGGTGTGTGCGCTTGTAGAAGCAGCAGCAGTCATGTAGCATCATCCACAGCCTGAGAGAGAGCCAGCAGCAGGAGCTGAGCCACTTCCTAAACCCCCCCAGCATCGAGACCACCGTCCCCAGCGATGACCACAATGCTAACACAGACAACCCGTCGCAGGCTGAGGTAAAGCGCCGCACAGCATGAGCCATAGCATCATTTGTCCTGCTGGTGTGTCAACAGGTTTGTGTTGTTCGTTCAGATGAGCGGCGCCCAGCAGCTGCTGAGCCCTACGCTGTCGGACCGAGGAGGCTACCGGCAGGACTCCTCGGACCAGGGGCGGCCCCAGAGGAAGCTGGGACAGTGGCGTCTGCCTTCAGGTCTGACACATAATGTTATATACAAGCAGGAGGTTCTTTTAAGTCCTTCAGCTACGTACAGGTTGACCAGGAACAACATACAACAGTTTTCTTTGTGTCCTTTAGGCCGCACGAGTGTCAAGTCCATTGTGTGCAAGATGAACCCCGTCAACGACGAGGCTTCGTCAGGGTCAGAGGTGAAGAAATGGTGGACCCGTCAGCTGACCGTGGAGAGCGACGAGAGCGGCGACGACCTCATTGACATGTAAAGAACAGCACCCCCTGCAGGTTTTTTTAGAACAAGCTAAAGCTGCTGGCTGACTCAAGAAGATTCACACTCTCAACGTCACTCATTGTGAACTCTGCCCCCTCAGACTGTTGGCTTACTGTGTGCAGGCCGTTGATGAAGATATGTCACTTATTTTTATTTTTTTTCTTCTATTCAGACATATTGTATGTGGTGTTAAAGGCCCGTTCTCACTTTCACAGGGATGCATCCTGGAAACTCACGGCGTGAAGCCGCATCCTTTTGTTGGAAAAACACACAGCCGCCATTTTCAGACTTGACGTCAGCTCCGGCTTTGAAAGGTGAAAATTGTCTGGGGTCCAACTAAATCACAATTTAGATTGGCATGTGAGACTAAAATTAAATATTTCTATTAAATAGGTGATAGAAACTTTTTTTTACTTCAATAATAATAATAATACCATTTTTAAATATACCATTTTAAACTTTATTGCAAAATTGAAAATCTAATTTCTAAAATTTGTTGTTTTTTTTTTTTAAATTGAACCCATCAGCATTACCTTCACCGCCCACCAGGGGGCCCACAAATTGCTACTCCACAGGCTCTTTGAGAGTGTCCATATTGTGAACCGGGATATTCTGTTTGTTTTAACCATGATTGAATTTTAAACAGGTTAAAAATGTATTTTTTCTCTTCATGACCTTTGAGGCACTTCAGTAATTCCTCGTATTATCGTAAAGCTGTTGTCGTAAAATCACCAAGACGTTTTCCAGATTTGTGTGAAAGATATACTACGGGTGTACTGCCGTGTTTATGGTTATGCTTTGGTTGTGTTTGCACCCAGCGCATCGTTCAAGTGCAGTGTGTTACGTCACCAAACTGTGCGCTACTGTAGATGACATTCTCCGTCAAACAGGTTCAAAGCCATGACTGCATGAGGTTTGTATCTGTGAACGGGGCTAACAGTGTGCAGCGAGCGCTTTCAACATGCGCAATTGACAGAGATGTCCAAATGAATTTCTTGTTGCTTTTCGATGAATGACAATCTAATTAGCGATACATTATAAGCAGTAGTGTTTCCGCTGTATTAGGTGGCATTTGTCACGTGAAATTGTTATATGTTAACATAGTTTTTGGTTGACTGTAGCAACACATTTTTTGAATTTAACAATGAGGTGCTCACTTAGCTCACTCAGCTAGCTTAAACTGGGCTACCTCATTGAAAAATGTAAAATTTCATAGTGTCATCGTCAACCTCACGTAAATGCTACGTACACTTTTTCATCGTTTCTTCAGACCGCATGAGTGATAATATATTTGACAACCGCTAACAACAGCAATGATGGTAGCAATTATCTTTTTGGCTAGTTAGCCTAACAACAGCTAGCCATGTGCGTTAATGTGTTGGATGTTTTCACCGTTATAAAAGAGCTGGGCACATTTTAAAGTTGTCAGTGTAACCAACACCTATGTCAATAATCTAAAACTATTTCAAAGTGATGCTATTTTTATGACCACATGGGAACTGATGCCAGGCACAACTTGCTGTTCAGAAGTTGTGTCAGAATTCAGCTTCACTCACACTTTTCTTGGACTATTTTCTACGAGGAATTCAGTATTCCAACTTTCGTGTTCGTGTTGAGCGTTTTGTGTTGACTGCTGCCGCTGTTCCGCGTCATTGTTTGAAACCAGTGTTTGTGCAGCCGCTTAATTTTGTAGCGTCCTCGTTATGTCAGTATTTTCTCCTTTTTGTTCCTGTGCCAATGATCTCTTTTTTCTGGTCTTCAGTGTTTATGCTGTAAACAGATTCTCACCACGTCACGACAGACTGAACACGGGCATCTCGCCCTCGCCTGTAAGACAAGAAAACTGAAGCAAGACTTAGATTTTATAACTGTGAATGTAATTAAATGTTACATTTAGCTTATGTAATTGTGTAAAGCTTGAAAATAATATTTTTTGTAAATTACAAAATCTATTGCTTTATCAGGTATTCAGTTATTCTAATAAAAAAGGCCAATGTTGCTTATTGGCATCTATAACAGATTTGTTTGGGGATTTTATCCAAGTGGCTCTACATCCTGCCATCAGGTCGCGGTCATGCCATTGCGTTATTCCTCCAACAGATAACTTCAGAGACATTTATGATATTTACACTTGTACATGCATCTGGACTATAGACTGGATATACACACTGGACAAACCCTGTGTGACATCACCCACAAGTTTTCTATTGAGACCCAGAACAGCCGATATGGAGCCCATATGTGGGCATCGCCATGTGGGCAAAGGTGACTCTGGTCGAGCGTGGGTGACTCCATGTGTGAACGAACCCTAAACATGCCCCTATCTTGGAGTCCGAACGTGCTAAGCTAACAAGCTAAACTCGGTTTGGGTGTTTAATAAATCATATTTCTGGGGGGCTGTGTGGTGGTTCTCATAACAGTTTACTGTGGTGTGGACTTTAAAAGTTATGAGCTGCTTATTTTCTCTATAATCATGCAAAACAGGACCTAACGGATCAGGCTACAGATAGCTGCTAAAGTGCTAACGCCTTTAGCATACACCAATAAATAAGACAAGAATTTCACAGCTCCAATAGGGCGTTTCACCACACAACAAGCCATATTATTCCAGGTGTTTGTAGTAAAATGCTCAAAACAACATAGTCCTCTACAACAGCTAGCAGCTGCTGCTAGTGGACAATAAGTTATGGATTTTTGACAGTCGAGACCGGCTCAGCCGTTGTCACTCAAAGCCACTATGTCCCCAATTGTCTTGGAGGAAGAAACTATAGAGACCAAAACTGTTTTTTTCTACCAGGCAGCAAACATGTTTATTTCTGCTCTAAAGTTGGACATTTTAACATGGACTTGAATGGCAACCCCTTCACTTTTTGAGTCAACCTCAAGTGGCCAGTCAAGGAACTGCAACTTTTTCTTCTTCAGGGTGGGCTTCAACTGAGCTTACCACTTGATCTGGACCCAGTTGTTAGGTTAGTTATAAATGTCACTGGGTCTCTCAACGGTCATGCACGTGCGCTGGACCATGCACGGAGAAACATGCCATATGGTGAAAGAGTTGATGTTGATGTTCCCTCACAATGAAAGTGCTTCCCACAACATAAAGATCTGAATTAAAGACCAGGGGCCTCATGTACAAAGACTTGGTGGATTTCCTCCTAAAACATGGTGTATGCTAAAACCCAGAAACTACCATATGCACCAAAAAAAAAAAAAAAAATCAGATGTATCAAAGTGTGCATACGCATGGATCCAAGCACATTCCTTTTGTACATCCCAATCAATGTGGAATTGAGCACTTATGCAGAAATACCAAACTCCTCCTTGTCCACGTCCCTATTTAAATATGCAAATGTATGCTGAACCGTAAATGTCATCATACTGATAATACGAGAGGCTGCTCACAGGTCACATAGCTTGTGTGTAAAGATGACAGGATATTAGGTTCAGGTTCAGGTAACTTTATTTGTACCCGTAGGTAGATTTGGCTTGCAGCAAACAGAAAACAGAAAAAAGGCGTCCATGTTAGTCAACACAACAACAACAATAAAAAACACTAAAAATACTAACAAAGAACATACACAAAACAAGTTAACAAACACCACCAAGGACTCACAACCTTAAAACCACTAAAAAGATGGTCAGCTTAAAACTAGTGTGCAAAGGGCAAATAAATAAATAAGTATATAAATATCTAAATATAACCATATGCAAACCTACTAAGATGTGTTCAGTTGCACAATTGCTGCTGGGACAAAACTACTCCTGTAGCGTTTTGTTCTACACCTTGGGACTCTAAACCTACGGCCAGAAGGTAGAAGCTGAAATTCATTAGCCAGGGGGTGGGAGTCATCAACTATAATGCAGTTGGTTATCCGCTGTAATTGTTTAGTGTACAGGGACTCTAAACTCAGCTGCGATTCACCAATCAACCGACTGGACAATTTAATGATCTGACTCGGTCTGTTCCTATCCTTCAATGTCAAACTGCCAAACCATGCCACCAAAGAAAAAGCTAAAACAGATTCAATAAAAGCACGATAAAACAGTGTTAACATGGTTCGGCCAATGTGAAAATACGACAGTTTCCTGAGACAAAACAAGCGCTGATGTCCCTTCCTACACACCGCCTCACAGTTTGCCTCAAACTTCAGCGAATCATCAATAATAGTCCCAAGGTATTTATAAGCTTTCACAAGTCCAACTGGTTGACCATTCATTGTTGTG
This sequence comes from Thalassophryne amazonica, assembly GCF_902500255.1. NCBI lineage: Eukaryota > Metazoa > Chordata > Actinopteri > Batrachoidiformes > Batrachoididae > Thalassophryne > Thalassophryne amazonica. The sequence goes on from NC_047116.1 coordinate 12,346,794, forward strand.
TTGCCAGGTGTGCTACCATTCTTCCTAAAATCAATGACCATATCTTTAGTTTTAGATATATTAATCTGAAGATATGAGTCCTCACACCATTTAACAAAATGGTCATCTACAGGACCGTGGCTACTCTCGTTATCCCGCAGCAGACTGACAATCACTGTATCATCCGCGTATTTTAAAATGAACCTGTTTTTAAAAGTGCTCTGACACATACTGGTATAGAGAATAAATAACAGAGGTGACAGCACACACCCTTGTGGCGAGCCAGTAGAAGAACACACTGTATTTGATAAAATCCCGTTCACTCTAACTTTCTGTGTTCTGTTTGGTAAAAAGTCTAAAATCCAACCCACGAGATTATTACTTAATTTAAAATGCTCTAAAAGCCTTTGGGTTAAAATACAGGGTTGAATTGTATTAAAAGCTGAAGAGAAGTCAACAAATAAAAGCCGGGCATGACACCCGCTGCCCTCCAAATGCCTGAGAAGCAGATTAAGCAAAGTGAGTGTGGCGTCCTCCACTCCTCTGTTAGGCCTGTAAGCAAATTGTAACGGATTGAGTGCATGCATAGTATTTTTTAGCATTACCGACCGTACCAATTTCTCAAAGATCTTCATCAAAATTGATGTTAGAGCAACAGGCCTAAAATCATTCAAGGATGTAGGATTACTAGATTTAGGAACTGGGACCACAACTGCATCTTTCCACACTGCTGTGTTTCCAAGGACCAGTTAAAAATATAATAAAAAAACTGGACTCAGCTCTTTTGCACAAGATTTAAGTAAATGGCCACAGATATTATCTGGACCATGACTCTTATTTACCTTTGTGCTAAGAAAAGCTTTTTCTATATCCCATTAGTGAAGGGAGAAGTGTTGAGAGTCACGGAGCCTGAGACCAAGTTCCTGAGTTTCCTTACTAAAATCAGATATGTTAAAACGATTAAAAAAACAATTAAGAGCATTAGCTAGTTCAATATCTGAGTTGAAGCCATTTAAAGTAATATTTGTGCTGCTTTCCATATTGTGGAGGCCTGCAATGGCCTTCATACTAGACCAAGCTGACCCAAGATTATGAGCAGCCATCCTCTTCTCCAACTCAGACTTATAGATCTGTTTTGCTTTAAGAATCTCTATTTTAAGCTCTTTGGTAACTAAAAGAAGGTCCGAGTCTACTCCCTTTTTAAAGACCTCCTTCTTTTTCTTTATACAAGATTTCACTGATTTAGTGACCCAGGGTCTATTATTAGGATAAATTTTAACTTTCTTACAGGGAACAATCATGTCTCTACAAAAAGTGACATAAGAACATATAACATCAGTGAGTTCATCCGGGTTATCAGAGGACTGCTTAAACATGTCCCAGTCAGTACAGTCAAAACATTCCTGCAAACAAAGCTCAGAATCAGCAGTCCAAACTTTAACCTCCTTGGTTTGTACTTTTCCCCTCTTTAAAACAGTCTTGTAGGTTGGCAGAAGATGCACACAATTATGATCTGCAAAACCCAACGGAGGAAGAGGGAGTGATTTAAAAGCGTCTTTAATTGACCCATAACATAAATCCAAAGTCTTGCCACGCCTGGTTGGGCAGGTAACATATTGATAGAAGTTTGTTAGGGTTTTTTCCAAGGAGACTTGATTAAAATCTCCCAAAATAAAATAAACACTTTGACTCACGTTTAATTACATCATCTTTTTTTATTTCGGAATAGACAGTGAGCCAGGAGAGGACACACTCCTCCACTGATGTCACCGGCTCTGCTGGCCGCGGCGTCTCTACGCCAGCTGCAGACATCCGCCCAAATGGGCGTGTCCTCATCTGAGCTGTGCTGGAATCACAAGAGGACATTGTCAGAGCAGTCGGTGGTATCAATGAGTGTCTGGATCAAATGATCCATGTCCCTGGTGAGATCAGTACTGCAATAAATGTACTTGTGAATAAGTGAATTCTGTCCTTGCCTCTTTACATGGTTGAAATCACATGCTGCCGGGCCTGTGTGGTTTCCAGGGGCAGGTTGAAGTTGACGGGTCCAGCATCTGGTTCCATAGGATGGGAGGGAGGATGTTGTGCTCTGGGAGTGGCATGTTGTAGTGTTGTGCCTCTCTTGGTCGGTGTTGGGGTTTTTTAACAGGGTCATCAGCCACGTTCATCCCCCCATATCACTGCAAACTTGATACATGTGAATGTTAGCATGTAGACGGATGTACGCCACGTTTTCGTGCGATCGCCCTGGTTTTTGTTGAGTTAAAGCTCCATCACTGAGGCAGAGCAGGTCTAGGAACTGCTCGGCTCCCAATGAGCTTGGGCATATCTGTCTAGCTTATTAATCTTTTATTGTATTTTAAATGCTTTACTAACCAGCAAACACTACATTTCATCAGATGAGAGCACCACTGGTTTTGTGCTTTTCCTCTCTTTGTATTTACTGTGTCAGTGAACCTGATCAATGTCCCTCGTTTGGATGATTACATTTTTTTCCAGCACACGCAGTCAGAGGATTGCACCGGCTACTTGCATTTCTTTCTAGTTAATTCTTGGCGTAAGAGCTCTGGGTTAGATTTGAGTTAATTGACTAATGTACTCTCAGCCCTCGTTAGAGACCGAATTAGACCATTAAAAAAAAGAGAACTATCAAAAGCCCAGTAAGATTCACAGTCGATGGAGTGTGTATGGAGCAAGCAGATAATGAACGTGAGGAACAGGAGAAACGGCCGCCTGTGGGACGCCGACTTACTCCACAGAAATCACGACTTACTCTCACATTCCGCTCTCTCGGTGATTGAGTGCTCCCCCCCCATCGACATATGGTCCTGTCGGGAAACAGTGTGACATCGACCTTCTTGCCAATCAACTGTCTTTAATTTCCCTTTTCTCCTCCGCCATCCCCTCTTGAGCTCCACTAAGCTCAGAACCTCCTCATCAAAGGAAATTTTCTCTCTTGCTCGGTTTTTACCCTGCGTGCTACAGCACTTTTTTGTCTTTTAATTGCCTCCGCCTCTTGCTTACCAGCCTCGTTGTTCTCACCCTCTCCATTGTAATTTGCCCGTCGCTCCCATCTGCATGTCCACTGCTTATTTAGAGCCTAATTGAGGCACTTTGGTAATTGGGGAGGAAGTTCTTAAGAGCAGAGGGAGTGTAAAAGTGTCTGCGAGTCCAGATTACCTGTAATTAAAGTACACGATAGCTTTGATGGCTCGCTTCCCTCCTGATGAGACGTGGCCTTCAAAACGTGGCAGGAGCCGCGTCACCAAACACATCTTCTGCCGCCAGCGCAAGACCATTATATTAAAGGAGGGGCTTCAATCTCTGCACCTGGGCGCGGGGGTGGCACATCCGACACAAGGTAGACTTCATCACCCTTACGAAAAATAAATGCCAATTATTGCGCAGTTTGAAATTTACCCAAAAGCCTTTCTTTATAAAAGAGCTACAGAATGTTTTTTTTTTGTTGTTTTTTTTTTGGGGGGGTGGGGATTCATTGCCAAAATTTGCATGAACCACCTGCTGATTCCTATTCTACTCCTACAAAATATTGGAGCAGCTGAATTTCCGTTACATTATGACGTCGTGTTTGTTTGTAAGCTAAGTGGAAAATAAGTCGATGGATCACAACAAAATTTTACATCGTTCATGTTTGGCTCCAGAGGTTATGCATTAAAAGTGTGGACCCTTCTTTTGTTTTAACTATTAAAGCTGTGAAAATTATGTTCTTCAGAGTCACTATAATTTTGTTACTTAGTATTTAAAACTTAAACGCCAACATGATAAAGATTGATCTTTTCTGGAAACAACAGGATTTTAACACGCATGGGTTAAAATACATCAACATAATGTCACAGCACCCTGAGATATCAGTGTCCCAGCATGCCACTCGAAAGCTCAGACAACACTGGAATACTACGTATGCGGTGTTAGCACCACAGAGCTGAAGAAACATGGTGTACCTTCAATTCTTACTGAAAGTAAAGTTGAAAGTTGAAAGTTTATTCTCATAAAAACAATAAAAACATAAAATCAGGGGTGTAAGGAACATGTGTATACTCCCCCTTGGTATTAATAACATACAATAATAATTAACATAAATCATCAGTGTTGAAAGTGACAGATTTCATGAAGTGTTTAAACTGGTTGACTGACTTACTAGTCACAATTTTAGAATCCAGTTTGTTCCAATATTTCACTATTCTGTTGCACCAAAAATGTTTTCTAGCATCAGTTCTACTATAATAGTTATACGAGGTCGGTTGCGTCATTTGCCTGTGAGCAGGCTTTGTGTGAGCAGTGGTCCACCCCTCTCGTTGGATTTTTATTGCGAATAAAACGTCTGAACGATTTGGAGCTTTGCTGCATCAAATTTTTCCAGAAACTGTGAGACACCTCCAGGTGGACACCATTCGGAAAATTCAGATGGCTTTCAGGGACGATTTTATGGGGATTACACAGATTAAGGAGTGCTCCAGATGGTTTAAAGACCGCCCACAACTGCTGAGAGCGCGGCGCAGTCTGAGCGCTGAAACCCCGCTGAAACAACCAGATCATTTCCAACGTGAAGGCTTTGTTGATCCGGGACGTCGTCTGATTTCCACAGAAATGGCAGAAGATGTGGACATCACCACTTTTTCGGCACATTCCACTGTTACAGGAGTTTTTGTCATTGAAAGAGAAGCGGAGGGATGCGCCACGGAGCCGCTCATGGCGCGGACAAAAGCACCTCCGTGTTGGTCTCACAGGACGGCTTTCAGATGGCTTTTGGTGGCTTTTCAGTCGTGTGACTATCCGAGAAATTGTGAATGAGCTGGACATGCCAGAACATATCCTGTGAGGCTTCATCACGGCATTGCTTTGCGCCATGCGGCTCCGTCGCGATGCACGAATTTCTCCACACGTCTGTCTTAATGTGCCGAAAAAGTGCTGATGTCCATATCTTCTGCAATTTCTGTGGAAGTCAGATGACGTCCCGGATCAACAGAGCTTCCAGTTTGGAAATGAACGGCACATTCCACTGTTACAGGAGTTTTTGTCATGGAAAGAGGAATCTGAATATGCAAATGTATTCAAATAGTTTGGTTGTGTCGTGCTGACGGTACCATAAGTGTGAGGTGTTGTGTGTTTGATGACGCCCGCCATTGTCTCTGTGTTACTGTGTGTACGAATTAAAGAACTTTCAGAGACAACGTGCAGAATCAACAAAAGCTGTGATTAGATTGCCGTTCTCGCAGCTCACTGTAATGTAAAGCAGAAATTAAATAAGTATGTTTGTGTGTATAAATGCTTAACTGAGCTGCGCGCACACGCTGAATAAAAAGACATTAGGTGCACGGTGGCTGACAGTGTGTGACATTAATATGACACACGCTTTTACTGACAAATACTGAACAGTTAATAGCTACAATTATATACGGGAAACCAGCTCTTGCTGCAAAATGCGCTGTACTGTTGGAATGTACCTGGTTGACATTCGGATGACTGCGTTTCACACAGCTGGCATGGCTCAGCGTAAGGTTGACTGGCACACTCCTGACCGATCAGCCAGCTCACACTGGAATGCCCTGATGCCAGGATGCCCAGTCTGATCAGCACCTGTGTGGGCACAGACAACCCCTGGCTCCTCTGGTAACAGTGGCCTTGGTAATCGAAATCAGTTTATGAGCCAATTATCACCATTTGCAAGTAAATCCTCGCGTTCCCTGAATACTCACTCATGATGGTTTGCACCATTTGCAAGGTGCTTTAACAACGCTAACGCAGCCATTGATTCTGCCATTTTACGCATCACTTTGCGCATGCTTTTATATCCATCCATATAATTTCAAACACGTGGGTGCATTAATTGTTCATCAGTGTGTCTCTGATGTGCACATCAATCTGATGACTTCTTGTTTTCACACTATTAACACTTCCCTGCGTCACCTTTACATGTCCACAGTGGAACAACAGCTGTAGAAACGTGTGTGTGTGCCAGCCAGGATTTTTGTGTGACGCACCGCACATTTCCACGGTCATTTCACTTTTGATATATCTGAACGTTGGCGTTGTGCATGAGGCCCCAGGTCTGTAAATTCCTAGAATCAGATTGATTGATTGGGATTTTGTGTGATCAGAGATTTACAGGAAGAATCAATCATATGCGGTGATGCAGCTGAAACGATTTCTTCTGGTTATGGTGAGTTTGAGTCTGCAGATTAATTTAAATTTGGCTGCTGACAGACGATGAAGACGGACACATGCGGCTCTTATAAGCTCCATGTTCTAATTTCTTGAGGTGAATGTGTTTTTGTCTTAGTTTGGGTGCCTAACGGGGCGCCTCATTGCCTTCTTTCCTCACATTCTTCTCCTCATAAATAAAGTGGAGGCGGTGCAAATTGGCCGCCTGTATCTGATGTTAACATCCACCGCGGGTCGAGGCCCGATCCTGTCACTGTGTTTACAAACAGATGGCTACCACTACCATAAAAAAGTAACAAATTATTTTAGCAGCAGGCAGCAAAAGCAATTAACAACTGGCATAATGTGTTGATTAAAATCCATTACCGTCTCGATGATGAAAAAAAAATCCATTCAGTGAGAAACACGGCCTAAAGAAGCTGACCCTGAACGCACCGTGGCTGCTGCACACTGTAGTCAGTAAATATGGGACCCGTTTGTCCAGTCGGGTCCTGAAGAGCACATGACAGGTGTTACTGTGACGATAAGGATTAAAAGTGTAAATGAGCAAAATTAACAGTTTGAACCTCAGCTGCGTTTGATTGGTGTTTGTATTGCTGCTCTTTAATTTAAAATTTTCTAAAATAATCAAATTAAAAATCAATGAGAACTGCTTTTGAATTATTAATAAAATAGCAATAATAACAAAGCCAATTTTTTTTTTACCATTTCTAAAATGTAAGAATTAATTTCTTTCTTTCTTTTTCTTTTTAATTTTGACCTTAACTGTTTAACTGTTAAATTAAAATAATTAATTTATTCTAAAACTTTTTTTTACTGGATTATTGATTTACAGCCATTTATTATTGAAATAAACCAGCGCCCTTTTTTTTCAAAGATAAACTGGCTTTACTTGTTGTTCAGTTGTTTCTTTGTCAAAGATGATAGACTGATTTAAATGGCTAAAGTGTTTTTTAAAGTGATTTAAATCAGATAACTTAAATCAAAAAAAGTCCTACCATACTTTAAAATTACTTTACAACAAGTAGGTATACCTCAGTGGAATAAAGAGTTACCGTATGTCACCAATATGTCGACCAGAGTTCATGCTGCTGGCCTCTGTTCTTGGGCAAGGCACTTCATCTACATTGTCTCAGTGCAGCCGGGTCCAGTGGAAGGAAGTTACAAACTGTTATAATCTGTCAGTCTGCTTCACGCTACAGAATCCGGGATAAACTCTGGCACCAAGTGACCTCAGGTCCTCCTGGAGGATTTTAAGTCTACTTCTTCTTCCTGTTGTTGTCACTAATGAATCAAACTCTGTTGCTATGCTTCATCGTGTTGTTGCTATGCTCAGTCACATCACTGTGGATGTTATGGTTTATTAGAGAAAGTGATCTTTATGCAGAATTGTGGCAAATGTGCATAATGATGCCAGAGTATGTAAATTTACACACCGGACAGTAATTCTGTATCATGTACACCCCCGCTACCCCAAGCCCCCCCCCCCCCCCCCAAAAAAAAAAACCCACAACAGCAGTAACCAGAATAAAATCAGTCGGCACAGAAGCCTGTTAGAGCAGGGGTGGTGGCCAAGTGGTTAATGCGCTTAGTTTCAGTTCAGAAGGTTCCGGGTTCAAATCCCAACCCTGCCATATTTCTCCATGTAATGTGGAGTTGCGTCAGGAAGGGCATCCGGCGTAAAACCTGTGCCAATTCAACATGCAGATCCACTTTGGATTTGCTGTGGCGACCCCAAGTGCAAACAAGGGAGCAGCCGAAGGGACTTACTTACTTACAGAAGCCTGTTAGATTTTAAAAAACCTACACGTCGATAATCACGTTATTTGAAAATGTGTAAATTGACCTGCTGCAAACTAAAACCCAGGTTTTCCTCTGCAGATTCACTCAAACTCTTCAAAATTTCATTAAGAATTGGTGTGAAGGAGCAAATTTGGAAAGATGTCGGCGATGTCCTCGATATGATGCAGCGGTTTTTGCTGTTTCCATCGCGGTGTTGGGAAGGTGTCGTGACACGGACCCACAACAGGGGGCGTTAATGAAGGGACAATGGAATAGCCAAAAAGTAACAATTTAATGTTGTGAAGGTGCACAACGTGATACAGACAGATACAAATGTGTTATATCAATCCAACAAAAGGTGACGTGTGGCAGGCAAGATAGGAGACGTCCGGTGAGAGAGAAGCCGGAACCCACACAAGCCTCACCACCAACGGACCTGAAGAACACCGGAGCCGCCAAGCCCTGCGCCCCAGGTGGCCACTGTCTTCAGCAGTCAGACCCGGTACTGCTGGCAGAAAACAGAAACAGTTCTGGATGAGTGTGAGTCCGCACACTCAGTAATCCCACAGTCAGTGTTCAGTCAAGGAGGGAGAACCTCCACCTCCAATCACACACTCGTGCAGCTCCTGTCTAACCACTTATCTGGTTGGGGTGTGAAGCGAAGCCGTCGCTGATCACACCAAACGCCAATCCCACAGATAAGGACACACCACAGGAAAACGGCTGCAAAGAAGTTCAGATTATTACTCAATGTTTTGCGTCAGCAGAGAAAATTACCTGTATGGTAGACGATTTCTCGGCGAGGAGGTGGAGTTGCAGTTCGGTCTTTATAGTAGTGGTGATGGGTGACAGCTGGTGTTGATTGATGACAGCTGTCACCTCCAGCGGCTCCGACGCCCTCTCGTGCTTGGAGCCCGCACTCCAAGCAGGGCGCCATCTGGTGGTGGTGGGCCAGCAATACCTCGGCCCACACAACACGCGGTGAACAACAGATTAGTTTGCTACTTTCGAGCCACTTTAATTTGCTTTTGGTTGTTTGTTTTTGTGTTTGTTCGTTCAGTCTTTAGTGAGAAAACATTAAGCTGGCCTGTGGTTCATGGTCACAAAGTGGGCGGAGCTTGTTAACATTCGTAATAACATTCGCAGTTTGTGGGACGTCGTCCACCGCAGGAGTTAGAGACAAATCTCACCACGTCACATGATCACACTGAGCCGGGCCACACTAAAATACGAAATGGAGCGAAATGTGGAGTGAAATTGGGCCTAAAATTACGTTACATTTCATAAAGAGCAGGTCTTGAAAAATAAGCATAAACTTTCTAGAGAAAAGATGCAGTGCTTTCCCCTCCCTCTCTCCAAGAAAGTACCTCTTTAGAATGGTGAAACCAACCCAGTCTCACGGATTGTCGTGATTCAGCAGCACGAAATACTTTGTTCGTGATACTGTCACGAAAAGTGCAAAATTTTCATCATGACAGCATGAATTCATTCTAATTCATTCCGTGACGGCTGCACGTAATTAAAAGTGCAGCAGGGGTCAGGGATGGTTAGGGTTAGGGGAAGGAGTAGGGTTAGTAATAGTGAGTTAAAAAAAAAGCCCGCCACGAATATTTGAATCATTTTGTGACGGGAGGATAAAAAAAAAAAAAAAAAAAAAAAAGTGAGACTGGGCTGGGTGAAACACGCAAGTATAAAAGAAATAAATGTGATTAATGGTATACATGCTTTATGTACATATAAGCGGGGCCATTATTGTGACTGAAGTTTCATCTCTTGAACACCAGGTGGCACACCCGCCTTGAGTACATGTACAGAACGCATTTCCAAAATGCCACAAAAACACCAAAAAATAAATAAAAGTCCTTAATGTACTCATATTTGCAGTCAGTCTGCTCCATTTTGTCCATTTCATAATTATCAGTCCCCATTTCATCCATTTTGTATTTTAATATAGACAAATTGAGCCTTAACGTTGGACATCAATTTGCACATTACCCAAAACAAAAAGAAAAAAGTGAATATTTTTAAGGTTTATGTGGAATAATCATATAATGTCATAAAGCCTATTTGAAAACGGTCATTGATCACCTTTTTTTTTAGGATATAAATGCTCTCACCCAAGGAATTTTTCAACTTCAGGGGTCAAAGGTCAAGGCCACAGCACAGAGTTAATTAAACTTTTTGTTCTGTGCAAATCGCTGGGGACTTTTTTTTCCTCTTCTAAGGCTTATAGCATGAATTCGAAGTGTGAGACTTGTTGCTATTAGGCATGAATCTGATCTTTCAAAACATACCATCCCTTTTCACCTTGAATGACCTTGAAAGTCACTTAAACTTTGGTTATGGCTGAACAACGCCAGATACGCTCACAGTCGGACGTCTTATGAGAGCTTTCAAAATATAGTCCTGCATGTGTCGAACCTTGCGTGGTCAAGACAGTTCAAATCTAGACTCTCTAGAGTCTCCCGATCTAGTTTAATGCATAATGTGAACTCTACAGCACCACCAATCAAATGTGTAAACACCAGTGATTAGGAGGCTTCAAACGTATGGACACCAGCCTTCTTAGAGTAATAATATGCAGATTATGATTTGTATTTATTCCAGATTAAAGTTAAAAAATATAATACTGATTTGTAACAGCAGGTACCCAAAGAACTTTTCTATTAAATGCTAAAACACTGAGATCAAACGTGACCAGTTTTTAATTAACCAAGCCTCCTTGTCCACTCAGACTCATTTCAAAGCTCTCATACCTAGTCTTCGGTTTCTGTCTCTGCTCTTCATCTGGGACAAATTCTTTTCTGCCTAATTAGCACAAACGCGTCCGTTTCTCCATCAAAGTGAAATTTAAAAGCCTGTTTCATGCTTGAAATGCATCTTTTAGATTTATTTCTTTTCATATAGTATTTAGTCTTGGTTTCTTTGGAAACGCCATGAATGCTGGAAATGATTTCCAGACCTTTAACTCGTGCACCTCATCAGGAGCAGTCAATTGCCAACAGTGAGCACCTGATGAGAGGCGCTTCTTTGTCTTTGAGCCAGAAATTCCCATTTTCACTAAACACCTAATCAGGCCCATTCATCTGCCTGTGGCTCCCTACTTTCCCGGTTCTACACCTGGCTTTGGCTTCTTTAATTACCGGGAGGCAGGCTTTGTCTGATCCGGAGCCAAGATTGGGATATGAGTGGCAAATTCTGAAGGAAATCATACAGCCTCAAACCAATTCAATTACCCACCAATCAAAGTAGAAAGGCCTGTAATTGCACTGAAAGGGGAACAATGGGAGCCTGCACTTTATTCACAGCTTTGAGGCTGTTATTAGCAAAGAACAATGCCTTCCTGCAGGGGGTGCTATGCCCAAACTATTAAATTGTGCACATCTTGAGGAAAGAATCTTGAATGTAGACTATAGGCAGCACTCAGAGACATTATCTTATAATTTCATATTTCGAAGCTCTGCAATTTTGCCAAATTGTGCATGCGTGAGGTGTTTGTGTGCAAGAAAGCAGAAAATAGACGTGACATTAAGAATAAAACGTAGCTGTACTGCAAAAATGAGAGATGCTGTTGTAATGTGTTCATAATAACAGACAGCACTGTGAAGGTAAAAGAAAGCTCCACATTAGTCAGAGGGAGGAAGTGAAAATGGAAAAAAATGCACACATTACAGACTTAAAAACTCAGCGTTTTAATTTATTGCATTATATTTTGCATTTTAAGATTCAAGATTAGTTTATTTGCCATTTGTAGTTAAAAAAGTTTAAGGTGTAATTATTGATGTACGTTTGAGCCGTTGTCAAGAAAAACTCTCAAATGCCAAGTATTTAATCTTAATATGTCTAAAAACATATACATATTCCCAAATAAGTGGTTCAAGATGAACTGAACAAAGCATAGTGACATTGTTAAAATAAGCCACGTCTTAATTTTAAGTTAAGATTAATATTTAATTCCAGTAAAGTTTGCCACATTGCATTATTTTTTTATACAATCCTGACTGTGCACAATATCATGTGCAGTTTGTCTAAATACTGCAGATACACAGATACAAATGTACAGCTGAGCTGCAGCCACTCAGTTTGATTACAGGCTGAATAATTGACAATTCATATCAGTGAGTTGTTGTCTTTGAGCTAATAATACCTATGTCACCATGGGTTTGATTCCCAGTAATGCTACCAATTTGCGCGCTTGAACAATTTAGCTTTATGAAAAATTTGTAGTAAAATGTATCATCCAAACAAAGATGATAGATTTCTTGTCCAAAAAAAAGAAAAAAAAAAAAACAACAGAAAAAAAAAAATGCAGAAATACTTTATCATTGTTGTTCTAACCCAAACCAAAACACTAATGCACATTTCTAAACATTAAATGTGCATGTGGAATATGCATGCAATATCATCCACTTCTTTCTGTACCATATTTTGCAAAATACATCATGACAATACGTGACCTTGGACAAGACTCTTCATGGACATTGTCCCAATCCATCCCGCTGTAAATGGGTGCCATCCGTGGCTGGACAAGGAACCTGTGTCAGACTGGTGTCCCATCCATGGGGAGTCGTGAGCTCTCATCCTCATTGAAATACCAAGGCTAGGCATCATCACCAATGGGACTCAAGACATGTCCTCAAAAATATGCAACATTTTATCAGCAAAGAAAATGGTCAAAGCATATGTCTAGGAAATAAATTTATGGCTGGATAGAAAACTGAAAGGTTGAAGTTTTTCATACCAATGTCAATATTGGCCCTGCATTTTGTCAGTCTAGCATAAAGTCACCGCACCTGTTTGACACTCTTGGTCTGCTGCCAAAACTCATTAATTTTTGTTTGCTGTAGTATGGTTAATCTTGGCATTTTCCTGAGTCTTGCTTGGCATCAACATAAACTTCAGGGTCTCTGCAAGTAAAAAAGAAACATAAGTGTACTTTTTTGGGACACCCTATATATAGGTCTTCTTCTAGTTTGCAGGTGATTGGACTCCAAGACCATATTCAACATGTAATCAATATAGGCAAGGACCCCATTTCAGAGAACCACAACGAACCACAGTTAAATGTGCTTTATTGTCACAAATAATTCAATAGATGGCAGCAGCATTAACAGCAGGCAAGAAGAACGGCCACCAATGCAGTTGTGGTCAGGGACACAGTAATGATTCCAAAAACAGCCTCAGTTTGTCTGGAAAGCAGAAGTGGAATCCAAAAACCAGGCAGAGTCCACTGACCGGAGTTCTCAATAGCAGCAGTCTTTCAACAGGTTAGGCAGCAGAATTATGCAAGATGCACAGAGTTCAATAACCCGAGATTCTCATACCACACAGACCAAAAGACAGGAATCTGGAATGACAGCAAAGTTTTGTAACGTGGAGTCAAAACACTCTAACCAGAGCACAACGGTAGGTGGGAAACAGGAGTCCAGAATGGCATCAAAGGACTTGGAACACGAGAGAGCAGGACACAGTCTAATACAATCTGGCAATTAGCAGATGTTCTGACAGCAATGATAAAGAATGCCAATCACTTAAACCCAGAAGTGCAGGGACATGCGAACAATGAAGTGAAAAACCTGGAAGTTAAACTAACCAAAGTGAACACAGGGAAAACGTAGAGCATCACCAATAAAAATCATTAATTGACATGGAGGGAAAATGACCTGAAATAACTCAGAATGTCTATCATTTATGACCAAAACTGAAAAAAAGGAACTAGTGCCAAAATGTGAGCACCAAACAGAGTAGCGGCCACAACCCATCCCGGACAGACCCCACAATTCCGCAGTGTGAGCTCAGTGATGTACAAAAGCCCAAACAGATCTGAATTCTGGTGGCATCACAGGCGCTGACATATAGGCAGCTTCTCACAGCTGTCAGACGGTCTCCAGGACGGGAGAGTCTGGGACGACTCGAGTACAAACCGACACTTTCAATTTTATATTTTCCTTCTTTTTCTCTTCCTTTTTTGTTTGCTTCATTTGAAGCTCATCAGCAACATGAAGAGAAAATGCTGTTTGTCACATAGTTTGTTTTTTCCCCCAAACGTGATGTGTGACTGCTCCTCCAGTCACTCCATTTCTCACCTTCCAAAAACTTCAACTCACGTACAGCGTTGACTCGCACGTGCACTCACAAAAATCAAAGACGTCAAACATCAAAGTGAACATTGGTGTCTTTCACAAGCTGTGTGATGTTACAGATTATTTTCTGTCTGGTGTAGACGGCTCTGATTTTTTTTTACGACAGCACAGATGTGATTTGAAAATAGGATTTTGGCAAAACAATTAATTACCCTCAACCCTGCTCTGTGTGTCAGAGGACATCCACCATGAAATCACAATGCTCGGTGCACTCCAAGATCATCCAGATTCTAGGTCCGGTGGTCTTCATGTCCACAGTGGAATGTCCAGTTCTGACATGACAAACAACACTGCATGAATATTCTGAATTGACTGATTCTCGCAGGTTCTCGACTTTATCTGAAGAAGTATGGAACAGACCAAACGGAGGGAATGTCTGCAGTGCTGAGTTCTCCAGGGATAAAACACACCAAGAACAACCTCCATGGATACTTGGTAGTAGTACCCGCGGGCATGAAAGTGGAGAGTGCCACAACAATTTGACATTTGACCCCAATAACCTTGATCTTATCCCAGATTTTTCAGAAGTTTGGTAGAAATCCCTACTGACTGACCTTTGGCAAATTTGACAGTGTTGGCCAAATCCAGATCATATCTCCATATAGATGTCATGTTTGGAGTGAAAAACAGATCTTTGACCCAATGACCTCGTCCCCAACTTGATCTCAGCTGGGCAATTGCAGAATCCACATATATTTGGTAGACAGAGTGAAGGTGAATGACCAATGACCTTGACGTTTGTCAAAGCAAAACCCTGGGCTCAAAGTTCATCCACATGGCAGGTTTGGTGGACATGAAGGACGTGTAAGTGGATTATGGTAATAAACCGACAGACATAGTAGCTCCAGTTATTGTCTGACATGTCCAGGAGCTTCTTGTCTGTAGCAAACCTTCGCGTGAGGATCACACATGCCCGTAAATGTGATCTTACACACGTTGGTGCACTTCCAGAAAACTTCACTGTGATGTTGCATCATGTACAACAACATTATGGGTTGCGCAGAAGTCCAAGGGAGTGCCAAAGGACATCAATGATCACAATGGGGGAAAAAAAGGGAATTTTTGAACAAATTCAAAATTCAGCCAGCATTTAAATAAGACCAAGGCACAATTTTTCTAATATTCTGTCACCTCTTGGACCCTCCAAGGTGTCAAACTGTATAACCTTCCAGGAAGCCCTGTTGTGAAAGTGTAGTGACACGGACCCACAACAGGGGGCGTAAATGAACGGACAATGAAAGAGTCGAATATAAACACTTTACTGTTGTGAATGAGCACAACACAGAGGAATGTGAAATTTTGTAGACAGTCAATCACAAGGGTGACGTGTGGGCAGGCTCGAGGATAGAAGACGTCTGTCCTGAGATGAACTGGAACCACACGATTTCCTCCGCCACCGAACCTGGAGAATACTGGAGCCGCCAAGTCCCGAGTCCCCAGGTGGCCACCGCCTTCGAAGGTCGGATCTGGTACTGCTGGCAGGGAGCAGAGACAATAAGATATGGGTGTGTGCACACCCAGTAACAACATCGGTGGGAATTCCACCTCTAACACACACTCGTGCAGCTCCTGTCTACCACTTATCTGGTAGTGGTGTGAAGCGAAGCTGTCGCTGTTCACACCAAACGCCGGTCTCTCAGATAAGGAACACCACAGGTAAGCGGCTGCAAAAAAGAATTCAGACTGACACACAATTTACTTTAAGGCTGAGAATAGTCCCTGAATGGTTCGCCGATATCTCTGCAATGAGGTGGAGATGACGTCCGGGTTTTATGGAGTGAGATGATGAAGCATGGATGGGTGACAGCTGTCAAAAGATAATGAGTGACAGCTGTCACCCCCGGATGTGTCCGTGGCGGCAGCGCCCTCTCGTGCCTGAAGCCCGCACTTCAGGCAGGGCGCCCTCTGGTGGTGGGCCAGCAGTACCTCCTCTTCTGGTGGCCCACACAACAGGACCCCCCCCTCAACGGGCGCCTCCTGGTCCAACCACAAACTGGCGGCTAGGGTCGGGCTGCACCAAAACTGGCGCAGTAGAGAACTGACGTTTCAACTCCTTGAATGCGGCTTCGCACCGATCCAACCAGGTGAAGGGGACTTTTGGAGAGGTCAGGGCTGTCAGGGGGCTAACTACCTGACTATAGCCCTTAATGAACCTCCTATAGAAATGAGCGAAGCCAAGAAACTGTTGCAGCTTCCTACGGCTTGTTGGTTGGGGCCAATCTCTCACCGCCGCAACCTTGGCCGGATCAGGGGAGACGGAGCTAGAGGAGATGATAAACCCCAGGAAGGACAAAGTAGTGCGGTGAAACTCGCACTTCTCGCCCTTCACAAACAACTGGTTCTCCAACAACCACTGCAGGACCTGACGTACATGCTGGACATGAGTCTCAGGATCTGGAGAAAAGATGAGTATATCGTCCAGGTATACGAAGATGAATCAGTGCAGGAAGTCCCACAAGACGTCATTAACCAAAGCTTGGAACGTCGCGGGGGCGTTAGTGAGGCCGAACGGCATGACCAGGTACTCAAAGTTACCTAACGGGGTGTTAAATGCTGTCTTCCACTCGTCTTCCTTCCGGATCCGAACCAGGTGATACGCATTCCTAAGATCCAGCTTAGTAAAGATATTGGCTCCATGCAGGGGGGTGAACACGGAATCTAACAACAGCAACGGGTATCGGTTGCGAACCATAATCTCGTTCAGCCCCCTGTAATCAATGCATGGACGGAGTCCGCCATCTTTCTTGCCCACAAAAAAGAAACCTGCACCCATCGGGGAGGTGGAGTTCCGGATCAGTCCGGCAGCTAATGAGTCCCGGATGTAGGTCTCCATTGATTCGCGCTCAGGTCGTGAGAGGTTGTACGGCCTGCTGGACGGGAACTCAACACCTGGAACCAAATCAATGGCACAATCGTACGGACGGTGCGGCGGAAGGGTGAGTGTCAGATCCTTGCTGAAGACATCAGCAAGATCGTGGTACTCAACCGGCACCGCCGTCAGATTGGGAGGGACTTTGACCTCCTCCTTAGCATGTAAACCGGGAGGAACCAAGGATCCTAAACACACCCGATGGCAGGTCTTGCTCCACTGAACCACTACCCCAGACGGCCAATCAATCCGGGGATTGTGTTTCAACATCCACGGGAAACCCAAAATCACGCTGGAGGTAGAAGGAGTCACAAAAACCTCGATCTCCTCCCGATGATTTCCAGACACCACCAGAGTTACAGGTTGTGTCTTGTGCGTGATTAAAGGGAGAAGGGTGCCATCTAGTGCCCGCACCTACAATGGCGAAGGAAGCGCCACCAGAGGGAGCCCTACCTCCCTTGCCCATCTGCTGTCTAGCAGATTCCCTTCTGACCCCGTGTCCACCAGTGCTGGGGCTTGAAGGGTTAAATCCCCGCTCAGGATTGTAACTGGGAGTCGTGTGGCAATATGTGTGTGTCCCACGTGAATGTTATGACCCCCCCTTAGCCCAGTCTCTAAGGGCGGGTGTTGTCGTTTTGGCCGTTTGGGGCAGTTTTTCTGTATGTGCTCTTTTGAGCTGCAGAAAAAACACTCCCCGCGGACCAGCCTCCTCATTCTGTCATTTGTTCTTATTTTGGCCCTGTGCGTTTCCCTAGCAACGTCAGCAGGGGGAGCTGTTGTCCCACGGAGCACTGCGGCTGTGGAGCGTGGGGAGGGCGGAACCTTTTCGAACCTGGAAGCCACCTTGCTGGCATCAGACGCGTACATCACGGGTCGTTGTGCAAAGACGAGCGAACACTGCATCAGAAAGTCCGCGCACGTCTCCACACAACCCCCGTACGGCTCTGAGGGACTTATGTATGCTTCAGGGGATGGTGGGGGGGTTCGTTGAATGACCAGTGGAATGTTAATATCTGGCACCGGGTCAGCAGGAGGAGGAGCCGCAGCAGCGCTCTGATCGCACGCTTCCACCTGTGCGGTGAGAGCCTCCATCCTGCGTTTAAGGATGACGTTTTGCTCGGTCATCAAATCCAGCCGAGCGGTAAAGGCGGTGAGGATTTGCTGCAACTCACCGAGCACGCCTCCTGCAGATGCCTGTGCACCCTGCTCTTCCATTGGCTGTCCAACAGATGGGTGACGCCCCTCGGGATCCATGACGCTGGCCGAGATATCCTGTTGTGAAAGTGTAGTGACACGGACCCACAACAGGGAGCGTAAATGAACGGACAATGAAAGAGTCGAATATAAACACTTTACTGTTGTGAATGAGCACAACATAGAGGAATGTGAAATTTTGTAGACAGTCAATCACAAGGGTGACGTGTGGGCAGGCTCGAGGATAGAAGACGTCTGTCCTGAGATGAACCGGAACCACACAATTTCCTCCGCCACCGAACCCGGAGAATACTGGAGCCGCCAAGTCCCGAGTCCCCAGGTGGCCACCGCCTTCGAAGGTCGGATCTGGTACTGCTGGCAGGGAGCAGAGACAATAAGATATGGGTGTGTGCACACCCAGTAACAACAACGGTGGGAATTCCACCTCCACCTCTAACACACACTCGTGCAGCTCCTGTCTACCACTTATCTGGTAGTGGTGTGAAGCGAAGCTGTCGCTGTTCACACCAAACGCCGGTCTCTCAGATAAGGAACACCACAGGTAAGCGGCTGCAAAAAAGAGTTCAGACTGACACACAATTTACTTTAAGGCTGAGAATAGTACCTGAACGGTTCGACGATATCTCGGCAATGAGGTGGAGATGACGTCCGGGTTTTATGGAGTGAGATGATGAAGCATGGATGGGTGACAGCTGTCAAGAGATAATGAGTGACAGCTGTCACCCCCGGCTGTGTCCGTGGCGGCAGCGCCCTCTCGTGCCTGAAGCCCGCACTTCAGGCAGGGCGCCCTCTGGTGGTGGGCCAGCAGTACCTCCTTTTCTGGCGGCCCACACAACAAGCACATCCATGAACGTGTGAACGAGGCATCACTTGGTGGTTTAAAGATTGTTGAGCCGATCTGTTTCACTTTGTTGTAATGTCATTTTTCACCAAAATCAAATCCAGTTTATACGCAGACATACAAATCCAGACATACACAGGAGGACCATTAAAACTGGCTCAACCCAGACGCAGTGAATGAATTTACAGTAAACCAACCAGAAAAGCCTCTCCAGCCTTTAGACAACTCATTATTACTGATGGAACGCTGCAGGGGTTCCGGCTCTGTGGACAAACACGGGAACATTAAACACAGAAGGAAACGGGTTTGTAAAATTACCAGAATGTTATTTATTTATTTTTTTATCTATTGCTACACATGAATAACTTACCACAAGACAGTGATAAGGAACAACACAGGCCAAAGGCTGCAGATACGCTGGAGTTATTCGTGAGACTGGAAAATGTTCAGGCTGGAACATCTGACATTTTCCAGTAGAACAATGATGAAGGCATTTGACTTTATGCACACATTGTTTTGGGTGAAAAAAACACAGTTTTGCACATTTTCAATGTAATTTGATACAATTAACAGATGCAAAATATTTGATTGTTGAATTTGTTGCATACATCTCTCCATGCAATGTATTCTCATGATGCGTTTTGTATGATATAAGCACGATATTTTGGGCATCTTCATATGAATTTCCATACATATGAACAACTTGCGTCTCACATTTTATGTTGAGAAACTCTCATTCATGTTTTGGTTAAAGTTAGAGTTAGAATAACAATACTATACTAACTGGTGAAAGATGAGGTGCCACATTTTCCCCCCAATCTGGATAATCCACCAGCTTGTCAGTGATGTCATCACCGCATGCCTGCGAATACATGAGATATATATGAATTTGTCTCAAAAAATGCATTTGAATATATGCAGCAAAATTTTGTGAATTGCCTCTTTGTACATTTTGCTCCAAATGTTTTGTGAGAATATGCTGCTCCACGGGTTAGGGTTCGCCCAGACCCAGTTTACACTTTGGGCCAAGTTTGCATTGGGCCAACTTCTCCTGTATTCGCTCCAGGATGTACCTCACCTCTCACACAATATTCTTGAGCTTGAGAATGATGGTATAGTAAAGGAGTCAAATAGACAAATGGGTAAAACTATGTTTACTGTCAAATCGATATAGTGGAATGGGGCTGTGCAGGCATGCAGATGAACAGTACAGGAATGATCAGTCTGTACTTTGAAGGAGTGGGGGGGCAGGGGTAAATGGGGTCTCT
The DNA here is from genome assembly GCF_902500255.1 of Thalassophryne amazonica. Classification (NCBI taxonomy): domain Eukaryota; kingdom Metazoa; phylum Chordata; class Actinopteri; order Batrachoidiformes; family Batrachoididae; genus Thalassophryne; species Thalassophryne amazonica. The sequence continues at coordinate 12,367,074 of NC_047116.1, forward strand.
GGCATTATTTATAAATCTAACTGCAGATGGAAAGAAGCTGTTTTTGTGTCTTGATGTTTTAGTCCTGATGGTCCTCCATCGAAAAAGTTTGTGTCCTGGGTGAGAGAGATCAGCCTCTATTTTCCTTGCTAACCTCAGGGCTCTGGAGGTGTACAGGTCCTGAAGGGATGGCAGATTGCATCAGTTTCCTTCACACAAAGAAGTTAGTTGTGAGTTGGAAAATGACTTAAAGATTAAAAAGAGAAGTGCCCTTCAACTAAACATCTGGGTAGAATGGTGTCCTGTTCAGGGGGAAATCTCAGACCCTCAACCACTACACGCTTTGGAATCCAGGGATAAGCTCCGGCAGTAATAGCACTCAGGGTCAATAGAGGACTTACTTCTTCCTTCATGCAACAAAATCAACAACAAGGTTGATTTTGGATTATGAGGATGCTGGAAAGACATGTTTGGACATGTCAGTATGTTGGCAGGAGAATAAAGGTCCAACTCTTTAGGGTCCTGATGCTTCCTGTTTTGCTGTATGGTTATGACATGTGGACACCACCGAAGGCAAAAACTGGATGGATTTGGTACCAAGTGTCCTTGGAGGAGCCTTGAATGCAGCTGCAATGACTTTATGTCAAATGAGTGTCTACTTAGAGAGACCTTTGGCCATGTGGCATGTTTCTTTGGACACACTCAAGCCCAAGGGTGCCTCAGTGTTGAGGACCCAGCTGGTGGAGAAGGCCAAGGGAGGCAATTCCATGAAACTGTCATGCCAACCCATTCCAGAGACTTCTTATTCTCAACAGAATGAAAAAATAATGGACAAACCATAATTCTCTGGAACAGGTTGATGACAGCAGGACCTCTGAAAACAGGAATGGATGTGACAGTCTCTTAGATTTCTCCAAGGGAAGCATATCACCTGCCTGCAGCACATAAATGGTTACTTTCAAGAGGTGGAGACAGACTGGATGCCATCCAGAACCCAAGGTAATTCCATGGTGTGTTGACTGCAGTAACATCTGATACCAGTGCAAACTCCCAGACCCGGCGTGACCTGCAGGCCACCAAGGTGATGGAAAATTTGTGCAGAAAAAAGAGGAAGAAGCTGTTCCGCTGCAGATACAAATGACTTGTACGAAGTCAGAGAAATGTTGAGACACATACTAATGCATTCAATTTCAATTTATTCCATTTGTAGAGCGCCAACTCACGACAGCGTCGCCTCAAGGTGCTTCACACAAACAACCTAAAAACTAATTAAAATAAAAGATTAAAAGCACAATTAAAAGAGTAAAAGAAATATAAATAGTAAAAGAAATAAAAACGTAATAACGATTATAAAAAGCACAGTAACAATTATGCTAACTAAACAAAATGGACAACAAATGAGTCTTCAATCTGGCTTTAAAAGTGTACATAGAATCTAACTGCTTTATAAACGCTGAAAGACTGTTCCACAGAAAGGGGGCATGATAAGAGAAAGCTCATTGCTCCACAGACTTTTTATTCACCCTAGGAACACAAAGCAGTCCTGCATCCTGCGAGCGCAAGGCCTGGGCCGGAACGTAGGGTTTTATTAAGTCTGCCAGGTAGGAAGGTGCCAGTCCGTGAACAATTTTATAAGCTAGTAGGAGAACCTTAAAAGCTGCTCTAACAGAAACAGGCAGCCAGCGAAGAGACGCCAGAATGGGTGTAATGTGGTCAAACTTCCTGCTTTGTGTCAAAAGTCTGGCAGCAGCGTTCTGATGCAGTTGGAGATGATAATGCATGCAGCACTCCATTAGAACAAAAACATGTTGTACTTCTTGGTGGACGGAAAAACCAGTACGTATATAAGTGTGGCAGCAGTTAATAAGAACTGCACTTATGTACAGTACATGACGGGAGTCTGCAAAGAAACTGCACCCTCTCAGGGCTCGGCGCTAATGACTCATAAAGCATCACTGCCACCTCAACTTGACAAATGGCAAATGTCAGCGGCATATTCTCCTGGTAGGCATAATTTTATTAAGTGCAAATATCACTGTGCTCCTTAGGAGACACTCAAAGGTTAGACTAACAGCTGTAGCAGTTTCATGTGTATTAGCTGAGATTTTGCAGCAGGTCGAACCCCCCTGAGTTGACGGACACGACCACTGAAGCATGAGGAGGGACGCGCTAACTAAATGCAATAAGGAGACACTCAGGCTAAAATCATGTTTATTTAAAAGCCAGGGACAATAACCTAATGGAGGACAGTAAGGTAATGGGGACGGAGAGGGGGAGGAAGAGATGGGAGACAGAGGGAGGGGATGAGACTGGTGGCATATAGACGGGCAGATCATTTTCTCCCATTTTTTGGCTGTGGTAATTTGTTGACTCACTCATCCATGCAGAGTCTTTATGTTTAATGCAGGCCTCCAGAGGGGAAAGGAGGAAAGCGAGGGGCAGAGGAGGGGTAGAAAATGGAAAGAGGGGCAATAGGGGGGTTCAGGGATACCCTGAGAGATTAGCCTCCACCTCTCTGTTTGAGAGACGTTGGTAGATGAATATCAGCCTTTAAAGTGGGCCTCAGATGCTAAAGCGGACTTTGGATTGGCCTGGCTGAGCCCAAAACAGCTGCCAAATAATTGATGGGAATCAAAATGAGTGTTGGTCCAAATTTGCTGTCAAACACTGCATGGTTTCATCTATAAGTATAATTTTACAAGAAAATCAACAGAATGTGACATAGGGTGTCTCATAACAAGTACCCAGAAGTACTCTGAAATATGAATACCAGGAAATGGTTTTACTGGGAAATAATGGTGTTTTTCTCATTTCAGGAACCATAAAGTTTGTTCTGCAAGACATTAAAGTCCAGGAAAAATGCCGCAGTTGACCCTAATTCAGAAAAAAAAAATCATCCAGTTCTGTGCAACACATCCTAAAGGCCGACTTGCATCTCTTCCCAAACAAAATTCAGTCTCAGAGTGAACTAACTCCCCAGCACATGGCAAGGAGACTTGAATTTGCTGTGTGATTTTCCAGAAAACTGGAGACGGATGATTTGTTTCTTAGGAAACTTCAGACAAGGAGGTTACTTGATCATGTGGTGTAAAAGATAAAGGGTTAAAACATCAAAAAGGAAAGACTGAACATTGATTACAGACCTGCTGCAGGGTCTGTAATCAATGTAGCAAAAGGATCATTTTCCTGACAAACACCCCCCAAAACAACGGCCACTCTGAAGAAGGAATCGTTAAGCAAAAAGGCTATCAATGTCAATGGATCAAATCATTTCTTAAGAATACCTGAAAATCACCAGTTCTCGATACACAACCCTAACAACAACATGCTTTTTTAAAAATAAAACTCACATTAAAGACTCACGATTATCTTAGTTAAACACCTAAATACATATTTTGGTTGAACTCACCTCCATAACGACGCAATGTTGCAAACAAGTTGCCGCAAACGCTTGTTTACACTGACAACAAAATCTCGGGCCTCTACAGTGAGAACGTGATTACGTGCAAAATTTGACACCGTAAAGGCATCAATAGTCACCTCAAGGTGATGGAAGAACAAAGCCAAAGGTTTCAAATATGTGAAGGCAGTTCAGGGTGTCAGATTTTATTTTTTCGTGGTATTTACACCAAGCTGGGTGAAAGGGAATTGCTAGGATATTTCAGCCTGATCCCAGAGGTATTCATATCTCCAGTATCCTTGGCCTTTGAGATCAAGCTACGCCTGTGAGAAGCTTATGGTGGCACTGGACAGAGGCCAATACCTTTGCAGGAGAATGAAGGTCCATGTCTTTTGGGTTCTAGTTCTTGTTTTACTGAGACTTGGCTGCTACCCCGGGACCTAGGTCAGCTGCTAGATGTCTTTGCTATTAAGTGTTTTTGCAGATCCTTGGGTATCACTGGAATGACTTTGTGTCAGATGAAGGGTTTACTGGGGAGACAAAGCTGGGGACTATCACTTGTGAGCACGTTGTATTTAGGTATTTCATTTTGTCTCAGAACTGAAAGCAATTCTACTCGATCTGACTCAGTCTTGGACTAGAATAAGTATACACATGAATTAAAAATTAACAAAATTAATCAATCAATTCATATTGCGTTGAGTTGCACTATAGTTGACAGGAAACCCCATAGTGCAATGCTCTCTTGAATCTGTTGGTCCCACTGTGTGCAAATAATGAGCGAATAAACCATCCATCATTAAATTTGGTTTCTTCAATTCCAAAAAAAAATCCAAAAGAAGCACAGAGCAGAAGATCTGTAAGTTCAGGTTTATGTTTTTAGGTGTCAGTCTCGACTCGCTTTCTTTCCAAAGCCTCAAAGATTTGGTCTTGACTCACATTCAACCAATTAAGGTCTTGTTCTTAACTCTGATTTGATATAGGTAGTCTTGTCTCATTCCTATGGTGATCTATGGTGCTTTGGTCCTGTGGTGGATGTGCCATGAACACATCCTCCCTGACCTGAACTGACTTATTTTTAAAAGCTTTCAAAGTTCAATGATAATTGGTCCCATCAAGGGTGAAACAAGTATAAAGGTTAAGTCGATGGAGCAAGTGGAAAAACTCATTGATAAACCGCTTGCTGTTGCCACTGAATAACTGAAAATGTCTTTCAAAGCATTTGGCGGGATGGAAAGAAACCCTACAGTGGTCTTCAGAGAAGAACGACACCCTCGCCAACAAACGGCCTGTATGGACTTAGTGGGGAGCAGCATCACAAAAGTGGAAGGAGACTAAGCTAACATTTCCTTTGATAGTACTGCAAATTCATTAACACAGCCTATAACACCTTATTTTAAAATTTCCAAGCTCAAACCCAAAGTTAGACTAATTACTTTCTATTTGAGGCCAGGCTAGCTGCTTTTTTTAAATTACATTCATGCAATCCGTTCAATAATAAACTACACATCTCACTGTTTTACAGTACAAACATCCTATATAAGTCCATAGGATTCCATAACATGCAGCAGATGACAGTTTACAACTCCCTGTGGATGGGACACCAGCCCATCACAGGTTACTTCCTCTCCCAAGGCCAATACCATTTCCAGCTGAGTGAATTGGGATAAGTCTTGTCCAAGGACACAAGCAGGTAGCTTAACCTGGGTCTGAACCCAGGTCAAACCATCTCCTATCCCACTGAGCTACCAGCTCTTCTACTGTGTTAAAAACACGAGAATAATCTGATTCAAACAAAAATTTATATCAATAAACCAAAGTTAAACCTTTTCACCAACAGAAGTTTTTGAATAATCCTGCTGCCCATCCAACAAACATTCATGAACCGTGACCTCTTTAGTTGTGGTGAGTATAGATATGATGATTTCTGACTCCCTCTTGAGTGTCATCCAGCTGTCAGATATACGTCTGGACTTTGACATGTGGCAGCCTGACACCCGTCATCATCCGCACCCAGCTGTTACTGGCGTGCCTGACCTGGCCAACAAAAGGGTTAAGCACATGTGGACAAGCATTGGTGGCCCTCTGCTGGCAAGGGCTCCCTGTGAGTCCATTTTACAAAGATCGTACCTATCTCTCTTCTATTTAGGGATTCAGCTGTCATTTGCAATAAGCGGTGAAGATGAAGAACTGTGACATATTCTACTTTTTAATACGTTGGTTCAGAGGCACACTATGAGGTTTCAGAGTAAATAAATGTTCAAATAAGTTATTTTCTAAAAAAAAAACACCTCCATGGCATATTTTAGTACTTCTGAAACTGTCCAAAGAGTTCCACAACTCAGCAGCATTTGGACATCAGATTGCCTGGAGTGTATATTCAGTAAAAAGGGGTGAATACTTTACTAACATTGCAGGGTTTGTGCAGAGGCCTTTATGGAGTTATGGGCTACCACAGTATATTTTTGATGTGGAAGACAAATTTCTATGCAGGAGGATCGATTCCTTCCTTTCCCGCACGCAGTGAGTGAGAAGAGGCTTGAAGGAGAATTGTTTGCCCCAACGTCATTTTCTATGGAATATAGACCGCATTTTGACAGCACTTTTACATCTGATTACACAGCACCATAGGAACTAATTCACTTGGCATAAGGAGCAGTGCAGACATGCAGAGGAGTATCAGCGGACACATATAAAACAAAATAATCAAGACAGAATGGGTGTCAGATTTTATATATATATATATATATATATATATATATATATATATATATATATATATATATATATATATATATATATATATATATTATTTGTGAGTGCTGTGACATCATCAAATACCTCATCTTCTTATTGGCTACTGTAAAATAAGGGTTTAGTGAGTGAGTATCTTAAATGTGTCAGCAGTGGTCATGCCAAACAACTAGTTTGCATCGCAAAAATGTGGTTGAGAATCACTGCTCAAGTCCACAGAAGCCCACTGCAGTCCCATTGAACTACAAATCATGTGAAAATGATCTTAGTCTGAGATGGACAACGACTTTCATGAGATATACATACACTCCCCCCATATTGTATCGCATATCCATCTTGTTTCCTGGTGTGCATCCGTGTGGTTTTCCTTGTGTGCATCCGCGTGGTTTTCCTTGTGTGCATCTGCGTGGTTTTCCTTGTGTGCATCCGCGTGGTTTTCCTTGTGTGCATCCGTCTTTTCTTGTGTGCAGCTTTCTGGTTTTCCTTGTGTACATCAGTCTGGGTTCCTTTTCTGCATCTGGTAGTATATATTGTTGTGGGTTCTCCTGTGTGTTGCTGGGTGTGCATTAAGTCTTGTCTCTGCCTTGTTAATGCATCTTTCTCTCGTTTATACGACACACTTGTCTTATGTTTTTGTACTTGGCCCCACAAATCTTAGAAACATGGTGTCTAACCAGATCCTTACTCTGGATGGCATTACCCTGACCTCTAGTAATACTGTGAGAAATCTTGGAGTCATTTTTGATCAGGATATGTCATTCAAAGCACATATTAAACAAATATGTAGGACTGCTTTTTTGCATTTACGCAATATCTCTAAAATTAGAAAGGTCTTGTCTCAGAGTGATGCTGAAAAACTAATTCATGCATTTATTTCCTCTAGGCTGGACTATTGTAATTCATTATTATCAGGTTGTCCTAAAAGTTCCCTAAAAAGCCTTCAGTTAATTCAAAATGCTGCAGCTAGAGTACTAACGGGGACTAGAAGGAGAGAGCATATCTCACCCATATTGGCCTCTCTTCATTGGCTTCCTGTTAATTCTAGAATAGAATTTAAAATTCTTCTTCTTACTTATAAGGTTTTGAATAATCAGGTCCCATCTTATCTTAGGGACCTCGTAGTACCATATCACCCCAATAGAGCGCTTCGCTCTCAGACTGCAGGCTTACTTGTAGTTCCTAGGGTTTGTAAGAGTAGAATGGGAGGCAGAGCCTTCAGCTTTCAGGCTCCTCTCCTGTGGAACCAGCTCCCAATTCAGATCAGGGAGACAGACACCCTCTCTACTTTTAAGATTAGGCTTAAAACTTTCCTTTTTGCTAAAGCTTATAGTTAGGGCTGGATCAGGTGACCCTGAACCATCCCTTAGTTATGCTGCTATAGACGTAGACTGCTGGGGGGTTCCCATGATGCACTGTTTCTTTCTCTTTTTGCTCTGTATGCACCACTCTGCATTTAATCATTAGTGATCGATCTCTGCTCCCCTCCACAGCATGTCTTTTTCCTGGTTCTCTCCCTCAGCCCCAACCAGTCCCAGCAGAAGACTGCCCCTCCCTGAGCCTGGTTCTGCTGGAGGTTTCTTCCTGTTAAAAGGGAGTTTTTCCTTCCCACTGTAGCCAAGTGCTTGCTCACAGGGGGTCGTTTTGACCGTTGGGGTTTTACATAATTATTGTATGGCCTTGCCTTACAATATAAAGCGCCTTGGGGCAACTGTTTGTTGTGATTTGGCGCTATATAAAAAAAAAATTGATTGATTGATTGATGTTTTGGTTGGTGTTCCCAGTACATCTGTCCATGGACTTACTTGGTTTTTGTCTGTTGGTTTTTGAAGTCTGCGTTCCTGCCTGTTTATCAACAAAATGTCCCTGTTTCACAAGGTTCATTATTTATGTACAGGTCTGCAGTCATGTCAGCTTATCAGTACCTGAATCCATCTGTTTTGGTGTATCCTGGTCCTGGCTAGTCTGTCTTGTAAAAACTGTAAACTGCATTTTAAAGACTGCAAACATCTGTGCGGTTTCCTGCACCTGGGTTCTCTTCCTGCACGTAACCTGAAAAAGCCACTTTGTACTTCCTCAGGACATACATGTTACAATAGAGCTTCTCTTTGAGAACAGACAATAAAAAAAAGTCATAGAGAAGCTGAGAGGTTCTTCGAGGTTCACAAATGGATCATAAAGAAATTACAGGACCAGCTCCATCAACCCTGACGCCTAAAACAGCACATCTCAGGATAGAAAGCACACAATGTGCAAAACATCTGCGCCTTCTGTGCACCTTCTCCAGTGCATGGTGACTTGTGCCTCCAGAGCACGGATGCATGCACAGACCACAGCGAAGATGAACTTCCATTACCCAGCTGGTGTATGTTGATGCTCCTCAGGGTGTGTTACTGTAAGAGGGCACACATTCATATGTGCACAGATGTGTGCGCTCATTTGGACACGCGTGGTTGTGGGAAGGTCCCGAGCCATTTCCCAGGATCAGACCTCGGCACATTCTCTCAGCCAGTGCTGTCATAAAATAATGTGACAGGGTGTCAATCCTACCCAGGCCTGGGGTGTCATGGTGACAAGAGGGTTTTTGGCAGAACACTTTCGTGAGCAGCACCAGGGAGCTGGCAACAGCAGGGACAACACTGCAGAACAAATCAAGTTAATCACCGCAAGGTCTCGCACATCCCTTCTTTTTATTACAGTCTCCCTCTGGCCACTTGATTAATTCAGCCACTCATGTCTTGTGGTCTAAATCCTGAAGGAACTCAGCAAAATGTTCTGCCATCCCCCCGAGAGAGTTACTCATGACATGCAAGGCATGATCCAAGTATCCATCCCATCTCAGTGCCCACAGACCTGTACAGTCGAGTCGGCTGGCAGGGCACAGCCAATCTTACACCATGAGCTGTGATGTGTTATGATGGCTCCATCACTCAGAGAGGTGGGACCATGGACACCTGCGGAGGCACTGGGTAAAGTTGATGGAACTGGACAGGATGAATCTCTGTGTGTCTGGGGACAACAGTTGGAACTGAAGTAGATGAATGGTTGCAAAATTACAACACCAAACACTCAGACGTTTTCTAGCACATATAGTAGCTGTTTTAATAGACATCCCCATCCTGGTTGTGAATATTGTTGCACAACAAGGTCTCTCTGGAGGATCATTGGTATCACTGGAGGTGTCATTCCAGATTGCGGAATTCCCATTGAATGAATTAAAAAAGATATGGACCAACTATTTCCAGCAGTGTGTAATTAGACACATTTTAGAAAACTGTCTACCAATAGCACACTTAGTGAAAATCTATTGTATCTGCATGAATGGTAAATGTCCACCAGGTGGAGATATTGCTCCATTTCATGAACCTTCATGAACGACAAACCACTTCTTACTTATATTAGTAGATATTCACTGACATTTACACTCATATTCATCATAATATGTAATATATTGATCATTTAGTGAATCTTTTATGACATTTTGTTGAAAATATATAGTTGTGTATTTAGGGTTGGGGTTAGTGTTAGAATTTAGGGTTGGGGTTAGGGTAAATGTTAATTAGGGTTGAGGTTAATAACTGGCCTCTTTATTGCTAATTCATCAAGCTGGAATGTGTCTGTTGTATTTTGCAACATGTAAGTTTCACTCATCCAATAAATAAATAAATAAACAAAAGAAAGGAAAGCATCTTAAAAAGGACACAACAAAAAAACAACGTATTTAAGTCACACCAGACTATTATTCACACCTTTTCTGTGTTATAAGGGCTTTAATTTGGGAATTTTCTGCATTGCTGTTGTGTACTTAAGAAACACATTATTATTATTATTTGGTTTATAGGTTTCACTGGAGTATAAGCCATAGGACTTCTAAAACTAGAAAAAAAAATCACATAGTTTAGACTCTGGAAAATACAGTAACTGGAATTCATCAACCTGGGATTTGTCTATCTAGGTACAACAAGTTGGTCATGTGGCACTCTTCCTTGTGCATGATCCAGCATGCCGGTGCCTCAGCGTTGAAGACCCCAGTGACTGGGGGAAGCCAAGGGGAGAAGATCATGTAGGCCTGATGGCAGCAACGAGACAGCTGTTTTGGCCCGTGTCCACACAGATAAAACACTTTCCCAATACAATCTTTTTCGTTGACATTTTCAAATAGCGTTCCGTGAACATGGCACCATTTTAAGATTTATCTGCATCCACACGAAAATGCCCGAAAACACTGTAGTACATATGCCAGGCCAGTATGTGGCACTGTAACACTTCCATAAGAAATGGGGAAGTGAATCTGACACCTACAAACCCTATTTTTCTTTTCAGTGAAGTCCTCAAGCGACCATTCATACAGACTGACTTCATTCAGTTCGTTTCAAAACCATTTCCACACTAAGAAAACATAAAGTCTTAGTCCTGTTGTATTGTTACAACTGGATTCATCATCACAGCCTGATGAAAACTGTTAACATAAGAAGTCCTTGTTTTGGATGACAACATCTGGAAATACTTTAATTCCATATCGTGGAAAGACTAAACTCAGTGTTTGGAAGAAGAAGTCCCTCAATGTTTGTCTGCTCTGGGTGCATTTCTCAGTTTGAACCAGAGGACACCAGCGCTTTGTCCCACCAACAAGAAAAAAAGAACTTATTTTAAAAGCTGAAAGTCCTTCACTGCACTCCATTTATTCATGACACCACAGACACCCATCACCTCTTCAGCATTCTGCTCGTGATCAAAATAAATGCTATCAATGATTCACCAAGACATAAAAAAGAAACAAAAAAGGAAAAAAGTATGTTAAATTGTGCTGTTAACAACATGTCACTCATTATAAGCAGCTGAAGTTAGAGAGGCAGAACTATGAGATCATCAATTCAACAAATGCTGCATATTGCTCATCCAGATGAAAATGCCAAGGATTTATCCACTCTGGTACCCATTTTCAAAAAGTATAATTTTCACCCACCAAAACATTGTTTCCATGTCGCCAATACACAACTTATTCGGATACACCTAAACCCATTTCTGTGTGGATGGGGCCTTCATGAGATGGGGATGGACTGGTGGTCTCACAGGGTAGGACCCAGAGTGGTTCTGTCATGGGGTGGATGTGGTAATGTGGCACAAGCTCCTTCCAGACCTGGCCTGACCTATACAAGCCCCAAAAGTAAGTGCTATAACGCTACAGAGTATTAGACTTTTCACCTTTATTATCAGATCTTGACAGAAATAACTTAATATCTGTGGCATGTCGAGTGATAAAAGACAGACCACAGATGTCAAACACTCTGTGTCGGGGAGAACGTACAGCTCTGCCGTTAAAGCAGAATGTATGTATAATGAGAACAGAGGCCGACCCTGCAGAGGTTCTCGGTGGTGACTCGGTGATGGACGGCGGTCTCCTGGGTGCTTATCTTGATGTAGAAACCCTGATCATAGACGATCAGCGATCTCACCTGCTGTCCTTCAGCTTCATGCTGAGAACAAAAGAGTTTCTCACCATCAGCCAGCTGAAAAATGGCCACAAGCACAGCAGAGGAATTCACAGTGCTGAAACCTGGATTTGATATATATGTATGTACTGAGAAGGAAAAGTCAATGGTTCCCCAAAAACATGATTGATCTATTGATCTTCAAGGCAATAGAAAGAAGAAGTAAGTCCTGTATAGGCTCTGAGACCTGTTACCAGTGCTTATCCCCAGATTCTGTAACATACAACCAATGAGACATCATGAATAATCCTGGAGAAGATGCCAGTTCATAACAGGTTATTTCCCTGCCAAGAAGAATTATAGGCTATGAGGCCCATTGGTGCTGGTGCTTATCTCCGAATTCCAAAGCATCAAGTGGATGAGAGTCTACGACACCCCCCTGACCAGTCCAATGCAAGTGCATGAAGGAACGATACTGCAGGTGCTTCCTTCCTGCTGCTGTCAGACTCTACATCCAGCGCTGTTCCCAGTAGACCACTCATATCATAAATACTCACTGGAGACCGGTACCCATTGACAGCTGGGTGGGCTGAGACAATGTAGATTAAGTGTCTTGTCTACAGACATTTAGCATGAGCGGGATTCGAACCCAGTTCTACATATTTGCAGGCCAACTCCTTATCCACTGAGATACCTGCTCTACAAAAAGTGGGCACCGACCCCTGAAAACCTGGGCAGGCTGAGATGATACAGATCAAGTGTCTTGTCCAAGGACACAGATGGATGCGTGACCTGGAATCGAAACCAGTTCTACATTCTCTTCTGAGAGGTGGGTTGAGCCGGATTTGAGCGGGATTCGCCGAGGTCTGTCCACAAATCTGACTTGAATCCGGCTAGACTGGGGATCATGATGTCAAACTGCTATCCGGCTAGAAGGTGAGCTGGATTGCCAACCCCAGTTTGAACAGGGTCTTAGACAAGACACTTTCCCAGTCCACCCAGTCTTGGTTCGGGACTGGCATCCTACCCAGGGGGAGGCATACAGTCTCATCTGCTTCATGCTATGGAGTCTGTTGATAAACACAAACAGGACTCGAGGCCTGTGTTGGACTAACCACCACTACGTGCATTCATAACTGAGTCCTGGCCGTGGCGGTTATCCTGACATGGGACTAAATGCAACTGCACAATGAAGATCACATTTATTGGGGAAGCCAAACCCTTGATGCTGGAGATATGATGAACTTCTGCAAAGTTCAGCTTCAGCATCCAGACAGGGAAAGAAACAAACTCCAGAAAACCACCAATATCAGCTGATTTTCTTATTGCAAGTAAACAACATTAGAATATAAAAGTTTAAAAGCCTGTGTTTTTTGTTTGTTTGTTTTTCGTCTTTGAACAGAATAAAAGTCTCTGGGGCGTTGTCAGCCTAATCAAGCTGCAAAGCTTTCAGCTGAAAAAAAAAATTACCCTCACTTTACAGACTTATTCTTTAAGATCAGATTGCCTTTGTTTTACTGTAAGATGCTTATGGTGCACTTACGCATCATTATTATAATGTGTCATCTCATCATTTTTATCCTGTAGGCAATGGATATTAGCAGCCATCTTGGCTCTTTAAGTGCTAGTTTCTTTGCTCCTGCCTGCTGCGTTTCCCCTCATTAATGCAAGCTATTCTCCATCACCGTCCTCCGTGAAAGGCCTCTCCTCGTGCAGGACAAAGGACTCTGACAAGGATGAAATTACCGTTGGCTCTCGCACCTAATTAAAATGTTGCTGCTTCACCTTCAGTGGGATTGACTGTATTGATGTCATTCTCTTACAAGACAGGGCTTCGACTGGAAGTAGCCACACTTTTACTCTCGTTGGACGGATCCTGGACTTGGAGCTTTTGAAGATGTTTCCTCCAGCTTCATCTGTCAGACAGAGTCCAGCTGTTTTTGGCTCTGCTGCAGAGACGTGCAAAGCGTTCCTCACCAACAGAACGTGCAATACCACATGTCTAAATATGACTGCAAAATTCTGGGAATTTTAAAAGTTGGAAACTTTCTAATGGAATTATTGTGAATAACCTGGGAATTTACAGCATAACCAGATTGAATGAAAATTCTGTTAAATTCCACACATATACAACAGTAGGACTATCAAAGCCAGTTTAGCCAAACGTCTACATCCAGTCAAGGAACCAGAGGCTTGAGAAACCTGAGAGAAAATACTTTGCAGTAAAGTTACTTGCAGTAAAGTTTATGAATTTTCTTAATGGCTGTTTTTTGTAACATCAGTCATGCCCATAGTAATGAGTATCACCAACTTGTAATAAGCACCAATACCGTTTCTTTCCCTTACCAAGTAGACCTTGTCTTCCAAAAGATAGGAACACTCAGGGGATGTATGTTTGAAGTCCTGGTCACTTCAAAATGCCTGCTTCCTCTCTGAATGTAACGTCAGTCACAGTGGACTTGCCCTTCCAGGCCTGACCTCAAAATCAGGAAAATACATCAGTATATTTGTGAATAATAATACTTCAGTTTATCAGTAGTAGCAGCTTTACACATTTCAGGTACGAGAGCATTTGTTATATAAATTACTTTACATTATCTGTAGTAATTTGGTGAATTTCTTTCAAACTACTAAACAGAAGGAACGGAGACAATGACGGAGAGGCGGTTTTAGTGAAATTTGAGAACTTTTACATCTATAGAGATGCATCGGCTAAAAATAGGATTTTCACTCAAAGTCACTTTAGTCTACGTATGTGTGACAAATGGTAACCAAATTAGCAGTTCCTGCTCTCAGGGTGGCAGGGGGATCTTTGAACATCTTTAGCTGCTGATGAAGAGTTTGATAAATGTTTGAAAAAAGTGCTTGATTTCCCACCTGAAATCTTCTCGGCTCATCTCAGTCTTGTAGAGATTTGGATTCTGCACCTTTGAGGTGAGAATTTCAAAAGAAGCCATTCAGCTCAGCGGCATAAACAGTCATTCGCTTTACACAAGATGAAACGGGCATAATTATACAATCCTGACTTTAAGGATAGGTTTGGCTACTGTGATCTTAGGAAACTTTTAATCGCGTAAGTTACAGCTTCATGACAATAAAGAGCAAACCGTGTCTTCTAAAGAGGTTCAGACAGGGCATGTGACAAGCAATGACTTCAAACCTGGTTTATAGTCAATTATAACTCACTCACCTTTGCTGTAATCATGTATCATGACTGTCAGACAAAAATAGGAACTTTATTCAATTGTGGAGTTCAATGAGTGAATTTGTAGAGCGCTGTGGAAAAAAAGTGGTTCTTAATTCAAAATGAAAGAAAAAAAATGAAAACACTGGTATATTTCTTACACCAAGCACAAAGCACAGCAAGGCATTCAAAGCAGTGTAAAGCATTGCACACAAAGTCTTGCACAAAGCAGTGCAAACGTGCATTGAAAAGTGGCACAAATTGAAGTGCAAAATGCAGTCCAAAGCATTAAAAAAGCATTGAATAGCAGTGCAAAACAGTTCAAGCAAAGTGTTACATAGTGCAGTGCACAAGTATGATGCAAAACCGTGCAAAGTATTGCAAAGAAGTGCAAAGTAGTGCAAGCAAAATGCTGCACAAAGCAGTGAAAAGCACAGCATAGAGCATTGCACGCAGTGTTGCACAAAGCAATGCAAACGCACAATGAAAATACCAGCTCTTCTTTTCGTTTCTGTCCACTGCCGTACGCAGTCCTGGTTGTAACAGGCAATCCGCGGAGCTTACAAAAACGATTTAAATCATCAACTTTCCAGCGGTTGAAATGGTCCAAATCATAGCACTTCTCGCTGCTTTCCACCATCTTTGAATGTGGATTGGTAACCGAAAAATTTAGTGTACCCATAATGCACCGCGTGGCCCGAGATGTGCACTTCACTTATTCTTTTGACAAGAGTCTGATAAATGAATTACAAAAGGTCAGAATATGGCCGCCCCACATATGTGTTTGCACGATACCTTGGCAGCAAGATATGGGAAAGAATCTATAAAGGAGAGGGCAGCACGGTGGCTTAGTTCTTAGCACTGTTGCCTCAGAGCAAGAAGGTCCTGGGATCACTTCCCATCTTGTCCTTCCCGTGTGGAGTTTACATATTCGCCCCTGTGTTTGGGTTGGTTCCCTCTTGGTCCTCCAGCTTCATCCTGCTTCCAAAGACATGCAGGGTAGGTGAAGAGGAAACTTTAAAATGGACTATGTGTGTGTGACTGGTTTATGTGCGTCCCTGTGAAACCCTGGCAGTCATTCACCCTTTGACCGCTGGGATAGCCCCCCCCCCCCCCCCCCATGACCCTTAATTGGAACAAGTGGGTGTTGAAAATGAATGTACTGTATGTTGCCAAGCAGTATAGCACAAAGCACAGTCCCAGGTGAAAGTACAGAGAAAGATAAAAGGTCAACAGAAGACACTGTTGACCACCTAAATACTGAAAAGTGTAAAGTCCTACTATATGTTTCTACTATATGGAACTACATTATGCCTTATCTGGGTAGGTTCACGAATCACACTGACAATTAGTCATTGTGGTGGTGTAGTATTCAGGGTCGCCACAGTGGATCCAGCACAGACCCCCTTTATATATGGCACATGTTTTACACCAGATGTACTTCCTGATGCAACTCCAGTTTTACCCAGTGAAACAAACAGCCCCAGGCCTTCTCCCATCGATGTACGAACCAGGACCCAGACTGCTTAGCTTCTGATATCTGATGGGATCAGACTTATACAGAGCAGACTGGGGTTCAGACTGGGAGGGTCTTTTATTCTGAAGTGTGGAAAAAAATAAGTCTAAGGGCTTCAGTGAAGGAGATACTTATACTACTACAACAACAACAACTACTACTACTACTAGATACTTTATACGATACGGCGTGATTTCAGCAGGTATGATATAATGTTTGCCCCACCAAGGTCAGGATGATGCTGGCGTCTTCTCTGAATGAAGGTCTGTTTCTCTAAATAGCCTTGAGATGTATTTGAAGGGTTTGAGAAGAATCTTTGTTCAAGCTGCTCAATCTGAACTCCTGTTTCTGGTTGTCAGGCAGACCACTTCTCTGCTCCCAGAAATGATAGGTGAATGGGCTCCTAAATCTCAAAACAGGCCATGAACCTCTAACAAGCCCCCAGAAGAATATACATACAGTTTCTGCATGAAATCAACAAACACACTTCTGTTCAATCCAGCTATTGCTGTACTTACTAAACAGATAACTAAACAGTTACTGACCTTCAAATGAACCTGTTGATCACCATGTAAAATAAACCTATTAAACAATTCTTCTGTCACGCTATTTTTTGTAATCAAAAGGCCTTTCTTACATTTTGTAAAACTTCCATAACATTGTTTCCTTGGTTTGTTTAAATGTATTTCTGAATTTATTTTTTAATTATTATTGTTTTGTTTTTTGTTGTTGTTGTTGTTGTTTTTTTGCTGGTGACTACTCCAACTAATAGTAAAAATAAATTATTTATAAATAAAATATTATTATCGCTCTATTTTTGCTGAAGCGTTTTATTATTTTTTTTAAGTTTAATAAAAGAGTTTTAAGAACTTTAAGGGCATGCGCAGCTATTGGTCCAAAATTGATCACATGACAGTGACGCGTCACTACGAGGAAGCTTCTCAGTGTGTGTTGTGCTTGTTTACAGCGGTGGACTGCGCTGCTCGTCTGTTTTTGCTGAAATATTTCACGCAGTTTTGGGGAAATTATTTAAAAGATTTGGTGCAGTACCGACACGAGTTACTTCATGTCTTTACGTTGTAAATTTATGGAGCGAACATACGCTAACGGGGCATGCTAGCACTTAGCTTGGTAATAACGCTGACCTTGTACTTGGTGTGACGGCGTGAATTTTTATTAACTCGTCCACTCAGGTGCTCATGTTAGTTTGATCAGTGATTTAATGACTTCATAGTTCTGTTTGTTTGAGAGTGATGCTACACCAGGTGACTTCTGACCTCGTGTCCCTCCTAAGATAAGGTATGTGATCAAAATAACCTCATAATTCCTAAAATCTGAATCGCTGGTTGTTAGAAGTCTCGAATTTACATATAATCTGTTTTAAGACTATATTTATTTCTTTAATCTTAGTAAATAGTCAACCCGACCTTATGTATTATTAGTCTTTTACTGTTTTCATTTTTGATTAATTTGACTTCTTAACTTGAATTGTCATGTTTTTTTCATCCAGTAGTTTTCTGTTTGAAGGTGTAGTGCCTTTACATTTGTCACAAAATTTGTTAAAAAACAGTCCAAAGTGATTTTCAATATGCTGTGGTCAAATACCAACCAAAACCATTTTCTCAAGCATTAGGTCTTTCTGTATGTCATAACTTTCTACTGACCCAGAGACATACAGCAGGTAAATTAAGTATTGAACATGTCACCTTTTTCTCAATAAACATATTCCTAAAGCCGCTATTGACATGACATTTTCTCTAGATGTCAACAACAACCCAAGTAATCCACACATACAAAGAAATCAAACCATAGATGTCCATAAATTATGTGTAATGTGAAATGACACAGGAAAAAAATGTATTTAACACCTGAAGGCAGGAAGGTGCAGAAAGTCTTGGGAAGCCAAGACACCAGCTGAAATCTGTCAGTAATTAGAAAGCAGTCCTGCCTCTTGTCCATGCAAATTAACATCAGATGGATGTCTCATTACTAAGGTGTCATACAAAAAACATCATTATGGGTAAAAGCCATGTGCTCTCTCAAGATATTCACAACCTTATTGCTGCAAAAATACTGATGCCATTGGTTACAGAAGGATTTCTAAACTTCTAAATGTTCTACTGAGCACTGTTGGGGCCATAATCTGAAAGTGGAATGAACATAATTTCACCATAAACTGGCCACAGCCAGGTGCTTCTCCCAAGATTTCTGACAGAGGAGTGAAAAGAACTATCAGAAGAGTTGCTCAAGAGCCAAGGACCACTTCAGAAAGACCCGGAATTAGCAGGTACAATTGTCTCAAAGAATACAATAAGTAATGCACTCAATGGCCATGGCCTGTATGCACACTCACCATGCAAGACTCCACTGCTGAAGAAAAAGCATGTTGAAGCTCATTTAAAGTTTGCTGTACAACATTTAGAGTCTGTGAAATACCGGGAGAATATAGTCTGGTCAGATGAGATCAAAATTGAACTCTTTAGAT
Organism: Thalassophryne amazonica; assembly: GCF_902500255.1. Lineage (NCBI taxonomy): Eukaryota > Metazoa > Chordata > Actinopteri > Batrachoidiformes > Batrachoididae > Thalassophryne > Thalassophryne amazonica. Next base: position 12,385,821 of record NC_047116.1, read on the forward strand.
GCCATAATACACACCACACTCGGTCGTCAAATGACATTGCACATCACCTCAAAAACACCACACCTACAGTGACGTTTGGATTTTGTAATGTCATATTGTGGGTCTGTTTTTCAGCATCGGCACTGGCAAACTTCATATAATTGAAGGAAAGATGAATGGAAAAATGTAAGGAGACATTCTTGATAAAAAATCTACCAGGATGGTAAATATGAAATGAGGGTGGACATTTCAGCAAGGCAGTGATCCCAAACACACAGCCAAGGAAACTCTCAATTGGTTATAGAGAATTAAAAAAAAAAAGCTGCTCGAATGGTCCAGCCAATCACCTGACTTGAATCGAATAGGAAATCTATGGAAAGAACCAAAGATCAGAGTTCATACAACCCCTGGCAATAATTATGGAATCACCGGCCTCGGAGGATGTTCATTCAGTTGTTTAATTTTGTAGAAAAAAAGCAGATCACAGACATAACACAAAACTAAAGTCATTTCAAATGGCAACTTCCTGGCTTTAAGAAACACTATAAGAAATCAGGAAAAATAATTGTGGCAGTCAGTAATGGTTACTTTTTTAGACCAAGCAGAGGGAAATAAATATGGACTCACTCAATTCTGAGGAATAAATTATGGAATCAACCTGTAAATTTTCATCCCTAAAACTAACACCTGCATCAAATCAGATCTGCTCGTTAGTCTGCATCTAAAAAGGAGTGATCACACCTTGGAGAGCTGTTGCACCAAGTGGACTGACATGAATCATGGCTCCAACACGAGAGATGTCAATTGAAACAAAGGAGAGGATTATCAAACTCTTAAAAGAGGGTAAATCATCACGCAATGTTGCAAAAGATGTTGGTTGTTCAGTCAGCTGTGTCTAAACTCTGTACCAAATACAAACAACATGGGAAGGTTAAAGGCAAACATACTGGTAGACCAAGAAAGACATCAAAGCGTCAAGACAGAAAACTTAAAGCAATATGTCTCAAAAATCGAAAATGCACAACAAAACAAATGAACGAATGGGAGGAAACTGGAGTCAGCGTCTGTGACCGAAGTGTAAGAAACCGCCTAAATGAAATGGGATTTACATACAGAAAAGCTAAATGAAAGCCATCATTAACACCTAAACAGAAAAAACAAGGTTACAATGGGCTAAGGAAAAGCAATCGTGGACTGTGGATGACTGGATGAAAGTCATATTCAGTGATGAATCTCGAATCTACATTGGGCAAGGTGATGATGCTGGAACTTTTGTTTGGTGCCGTTCCAGTGAGATTTATAAAGATGACTGCCTGAAGAGAACATGTATACTCAACAAAAATATAAACGTAACACTTTTGGTTTTGCTCCCATTTTGTATGAACTCAAAGATCTAAAACTTTTTCCACATACACAATATCACCATTTCCCTCAAATATTGTTCACAAACCAGTCTAAATCTGTGATAGTGAGCACTTCTCCTTTGCTGAGATAATCCATCCCACCTCACAGGTGTGCCATATCAAGATGCTGATTAGACACCATGATTAATGCACAGGTGTGCCTTAGACTGCCCACAATAAAAGGCCACTCTGAAAGGTGCTGTTTTATCACACAGCACAATGCCACAGATGTTGCAAGATTTGAGGGAGCGTGCAATTGGCATGCTGACAGCAGGAATGTCAACCAGAGCTGTTGCTCGTGTATTGAATGTTCATTTCTCTACCATAAGCCATCTCCAAAGGCGTTTCAGAGAATTTGGCAGTACATCCAACCAGCCTCACAACCACAGACCACATGTAACCACACCAGCCCAGGACCTCCACATCCAGCATGTTCACCTCCAAGATCGTCTGAGACCAGCCACTCGGACAGCTGCTGAAACAATCGGTTTGCATAACCAAAGAATTTCTGCACAAACTGTCAGAAACCGTCTCAGGGAAGCTCATCTGCATGCTCGTCGTCCTCATCGGGGTCTCGACCTGACTCCAGTTCGTCGTCGTAACCGACTTGAGTGGGCAAATGCTCACATTCACTGGCGTTTGGCACATTGGAGAGGTGTTCTCTTCACGGATGAATCCCGGTTCACACTGTCCAGGGCAGATGGCAGACAGCGTGTGTGGCGTCATGTGGGTGAGTGGTTTTCTGATGTCAATGTTGTGGATCGTGTGGCCCATGGTGGCGGTGGGGTTATGGTATGGGCAGGCGTCTGTTATGGACGAAGAACACAGGTGCATTTTATTGATGGCATTTTGAATGCACAGAGATACCGTGACAAGATCCTGAGGCCCATTGTTGTGCCATACATTCAAGAACATCACCTCATGTTGCAGCAGGATAATGCACGGCCCCATGTTGCAAGGATCTGTACACAATTCTTGGAAGCTGAAAATGTCCCAGTTCTTGCATGGCTGGCATACTCACCGGACATGTCAGCCATTGAGCATGTTTGGGATGCTCTGGACCGGCGTATACGACAGCGTGTACCAGTTCCTGCCAATATCCAGCAACTTTGCACAGCCATTGAAGAGGAGTGGACCAACATTCCACAGGCCACAATTGACAACCTGATCAACTCTATGCGAAGGAGATGTGTTGCACTGCATGAGGCAAATGGTGGTCACACCAGATACTGACTGGTATCCCCCCCAATAAAACAAAACTCCACCTTTCAGAGTGGCCTTTTATTGTGGGCAGTCTAAGGCACACCTGTGCACTAATCATGGTGTCTAATCGGCATCTTGGTGTGGCACACCTGTGAGGTGGGATGGATTATCTCAGCAAAGGAGAAGTGCTCACTATCACAGATTTAGACTGGTTTGTGAACAATATTTGAGGGAAATGGTGATATTGTGTATGTGGAAAAAGTTTTAGATCTTTGAGTTCATCTCATACAAAATGGGAGCAAAACCGAAAGCGTTGCATTTATATTTTTGTTGAGTGTAAATTTCCACAGTCATTGATGATATGGGGCTGCATGTCAGGTAAAGGCACTGGGGAGATGGCTGTCATTACATCATCAATAAATGCACAAGTTTGCGTTGATATTTTGGACACTTATCCCATCAATTGAAAGGATGTTTGGGGATGATGAAATCATTTTTCAAGATGATAATGCATCTTGCCATAGAGCAAAAACTGTGAAAACATTTCTTGCAAAAAGACACATAGGGTCAATGTCATGGCCTGCAAATAGTCCGGATTTTAATCCAATTGAAAATCTTTGGTGGAAGTTGAAGAAAATGGTCCATCACAAGGCTCCAACCTGCAAAGCTGATCTGGCAACAGCAATCAGAGAAAGTTGGAGCCAGATTGATGAAGAGTACTGTTTGGCACTCATTAAGTCCATGCCTCAGAGACTGCAAGCTGTTATAAAAGCCAGAGGTGGTACAACAAAATACTAGTGATGTGTTGGAGCATTCTTTTGTTTTTCATGATTCCATAATTTTTTTCCTCAGAATTGAGTGATTCCATATTTTTTTCCCTCTGCTTGGTCTAAAAAAGTAACCGTTACTGACTGCCACAATTTTTTTTCCTGATTTCTTATAGTGTTTCTTAAAGGGAAAAACTACAGAGGATCTTCAGACAGCACAAAATCCCAGTTTACTTTAAACCGGTTAACACCTTGAGACAGAAATTAGTTCACCCTAAGGACAGGTTCCCTAGTTACAAACAGAGCAATGTAGTGTATTCTTTCACATGTCAGGAAAACTGTAATGAACACTACATAGGTGAGACTAAGCAACCTTTACACAAAAGGCTATACCAGCACCGCAGAGAGGGCGCAAATGGACCTCAGTCTGCAGTTCATCTCCACCTGAAAGACACTAACCACATGTTTGAGGACAAGGAAGTTAAAATCTTAGCCAGAGAGAAGAAATGGTTTGAGAGAGGTGTCACGGAAGCATTCTATGTGAAACAGTTGAAACCCACCCTTAGCCGGGGAGGGGGTCTGAGACACGCTTTGTCCCCTGTTTACAATGGGGTACTCAGGTAAAAGCAGTTTCAGTCTTTTGTTCATGGTAATGAGTCATTCACATCATCAGGATAGTTGTCAAGGGAGCCATCAGGAGAGGCTTCCGTCTCATCATTAGGAGGGACAGCTGCCCTGTCAGGAGTGTGCTAACTAGAGCACAATAGGTGCTAATTAGAGGTATTGTTTAGTCACTAGCCTATATCAGTCGGCCTCTCGGTAGGTTGTAGAAGGGGGCCACAGAACCTTCAAGATTTGAAGACTGTTAGTGTGGAAGAATGGACCAAATCACACCTGAGCAATGCATGCGGCTAGTTTCTTCATACAGGAGGCATCTTGAAGCTTCATTACCAACAAAGGCTTTTGTACAAACTATTAAATTTCAGTGAGTGTGTTCCATACTTTTTCCTGTGTCATTCCATGTTAATACACATTATTTTTGTATTTAATTGTATTGGTTTCTTTGTATGTGTGGATTACTTGGGTTGTTACCAACATCTGGTAAAAATTTCATGTCAATAGCATCTTTAGAAATATGTTTACAGAGAAAATGGCTGTGTTCAATACTCATTTTACCGGCTGTATGACTTTAAAGTGGTTGCAGTCTCTACTGTCCACACTCTCCTTCAGACAGTTCAGTTTAATTATACAGTGTGAAAGCACAGCATAAATAATCCCAAGGTACTAAATGGTAAATAGACTGCATTTATATAGCGCTTTTCCATCTGTATCAGACACTCAAAGCACTTTACAATAATGCCTCACATTCACCCCGATGTCAGGGTGCTGCCATACAAGGCGCTTACTACACACCGGGAGCAATAGGGGATTAAAGGCCTTGCCCAAGGTCCCTTAGTGATTTTCCAGTCAGGTGGGGATTTGAACCCATGATTTTCTGGACTCAAGCCCAACACCTTAACCACTAGACCATCACCTCCCCAGGTCAAACCTTACCTACAGACTCCATGAGGAAGCATATTGACAACAGCTGTAAAGCCCCCGTCACACATAGCAAGAATGTGCAGGAACCAGCCCGACACGGCAAATATTGCCATAATCTGAAGCAGTCGGGAGGAAAAGAAGCGTGGTCAATAGTGTCAGAATGCATCCAGATTACCTCGTCCACACCTGCACATTGGAATCCAAAACGTTTGTGGACACCAGGTAGATGATACAGACTACTTTCAGACGGCCATAAAAGGCACTGAAGACTGCATGATGTCCAAACGTCTGGATGGCAAACACGGGACCGAAGTGGGAGGCGGCGCAGTGTTCCACTCTTTGCACAGTTCCTCCTGGTACTGGACACCGGAGTACAACCAACGTATGGACCGGACCCTTGCCATATGTGTCAAAGCCAGCCAGCATGGTGCGGTCACTCACTCAGTCATGCAATCACATCTGCGCTTGTCCTCCACTTCCCAGCGCTGCTGACGTCACATGCATGTATGCATAGAGTAGGTGCTGACATGATTGCTGGGTGTGTGTGTGTGTGTGTTCATTTATAATGGCTTAATGAGCAGCTATGGGGGCACATGTGTGTGCCGTTGCCAGCTACTCGACACTGCTGGTAGTAGGGATTGGTATTGGTAAGATTTTATCTATCTATTCTGCTTATCGCGCTGATTCCTTATCGATTCCCTTATCGATACCTCTTGTGAATTTTCTGTGTACTAAAAGTAGGCTTTACAGGTTTTCTAGGTCAACAACATTTTATTGAGTCTTAAAGTAAATATATATGAAATTGGTCACTGGATCCTTAAACTCTAGACATAATAAACTCTCCATGGTGGATCCTTGATCTCTGGACATAAATAGAAATAAACAAAATCTGTAGTTTTTTTTTAAAAGCATTTTCTTTCAGATATTATTGGCATGAATGTCTTTCCATACGTCTGTGCTGAGCTCTTGCAGCTGGCTGTGCTGCATGTCAGGATGTAATTCATAAAGAACGCAGGACATCTCATTTTGGGAGGAAAAAAAAATGTTCTAGTCGATTGGCGACTCTGTTTTGAGAAATGTGAAGTTAGCGACACCAGCAACCATAGTCAATTGTCTTCCGGGGGCCAGAGCAGGCGACATTGAAGGAAATTTGAAACTGCTGGCTAAGGCTAAGCGTAAATTTGGTAAGATTGTAATTCACGTCGGCAGTAATGACACCCGGTTACGCCAATCGGAGGTCACTAAAATTAACATTAAATCGGTGTGTAACTTTGCAAAAACAATGTCGGACTCTGTAGTTTTCTCTGGGCCCCTCCCCAATCGGACCGGGAGTGACATGTTTAGCCGCATGTTCTCCTTGAATTGCTGGCTGTCTGAGTGGTGTCCAAAAAATGAGGTGGGCTTCATAGATAATTGGCAAAGCTTCTGGGGAAAACCTGGTCTTGTTAGGAGAGACGGCATCCATCCCACTTTGGATGGAGCAGCTCTCATTTCTAGAAATCTGGCCAATTTTCTTAAATCCTCCAAACCGTGACTATCCAGGGTTGGGACCAGGAAGCAGAGTTGTAGTCTTACACACCTCTCTGCAGCTTCTCTCCCCCTGCCATCCCCTCATTACCCCATCCCCATAGAGACGGTGCCTGCTCCCAGACTACCAATAACCAGCAAAAATCTATTTAAGCATAAAAATTCAAAAAGAAAAAATAATATAGCACCTTCAACTGCACCACAGACTAAAACAGTTAAATGTGGTCTATTAAACATTAGGTCTCTCTCTTCTAAGTCCCTGTTGGTAAATGATATAATAATTGATCAACATATTGATTTATTCTGCCTAACAGAAACCTGGTTACAGCAGGATGAATATGTTAGTTTAAATGAGTCAACACCCCCGAGTCACACTAACTGTCAGAATGCTCGTAGCACGGGCCGGGGTGGAGGATTAGCAGCAATCTTCCATTCCAGCTTATTAATTAATCCAAAACCCAGACAGAGCTTTAATTCATTTGAAAGCTTGTCTCTTAGTCTTGTCCATCCAAATTGGAAGTCCCAAAAACCAGTTTTATTTGTTATTATCTATCGTCCACCTGGTCGTTACTGTGAGTTTCTCTGTGAATTTTCAGACCTTTTGTCTTAGTGCTTAGCTCAGATAAGATAATTATAGTGGGCGATTTTAACATCCACACAGATGCTGAGAATGACAGCCTCAACACTGCATTTAATCTATTATTAGACTCTATTGGCTTTGCTCAAAAAGTAAATGAGTCCACCCACCACTTTAATCATATCTTAGATCTTGTTCTGACTTATGGTATGGAAATAGAAGACTTAACAGTATTCCCTGAAAACTCCCTTCTGTCTGATCATTTCTTAATAACATTTACATTTACTCTGATGGACTACCTAGCAGTGGGGAATAAGTTTCATTACACTAGAAGTCTTTCAGAAAGCGCTGTAACTAGGTTTAAGGATATGATTCCTTCTTTATGTTCTCTAATGCCATATACCAACACAGTGCAGAGTAGCTACCTAAACTCTGTAAGGGAGATAGAGTATCTCGTCAATAGTTTTACATCCTCATTGAAGACAACTTTGGATGCTGTAGCTCCTCTGAAAAAGAGAGCTTTAAATCAGAAGTGTCTGACTCCATGGTATAACTCACAAACTCGTAGCTTAAAGCAGATAACCCGTAAGTTGGAGAGGAAATGGCGTCTCACTAATTTAGAAGATCTTCACTTAGCCTGGAAAAAGAGTCTGTTGCTCTATAAAAAAGCCCTCTGTAAAGCTAGGACATCTTTCTACTCATCACTAATTGAAGAAAATAAGAACAACCCCAGGTTTCTTTTCAGCACTGTAGCCAGGCTGACAAAGAGTCAGAGCTCTATTGAGCTGAGTATTCCATTAACTTAAACTAGTAATGACTTCATGACTTTCTTTGCTAACAAAATTTTAACTATTAGAGAAAAAATTACTCATAACCATCCCAAAGACGTATCGTTATCTTTGGCTGCTTTCAGTGATGCCGGTATTTGGTTAGACTCTTTCTCTCCGATTGTTCTGTCTGAGTTATTCTCATTAGTTACTTCATCCAAACCATCAACATGTTTATTAGACCCCATTCCTACCAGGCTGCTCAAGGAAGCCCTACCATTATTTAATGCTTCGATCTTAAATATGATCAATCTATCTTTGTTAGTTGGCTATGTACCACAGGCTTTTAAGGTGGCAGTAATTAAACCATTACTTAAAAAGCCATCACTTGACCCAGCTATCTTAGCTAATTATAGGCCAATCTCCAACCTTCCTTTTCTCTCAAAAATTCTTGAAAGGGTAGTTGTAAAACAGCTAACTGATCATCTGCAGAGGAATGGTCTATTTGAAGAGTTTCAGTCAGGTTTTAGAATTCATCATAGTACAGAAACAGCATTAGTGAAGGTTACAAATGATCTTCTTATGGCCACAGACAGTGGACTCATCTCTGTGCTTGTTCTGTTAGACCTCAGTGGTGCTTTTGATACTGTTGACCATAAAATTTTATTACAGAGATTAGAGCATGCCATAGGTATTAAAGGCACTGCGCTGCGGTGGTTTGAATCATATTTGTCTAATAGATTACAATTTGTTCATGTAAATGGGGAATCTTCTTCACAGACTAAAGTTAATTATGGAGTTCCACAAGGTTCTGTGCTAGGACCAATTTTATTTACTTTATACATGCTTCCCTTAGGCAGTATTATTAGACGGTATTGCTTAAATTTTCATTGTTACGCAGATGATACCCAGCTTTATCTATCCATGAAGCCAGAGGACACACACCAATTAGCTAAACTGCAGGATTGTCTTACAGACATAAAGACATGGATGACCTCTAATTTCCTGCTTTTAAACTCAGATAAAACTGAAGTTATTGTACTTGGCCCCACAAATCTTAGAAACATGGTGTCTAACCAGATCCTTACTCTGGATGGCATTACCCTGACCTCTAGTAATACTGTGAGAAATCTTGGAGTCATTTTTGATCAGGATATGTCATTCAAAGCGCATATTAAGCAAATATGTAGGACTGCTTTTTTGCATTTACGCAATATCTCTAAAATCAGAAAGGTCTTGTCTCAGAGTGATGCTGAAAAACTAATTCATGCATTTATTTCCTCTAGGCTGGACTATTGTAATTCATTATTATCAGGTTGTCCTAAAAGTTCCCTAAAAAGCCTTCAGTTAATTCAAAATGCTGCAGCTAGAGTACTGACGGGGACTAGAAGGAGAGAGCATATCTCACCCATATTGGCCTCTCTTCATTGGCTTCCTGTTAATTCTAGAATAGAATTTAAAATTCTTCTTCTTACTTATAAGGTTTTGAATAATCAGGTCCCATCTTATCTTAGGGACCTCGTAGTACCATATCACCCCAATAGAGCGCTTCGCTCTCAGACTGCAGGCTTACTTGTAGTTCCTAGGGTTTGTAAGAGTAGAATGGGAGGCAGAGCCTTCAGCTTTCAGGCTCCTCTCCTGTGGAACCAGCTCCCAATTCAGATCAGGGAGACAGACACCCTCTCTACTTTTAAGATTAGGCTTAAAACTTTCCTTTTTGCTAAAGCTTATAGTTAGGGCTGGATCAGGTGACCCTGAACCATCCCTTAGTTATGCTGCTATAGACGTAGACTGCTGGGGGGTTCCCATGATGCACTGTTTCTTTCTCTTTTTGCTCTGTATGCACCACTCTGCATTTAATCATTAGTGATCGATCTCTGCTCCCCTCCACAGCATGTCTTTTTCTTGGTTCTCTCCCTCAGCCCCAACCAGTCCCAGCAGAAGACTGCCCCTCCCTGAGCCTGGTTCTGCTGGAGGTTTCTTCCTGTTAAAAGGGAGTTTTTCCTTCCCACTGTAGCCAAGTGCTTGCTCACGGGGGGGTCGTTTTGACCGTTGGGGTTTTACATAATTATTGTATGGCCTTGCCTTACAATATAAAGCGCCTTGGGGCAACTGTTTGTTGTGATTTGGCGCTATATAAAAAAATTGATTGATTGATTGATTGTATATTATTGTTTGTATTACAGTGTTTGGAAAGATGTGTCATTTTATTTAAAGCGGTGATTCGTTTTGAAGTTATCAACACAATCATTTTCCCAACAAACACCCTCAAAAACAACGGCTGCTGTGAAGGACCAATAAGGGAATCGTTAAGCAACAAGGCTATTGATGTCGGTGGATCAAATCATTTCTTAATGATACCTGAAAAGAACCGGTTCTCGATACCCAACCCTAGCTGGCAGTGGGCCATGCTGTCCCATGCATTAGACGCAGCCTTTTCAGGGAACTTTAATGTTTTTTTTGTGTGTGTTTTGGCTCACTTCAGCACCACAACACAACTCTGTACACCGCGATGATTGGATTATCACATAGGATTTATTTTTCTGTGGTTGATTACACCACACAGCAGCCCGGTGAGAGGATTTTAACCACAGGCTGTAGTCCCAGCTCCATGTCCACGCTGCACTGTGAAACACTCCTGGGCCATTGTTGGAGGTGAGATTCATGTTTGTTAATGTTTGTTGGAGGTGGACATTATTATACGTGGCACGGGCAGGTCATACCGGCAGGCTTTGCCATGCCAGATCCATCTCAAGGTTTCCTTGTACACGCTCACATCGTTTCGGATCCTGCTTTGCCACCATTAGAATATGTAAATTGAGGTCAGATGGTGCTCAGACTGCACATGTTCCGCTGTCGAGATGGGACACCTATCCTTAGGGTTTTGAACATGTGCAACACACTTGGGGCTGCCGGCCAATTGGGACAAACTGTGTGGACTCTAGCAGATGGCTGTCAGACTGTTTTTGAGCTGCAACTCAGCACTTTTCAGATGTGGGCCGAATCGTCATTTTGATGCTTTTTGGTCTTATTCTGGCTATGTGTGACGGGGGTATGAGGAACAACTCCCTCAGGTGGTTTTGATTAGATGAAGAAACCTCAAGCAGACCAGACTAAGTAGAGTGATTATCTGCGTTGGTCATACTAACAATTGTAAAATAAATGAAGCACATCAAAGGATTGTCACACAATTGTTCAATTAAGCAACCATACAAGGTCTGTTAGAAAAGTATCGGACCTTTTTATTTTTTGCAGAAACCTGATGGATTTGAATCACGTGTGCTTGCATGAGCCAACCTTGAACCTTCATGCGCATGCGTGACCTTTTTCACGCCTGATGATTGCGTCATTTCCTGGTAAGCAGCCTGTGTGTGGGACGTGTGCTGTGCGCGCGGCGGATTTTCATTTTAAGGAAAAAGACTTAACGACTGGAGCAGCGCTGCATCAAATTTTGCCAGAAACTGGGCAACCTTTGGTGATGATACTTTGGGCATCACACAGATTAAGGAGCGGTACAGCCGGTTTAAAGACGTCCGTACAACGGTGGAGAGCGAGCCACGCTCCGGTCGGCCATCAACATGCTGAAATGACCAGGTAATTTCCAAAGTGAACGCTGTGGTGATGCGGGACCGTCGTGTGACTATCCGAGAAATTGCGGAAGAGGTGGACATCAGCACTTTTTCGGTACATTCCACTGTGACAGAAGATTTGGCCATGAAAAGATTGGTGGTGAAATTTGTGCTGCTGCTGACGGCGGCGCAAAAGCGCCTCAGTGTTGGAAGTCTCACAGAACATGCTGTGACATGCCCACCTCTTTCACAATTTCTCGGATAGTCGCACGACTGAAAAGTCACCGAAAGCCGTCTGAATAATCCGAATGGTTTCCACCTGGCTGTCGCCCAGTTTCTGGCAAAATTTGATGCGGCGCTGCTCCAGTCGTTCCGTCTTTTTCCTTGAAATGAAAATCCGCTGAGCGCACTGCACGTCCCACACAAAGGCTGCTTACCAGCAAATGATGCAATCGTCGGGCGTGAAAAGGTTCACGCATGCGCACAAAGGTTCAAGGTTTGCTCATGCAAGCACACGTGATTCAAATCCATCATGTTTTTGCAAGAAATAAAACGGTCCGATGCTTTTCTAACAGACCTCGTATAGTACATCTGGAAAGTATTCACGGTGCTTCACTTTTTTCCACATTTTGTTATGTGACAGCTTTATTCCAAAATGGAGTAAATTCATTTTTTCCCCTCAGAATTCTTCTCACAATACCCCGTAATGGCAACATGAAAAGGTTTTTTTTTTTTTTTTTGGTAATTTTTGCAAATTAAAAATAAAAAGAGAAAATGTTATCATTGTGAAAACACATTTTAATTGCAACTTCAATTTTTTTCTCCTTATTGTAAATTGATTTAAAACTAATTTGCCTCCTTTCATTGTCTTGCCCTCCAGGATTTGATGATGACGACGACGACGATGATGATGATGATGATGCGTAATGACCAGAGATCCACTGTATCATGGCGTTGTCTGAAGTTTATTGGGACCACCAAATACAGCTGCCAAAGCTTCCTCCGGTCCAGGCCAAGCTCGCCGTAGCCCTTGTGGCACTTTTGTGCTTCCTCAACAGTTACGATGGGGAGTTTGTTTTTGATGATTCTGAAGCAATTGTCAACAACAAGGTAATGTTATTTACTGTGTGTTAGCTACAAAAGCACAAAGATGACAAAAACTTAACTCTCCTTTTCTGGTATCTTTCCCAGGACCTGAGACCAGCAACACCGCTGAACAACATCTGGAGAAATGACTTCTGGGGAAGTAACCTGAGCAGTAATTCCAGTCACAAGTCCTACAGACCTCTCACTGTCCTAACATTTAGGCAAGGACTAGAGATGGCAATTTCAGATCTTTCTACCAGTTTCACATTTTTTGAAAGTGTTTTTGTAGTGCCAGCTGGAGCTGCAGCTGTTAAAGATGAGTTTAAATGAAAGTGGACAACATGACTTATGTTTCATAATGTAATGTAAACCCCATGACACATCCTGATCTGTACTCGGGTTTAGTGTTGCTATTTCCAACTTTCATCATGACATCAAAAGCCTTGGTGGTGTTTCTTCTTTCAATGTTTTCCGGTCTCACCTTTACAGGTTAAACTACCTTTTGGCAGGAGGTCTCCATCCTGTTGGCTTCCACATACTCAACATCATTCTCCATGCGGTCATATCTGCCTTACTGATTGATGTGTACGCTATTCTGATTGGTGGTCTGGCGTATGACGAGGATGGAAAGCTTCTGAATTATGCCCCTAAGACGTCTCTGTTGGCTGCCTTCTTTTTTGCATCACACCCAGTCCACGCAGAAAGTGTAAGTGTCTCTAGATCCCTTGTGTTAAGGAGCATTATATTTGCTTTATTTTAGAATGACCCATTAAATATAATTAAACATGTTATCGTATTTTCCAGTAAGTTGCACCGTAGTATAAGTCACACCTGTAAAAAAAAATATCATGAAGAGGAAAGAAATCATAAATACCCTGGAGTATAAGCTATATTTATTTTTGAAATGTGATTATGTGTCTTCATGCAACAAGAAGCAAAATGAATTTAATTGGCACATAATTTAATTATAATGCAAACGCTGCGTTAGTGATCAGAAGGTAATGAGGTAATATTATTGTACCGGGCCCATAACAAGAATGAAATGCTTCTTTAGGTCACTGATAAGCAGTGTCACTAATAAATAATAGAGACCCCCACTTACCCCCATTTATAATAGGACACTAATTGTTGAAGCTTTGTAGGTAGAATTCTTTCCCATTCTTGATTGATGTACGACTTCAGTTGTTCAACAGTCCGGGGTCTCTGTTGTCGTATTTTGCTCTTCATAATGCACCACACATTTTCAATGGGTGACAGGTCTGGACTGCAGGCAGGTCAGTCTAGTACCCACACTCTTTTACTACGAAGCCATGCTGTGCACGTGCAGAATGTGTCTTGGCATTGTCTTCCTGAAATAAACAGGGACGTCCCTGAAAAAGATGTTGCTTGGATGGCAGCATGTGTTGCTCCAAAACCTGGATGTACCTTTCAGCATTGATGGTGCCATCACAGATGTGTAAGTTGCCCATGTCATGGACACTAACACACCCCCATACCATCACAGATGCTGGCTTTTGAACTTTGCGCTGGTAACAGTCTGGATGGCCTTTATCCTCTTTTGTCCAGAGGACATTTGAAATGTGGATTCATCAGACCACAGCACACTTTTACACTTTGCGTCTGTCTATTTCAAATGAGCTTGGGCCCAGATAAGGCGGCGGTGTTTCTGGATGTTGTTGTTGTGGCTTTCTCTTTGCATGAGAGAGTTTTAACATGTAGATGTAGCGAGGAACTGTGTTAACTGAGAATGGTTTTCTGAAGTGTTCCTGAGCCCACGCGGTAAGATCCTTTACACAATGATGTCGGTTTTTAATGCAGTGCTGCCTGAGGGATCGAAGGTCATGGGCATTCAGTGGTGGTTTTTGGCCTTGCCGCTTACATGTAGAAATTTCTCCAGATTCTCTGAATTTTCTGATTATATTATGGACTGTAGATGATGGAATCCCTAAATTCCTTGCAAATAAACGTTGAGAAACATTGTTCTTAAACTGTTGGACTATTTTTTTTCATGCAGTTGTTCACAAAGTAGTGATCCTCACCCCATCTTTGCTTGTGAATGGCTGAGACTTTTGGGGATGCTAATTTTATACCCAATCATGACACTCACAATTGGTGTCCTCAGTTCCCAAACACTTAGTGTTGTTAGAAGGAAAGGTGATGTAACACAGTTTTAAACATACCACTGTCCCAGCTTTTTTGAAACGTGTTGCAGGCATCCATTTCAAAATGAGCAAATATTTGCACAAAAACAATAAAGTTTATCAGTTTTAACATTAAATATCTTGTCTTTGTGGTGTATTTAATTGAATATAGGTTGAAGAGGATTTGCAAATCATTGTATTCTGTTTTTATTTACATTTTTCACAACGTCCCAACTTCATTGGAATTGGGGTTGTAAAAGTACTATTTCCACTTTTGTTCCACATGGTCTTTTGGGTGGAGAATGTTATTTCTTAAATTTACTCACTCTATAAAACAAAGAATGTTTTTCTCAACCAGAGCTGCTGCTGCTGCTTCTGTGCTGAGTGTGGAGCACAGCACCTCATTCAGTATACAGGAACAGCTTGTCACGTGTGTAGACGGGGCCATCTTGTGGCTGTAGATGATAATGCTGTTTTTTTTAAATGTTGCTTCAGACAGTAAGTCACAGAACCTCCCACACTAGTAAAAAAAAACAAAAACAAAATACTTTTGTTACAGAAAATATGGTGAGTCTGTCAGTCCAGTGTTTTAAAGGGGGCACAGACACATACTACTTCATTTTTTTTATGTTGCATTGTGATGTCTGAAAAGAGTGGGAAGATTTTTCATTCAAGTTATTTTGTCTAACAGGCTTTTGATTATTAAGGTCATGCACAACAGTCAACAATCATTGTGTTTGCAGTGAAGTCCTGCTAGGTGAGAGTGGCGCCGCTAGTTTCAGGTGATAAGCTAAGTGGCTTGCATGATAAGATAACATTTTGTTGTTGTTTGTTAGCGAGTGCAAATTGAATGGAAATTGGTTGGATAATCATTTTTTTTCATCCATATGGCTGAGAACAGTTTCCAGCAGTGATCACAATGTGCACAGCGCAAAAGTATCTGTATCGAGTATCGCACCTGTGTTGGTGCCACCATGTTTGCTGCCAACACCGATGGGTTCTGTCTCTCTTTGGGTCTGTTTACGCCAACCAGATTTTCATCTTTATTCAAATAATACAATAATTCCGTGGACCCCTTGATGTTTCCAGCCAGTATTCATTGAGCAAATACAACTTGAACACACAGTTAACAGAACTACTAAATGCATCCAGAAGAATTTATCGTAATTATAACATTCTTTAAAAGGAATTTATGCACAAAACATATTTCCCACTGGTTTATTATTGCAGCAAAGATAATAAACAGACACAGATTACTCAACAGAATGATTTGCCAGATTTCCCAGTTGAGTAGTAGTCCCATTTGTCCTTGAAGAGGAACTTTGTGAACATGTTTTTGAATTATGGCCTTTGAGGTGGTGCATTCATAGTTACGACAGACACTAGCAACAGGAGACCCGACATATGAGGCTGGCTGATAGTTTGCTCAAATACTTATTGCCTTTGAAAGTGGACTGTGTATAAAAATGGCTGTAATTCCTAATTTCCATATTCTACAGAGGGCCGTTCCTTCCTGTTTCATTATGAATAGCAAATCAGGGTGTGTTTTGAAGCATCACAACAACATATTGATCCATATTTGGTCAAACTTGAACAAACGGTAGTTACGCTCATCATCGTCACCATTCAGTCATTCATCTTTTACCGCTTAGTCCATTTAAGGGTCGCGGGGGGCTGGAGCCTATCCCAGCAGTCATAGAGCGTGAGGCTGGGTACACCCAGGACAGGACGCCAGTCTGTCGCAGGGCCACAAATAGACAAACAAATACAGACACACACACCTACGGACAATTTTAAAGAGTCCAATCCACCTAACCCGCATGTCTTTGGATGTGAGAGATAACCGGAGCACCCGGAGGAAACCCACGCAAACACGGGGAGAACATGCAAACTCCACACAGAAAGGCCACGGGAATTGAACCCACGACCTTCTCGCTGTGAGGCAACAGTGCTAACCAATAAGCCACCGTGCTACCTCATCGTCACCAATCGGGTGAAATTTTCAAGCTGTTCAAAATTTTTATCCCAATTCACCATATCAAAGCCATTATGCAATCACTTCTGGGTGTTCATAGTCTTACCAGCTTCAATCATGTTCAAACATCTTTAAACGGGGTAGTCCCAGTGAGTTCAGCTTGATACTTAATTTGATTGTGTTCTATCGGGGTAAAAATTTGAAGTAAAAGCAGCGTTTTTCTTGTGGTTCTGGCTGAGAACGCAGCCGGACGCAGCTTTACTTTCGTTTTCGAGTGAGTTGTCAGGTATGCGCTTTATACCCCAGCCAGATGCCAGGTGTGCGCTTTATAAGCCAGTCTGATAGGATGCATGCCAGAGGAAGGTGTTTCACCTGGTTTTTGCACTTTGTGTGCATCGTGGGGGATCGTAATAGAATGGTGCCCTGAGGAATAGGGGTGTAAATAGTTAATGTGATATGTTAAAGCCCTTGAATTAACGCTTAAAGTTGACACTACATGCACATTTTTATTAATTTCAACTCTATCGTAGTGGTATACAGAGACAAAATGACAAAATAATTCTGTCACTGTCCAACTATTTATGGACCTCATTATATAAATTGAATTTGTTAAACAACATGGTTTTCCTCGTATAGCTCTGTTTCTTGGCCTCATGTTCTATAAGTTTTAATACTGAACATGCCCCCATGCCAAGAACAAAAGCCCCAACTCAGCTGGGAGTGCAGTGCCAAGGTGCGGCGAGTAGCATGGCCTGACTAGTAGCTGTGTCGGGATTCCTATTTTCCTGCTCGTGCCTGTGTGTTTTGCTATATAGCTTGGCTGGAAGGCAGCAGTTTTCCCTCTCCATTCTCTTTAATCATGCAGGGCAAGAACTGGGTGAGACTGGGGGTGGTGGGAGGGAAGCAGACTCTTAGCCCAGGCTTGCTGTACGAATCAAAGCAGCCAACCCCAGGATGTCACTGCAAAATACCCACAGACTGTATGGAACACACACCATCAGGCCACACTGGTTAATGAAAGATTCTTCCTTACTCTCTTAATAAGCCTGTGCTAGTAACTCAGTGCAGTGCTATTCAGAAACAAATGCGATACATTTAATGTGTTCCCATGCAACAGCACTATGTTTATGTTTTATGGGGCATTCACACAGGATGACTAAAATACCAAACAAGTTGCAGGGATTTGTTCTTTGGACTGGATTATACTCGCACACTTTTGCTGCATGATGTTGCTTCATAACAACTGCATTCGCTCACTTGTAAGAGACTACAAAAGCATATATTTCCTTTTTGATGCTGTCAAATATCTCTAAGAACCACACATAGACTGAAGGCACTTTCTGTTGCTGTTATTTTTTTTTCCCCCTTCATTTTGGAGTCCATTCGCCCAGAGAGGTTTTGATGTTCATATTAGGTACATTGCACAGTTAAACAAAGGAAGGGCTGGAGAGGGGTGAATGCACCACTAGCTTTTAATCCAAGAGCTCCGCATTGGTAACTTCCAGCAGAATTTCAGTCGTTGTGGCTTTGATGGGAGGCACTTGCAGTGAAACTGCACCTCAGATAGTGCTCAGAACACAAATGACAAATATATTCTAAGTCTACAAAACCCATCGAATTTAACCTCCTGTTAATCTTTTCTTCCAATTTCTGTCTTTCATCAAGGTGGCAGGTGTCGTGGGTCGAGCAGACCTTTTGTGCGCCCTCTTCTTCCAACTCTCATTCCTCACTTATTGCAAAGCTTTCCGCACAGGTTCGTATCACACATGTTTATGTACGTACAGTTTGTGTGTCAAACATGGTGTATCTCCCTTTTATCTTTGTTTTTAAATGGTTTTATTTGAACAGATTTTTTTTTTTCTTCAACTGTTCTTAACTGGCTGGGTTTGTTTCCCTTTTTTGCTTTCAGGGACTAAAAGAGATGAGAGGTTTTCTGTCCAGTGGGTTGTGGTTAGCATCTTGCTCTGTGCTGCAGCAATGCTCTGTAAAGAACAAGGCATCACTGTCTTGGTATGAACATCAGTGTGGCAGGATTCAAAGTCATTTTGTTCAGCCGACCCAGAAGTGCTGATGCCAATTCGGAAACTCCATAAGGAAACCCTCGTAATGCTTTTGTCTTAAAAGATTTATGAAAAACACCTCAATTGATTTGATCCATTTTTGTTCTCACTGCATACTAAAAGTAAAACTTTGCTTATAGGCGAGCATACTCCTCTACAAGCATGCCTAGAATATGTTTCCACATTTTTGCACATGTGCCTCTTTTGACATATTTGTCCAGCGTTTAGTGATGTCCCAGGACCACCAGTTTCAACAAGTTCTTCAGAAAATCAGTTCCTCTAACTCCACTGATTTTAAAGTATTTTAAAATCTTCTGTTTAAACCATGTTGCCACATTTGCTCCAGTTTTATCGCATTGCATTTAAAACGATAAACTCGAAAGGGCACTCAGAAAGTGCAACACTCATGACTCATGACACTGATTCATGCAAATTATTTCTTTGTGCTTCAGTGTTACCATAATGTCTGGTTGTGGTTTTATTCAAATTGGCCCGTCTCATGTTGAATAGTTAGGACCTCGAGTTTGACATTTAAAAAAAACACCCAAGGTCAAAAATTATGTAACCAAGAGAAGCTCAATATGATTTCTGTTAGTGTTTAATACTGACCATAAGTTGACCAATGAATCAAAATCTTCACTCTAAAAGGAGTGGCCTTTCAAAGTCACCCAAGGCCAAAAGGCATGTGATCAAGAGAAGGCCGTTGTATGACTTCATGTTGGTGGTGAATAGTAACCGTGGTCAGAGGTGGGTAACCCTGGTTTCAGTGATTAAAAATCTGATCATGTATTGATTCTATCTGTACACCTGAAACAGGTGATTGCACTTATTAGCTCATCTACCTGCCTGAATATTTAAACAAATTTGAGTCAACTTGTTTAGTGGGTGGATGGAGCCAATACGTGGTAGGACTTTTAATCAGTGAAACCAGGGTTACCCACCTCTGACCATAGGTTAATAAATGTAATCCATTGAAATAGCCATTTGAAGGTCACCTCAAACAGCCCTTCAAGGAACTCCAGGATTGCCCACTTACTGGTTTGCTTCATGTAAGATGATTAGAGGTTGGAGATTGCTTTTAACTAATCTTTCTTATCACTTTATTTTTGGCTGACCCTCATTCATTCCAGTCAATTTGTGACCAAATAGCATCAAAACCCTTCTAGTTACCTACTTGTATAAGCAACAGGTTGGTCACTGTCATGTCCCACAGCTGCTTGCATCCAAGGTTCTTGAACTGTAGCAACATCTCCACCTGGTGGACAGTAATAAAGTTTCCAATTCACCTGACCTGCATGTCTGACATGGCAGTGTGGGAGGAAACCCACGCAAACACGGGGAGAACATGCAAACCCCACACAGAAAGGCTACAGGTGAGAATCAAACCCATGACTTCTTGCTGTGAGGCAACAGTGCTAACCACTAAGCCACCATGTTGCCCATACTTGTGCATGTGGTTCTCAAAAGAAAAACATCCTGGCATAATTTGTTTTGTTCCAGTGTGCCCCCAAAATTCATGCCTTGTGTTTCCAGCCACCACCAAGTTTGGTGAAAGTCTTCCCCTCATATTGTAAGAATCCTGCTAAAGATATGATGAAAAACTTTTCTTGACTGATTTATTAAAAGAAAATGGCATTAAAAAAAAATAAATTAAAAAACATGATGGATTTTTGATTGTATGGCTTTGATGCAGACATACTGTGGATAAAATCCATTTGACATTTTGTCTTCCTGTGTATTTTCTCTCAGGGTGTGAACGCAGCCTTTGATATCCTGCTGATCTGTAATGTTAATGTGTATGAACTCAGCCAGAGACTACTCTTTAGGAAGAATCTCCAAGATGTAAGTCACAGTCAGTTTCTGCCTCTTCCCTGTCTTGCTCTTTTCTGTCAAAAATTATGTTTGACCTGCATTTGATTGATGCCACACGACATGCATTGTCTGTGTAGGACACATTTAAATATCTGCATTTTGCTGATTATTCAGTGAGGAACTGTGCTGTTATGTAAGGTACGTGAGATTCTGCAAAGCGGATTGCTGACACGATTGGCTCTCATGACTTTTGGAGGACTCTCGATGCTCTACGCACGCTGGAGGATCATGGGAACTGGACCACCGGCATTCACTGACGTAGACAACCCTGCTTCTTTTGCTGAAAATGTATTCCTTCGAGTGAGTGATGTTGATTCAGAGTTGTTCTTTGCATCTGGTTTGTAAGATTTGGTGACACACTGTAGATGCAGGCGATGACATGGTCACATCTGCTTTCTAAAACAGTGAACCAACTCTAATGAGCCTAGTTATCCTATCATGCTAAATGTATAATCCTGTCTTTGCGTTTTAGTTGTGATTTTTCAAACATTTTGCTCCCTCCTCGTCTTCGTTGTGAACTCCTCGTGTTCCTCTTTGATTGGCAGATCGTGAACTATAATTACTACTACTCTCTGAATGCCTGGCTGCTGCTGTGTCCCTGGTGGCTGTGTTTTGATTGGTCCATGGGCTGTGTGCCTCTCATTAAGTCAGCCACTGATTGGAGGATGGTGTGGCTGCTGCTGCTCTGGTGCATCCTGATAGGCTTGATAAACCAAGCCTTATGCTCACAGGACAGCCAGAGGCGGAGGTAAGAGAGTACAACCATCTCGTGCTCGCTGTAGATGAGATGGAGTACATGTTGGCCTCTCCAGACTCACTTGATTATGAAAATTGGATCATATCCACCGTAGCGTGACCACTGCATCACGTCTCGATTGCTCTTAGAGAGATTTTAAAATTCTCTGTTGGTTTGGAGAAAGTGTGTTTGAAGAGAAAGTTTAGCTGGGTGTAGGACTGCCTTTGCTCGAGTTTAAGTGTACTTCAACCCGTATCTCGTTTCCATAAGCCTTATTTTCCGGAGTGCAAGCAACATGTTTCTTCTTCTTCTTTTTTTTCTTCTCTTTTTTACAAATTTGAGAGGCCTTGCGACTTCAAGTCCAGTGTGACTTATACAGCATGAACTCGTGTGTTCATTCATTCATTATCAGTGTTATCGTTGACTCCTCTGCCACAAAGGCCATGTCCGAGTTCTGGGTCTCCAAGGCCAATGCGGAGTATTATACGAAGTCTATTGTAGTTGCTGTGACCTGTTCTTATAGACTCGTGTAACATCAAGCCACAACCAAGTGAGTCGGGCGGGGCCTTATATAATCTTTTGTGTACTTTCCTGGCATGCTGTGTTTGGATCACAGACATTAATGCGTTAACCGGGTGAAGGAATACAATAATGCTTGAGTAGTGACAAGGCTGTTTTGTTTTACATGTTAGTACTTGTAGACGTAGTGTAGCATGTGTATCTGTGGTGACTAGAAAACATTACGCATATCGACTATCATATATGTAAATTTACCACGGCAGGAGCTTTTCTGTTTGGTGAGAAGTAAACAGTGCAGAAAATAAGTAAAAACAAGCAGCCTTGAACCGTCCTCAGCTTATTTTCTGAGGCCGGACGATGCTGAGGCCAAGACCAAGCCTGAGCTATTACATAGCAAGGCCGGCCATGAGACCTCCAACATGTTTCAGTATAATAATTTATATATGGCTGGTTTAGTTGGCTTCATCGGCTTGTGACCTCCAGCACTCACTGGGTCGGTTCGCAGCAGAGTGTGAAGTGGCTGGGATGAGGATCAGCGCCTCTAAATCTGAGGCTGTGGTTCTCTACTCCGGGTAGGGAATGAGGTCTTGCCCCAAGTGAAGGAGTTCAAGTACCTCAGGGTCTTGTTCATGAGTGATGAGACAATGGAGCATCAGATTGGCCAACGAATTGGCACAACAGGGACTGTATTGCATTTGCTCTATCGTACTGTTGTGATGAAAAGGGGCCTGAGCCAAAAGGCCGAAGCTCTCGATCTACTGGTCAATCTTCATTCCTACTCTCGACTATGGTCTTCAGGGTTGGGTCATAACAGAAAGAACTAGATAGTGGGTACAATCGGCCGAAATGGGCTTCCTCAGCAGGGTGGCTGGTGTCTCCCTTAGAGATAAGGCGAGAAGCTTGGTCATCTGTGGGGAGCTCAGAGTAGAGTCGCTGCTCCTTCACATTGGAAAAAAGCCAGCTGAGGTGGTTTGGGCATCTTGTATGCCCCTTGGGTGCCTCCCTACAGAGGTGTTCCAACCACATCCATCTGGGAGGAGACCTCAGAAGACTCAGGACTAGGTGGAGAGATTATATCTCCACACTGGCCTGGGAATGCCTCGGTATCCCCTAATCAGAGGTGGTTAATGTGTCCTGGGAAAGTGGAGTTTGGGGTCCCCTGTTGGAGCTGTTGCCCCCGCAGCCTAATCTCAGATAAGCGGCTGAATATGAGATGAGATATGGCTTTCCAAGGAATCAAACCGCTAAACCATAAACTCCAATAATAAGAATAAACGCTAGCAACAAAGGTACACTAAGAATGTGCACAAAACTCCAAAATTAAAGAAGTGATGACAGAAAAAAGGTGAGACTTACATTCCGGTACGTTTTAAATATGGTAAATATAGATTGTTAACCTGACTGTTATATATGTTAATATATTCTCTTTCCATTTTATGGCCTCTTCCTTTTGTATCCAGGACCATAAGTTTGGGTCTGGTGCTGCTGGTGGTCCCGTTCCTTCCAGCCTCTAACGTTTTCTTCAGGGTGGGCTTCGTTATTGCGGAGCGTGTTCTCTACCTGTCATCTGCTGGCTACTGCCTCCTGCTGGCCTATTCGCTGGGACACTGCTGCTATCTCTGGAGCAAATACAGGGTAAAAGTCCATCTTGAAGAAAGATCACACTTCAAAAAAAAAAAAAGGAACTACAGGAATTTACCGGAGATGTTCTCCAGAACATTGCTGAGTTGTGTCCTGGTTTGGTCACAGCTATGCAGTGTGGCCATAAAGCTGCTTTTTGCAACAGTATTCCATTAGAGGTGTAACAATGAGCAGATATGAATAAAAAATGTTTAAAGTAATAGCTATTACTCCATTAATGCACTGACGCCTAAAAGTAAGGCTCTTCGGCTGCTTCCTTGTTGTCACACCAAATCCGAAGTGGATCAGCATATTGATTTTGGCACAGGTTTTACGCCGGCTACCCTTCTTCACGCAACTCCAGGTTACATGGAGAATGAATAGCGGTAGGGTTTGAACCCCATCCAAGAGACTTCCACACTGGAAACAACCACACCAACCACTTGGCCACCACCCCTGCTACTAATGCACTGACCCTTGAATTGATCTAAATGGGGAGATGATGGTCCAGTGGTTAAGCAGTGGATCCTCTGTTCAAAACCCCATCTGGCTGGAAAATCACTAAGGGCCCTTGGGCAAGGTCCTTAATCCCTAAGTTGCTCCCAGTGTGTGGTGAGCACCTCACATGGCAACACCCTGACAGTAGTGTGTGAAAGTATGTGTGAATGCGAGGCGTCACTGTAAAGCACTTTGAGCTTTTGATATACAGTAGTGTTCAGAATAATAGTGCTGTGTGACTAAAAAGATTAATAAAGGTTTTAAGTATATTTCTTATTGTTACATGGGAAACAAGGTACCAGTAGATTCTCACAAATCCAACAAGACCAAGCATTCATGAAATGCACACTCTTAAGGCTATGAAATTGGGCTATTAGTAAAAAAAAAAAGTAGAAAAGGGGGTGTTCACAATAATAGTAGCATCTGTTGTTGACGCTACAAACTCAAAACTATTATGTTCAAACTGCTTTTTAGCAATCCTGTAAATCACTAAACTAGTATTTAGTTGTATAACCACAGTTTTTCATGATTTCTTCACATCTGCGAGGCATTAATTTTATTGGTTTGGAACCAAGATTTTGCTCGTTTACTAGTGTGCTTGGGGTCATTGTCTTGTTGAAACACTTATTTCAAGGGCATGTCCTCTTCAGCATAAGGCAACATGACCTCTTCAAGTATTTTGACATATCCAAACTGATCCATGATACCTGGTATGCGATATATAGGCCCAACACCATAGTAGGAGAAACATGCCCATATCGTAATGCTTGCACCACCATGCTTCACTGTCTTCACTGTGAACTGTGGCTTGAATTCAGAGTTTGGGGGTCGTCTCACAAACTGTCTGCGGCCCTTGGACCCAAAAAGAACAATTTTACTCTCATCAAGCCACAAAATATTCCTCCATTTCTCTTTAGGCCAGTTGATGTGTTGTTTTTTTTTTTTTTTTTTTGGCAAATTGTAACCTCTTCTGCACGTCTTTTATTTAACAGAGGGACTTTGCGGGGGATTCTTGCAAATAAATTAGCTTCACACAGGCATCTTCTAACTGTCACAGCACTTACAGGTAACTCCAGACTGTCTTTGATCATCCTGGAGCTGATCAATGGGTGAGCCTTTGCCATTCTGGTTATGCTTCTATCCATTTTGGTGGTTTTCCGTTTTCTTCCACACGTCTCTGTTTTTTTTTCTCCATTTTAAATCATTGGAGATCATTATAGATGAACAGCCTATCATTTTTTGCACCTGTGTATAAGTTTTCCCCTCTCCAATCAACTTTTTAATCAAACTACGCTGTTCTTCTGAACAATGTCTTGAATGTCCCATTTTCCTCAGGCTTTCAAAGACAAAAGCATGTTCAACAGGTGCTGGCTTCATCCTTAAATAGGGGACACCTGATTCACACTTGTTTGTTCCACAAAATTGCCGAACTCACTGACTGAATGCCACACTACTATTATTGTGAACACCCCCTTTTCTACTTTTTTTTTCTAATAGCCCAATTTCATATCCTTAAGAGTGTGCATATCATGAATGCTTGGTCTTGTTGGATTTGTGAGAATCTACTGAATCTACTGGTACCTTGTTTCATATGTAACAATAAGAAATATACTCAAAACCTGGATTAATCTTTTTAGTCACATAGCACTACTATTATTCTGAACACTACTGTAGGCCATATAAATGCAGTCCATTTACGGTTTTGAATGTACTGTGAACTAAATGAGGGCCTCGATTTTTAACATTACGTATCTGTTACACCGTTTTCACATCTTCAAAGGTTGGCAAGAGGCTGTCATGATACTGGTCACAGGAATGCTAATTTTGTGAGAGATAAACAAAATGGGCATGTCCACTAGTGGTAGCAGTGTAATGGATAAGTGTACCTGTTTGAACTTTGTTTGTTTCACAATTTGCTACGGTCACACCGGTTCAGAACAGGAAGGTTATGCTATGCCAAGAACATCTGACTTCTTCTTCTGGGCTTCTTCTATGCTGTGCTTTCTACTCCTGTATGTGGTGTTGCCTCTTGTGGTGAACAAAAAGTAAGTGTAGCAGTGCTTCTGTGCTGCGGCACAGTAGTAAGATCCTGAAGAAGGTGCCTGTTTTTTCATTAAATTGACAGTAAGCAGTGCCACATTTTGCTTATTCTAATTTATCAAGGAAAATTAATGTGTACATCAAACAAAGAATTGTATTTAATGGTGTCACACCTAATCATTCCATGATCAAAAGTATTGTTTGTGAATTGTATTGTAGGACATGTATCAAGACACAGATTTTTTATACGGGAGAGATGCACATCCCATATTATGTATTTTATTTCCAATCATTCAAAGTTCTCCGAGTGTGGAAAGTAAAACGGATTATATAAATGTATATCAGCTGTAATTATGGTGCCGTCCCTTTGTTTTTGTTTTTTTGTTTGTTTTAATTGAGCAAATTTACTTTGTGCTGAAAACTAGTTATCATATACACTCACTGGTCACTTTATTAGGTACACCTTTTCAATTGCTCAACTCAAATAACTAATCAGCCAATCACATGGCAGCAACTTAGGGCATTTAGACATGTAGATGTGGTGAAGACGACTTGCTGAAGTTCAAACTGAGCATCAGAATGGGGAAGAAAGGGGATTGAAATGACTTTGAATGTGGCATGGTGGTTGGTGCCAGACAGGCTGGTCTGACCGTTTCAGAAGGTGCTAATCTACTGGGATTTTCACATACAGCCATCTCTAGGGTTGATGATGTCAGAGGATAATGGGCAAACTGGTTGAATGGGCAACTGGGTGATGCTGTCATGTCAGTATGGACCAACATCTCTGAAGAATGTTTCCAACACCTGAGTCCAACCCATACTAGCAAGGTGTGCCTAATAAAATGGCACACCTTGCTAGTGTGTGTGTGTGTGTGTGTGTATATATATATATATATATATATATATATATATATATATATATATATATATATATATATATATATATACACACACACTTTTATTTCTATGGTATATTGCAAATTTCTATCCAGGCTCCTCCCCTTTTCTAGAATTACCTCATATTTTAAATCCCCCCCTCGCCCCTTTTGCAGGAGAGGCTTAACATTTGAGTTTAAATTTTTCCATATATTGTCAAAAAAATAATGTTTACACACTCTTGAGTCTGTCATTTTCATTTTCTGTGCCAAACATTCTCAGTCCTCATCCAACCTCAGCATCTCCATCATCATCCTTCACTGGCTGAGGAAGTGTTTTTCTTGCGTGAGGGATTTGAATTAAGCAATTTGGTTAAGGCAGAAAGTAACTCAGCGAGGTGTAACAGGAGTTCATGTGAGATAGCGGTGAGCGGAACGCAACAATGTCGTAGTCATCATTGTGACAGGGCACCGTGATACGAATCGAGAAATACCATCAACACCGTGAGAAATCAAGCCAAGAAGCCCTGCCAGGCCAGAAACATTTATTTAATGGTACCCAAAAAAAAGAAAGTATTGATTAGTTTGGAAATCAACACTCATTTCTACATATCTGCAGCTCCATTGAGTGCTGCAGTACTGAGTCTGTCATGATCAACTGGCTATAAAGTAATTTTCATGTGAATACATAAGTCATGGAGATGTGTAATATAAATTATGATTCTGTTGTGTGAACCAGCCGACCTTTGCGCTACAGATATGTTGAAGCCTTAATGATGGTTAATTAAACACATTTAAAGGGGTCATATACTGTAGCGCAAAACTAGTATGGGTAGTAGTGTGACATAATACAGTCAGTGTCCAAAAAGTAAAAAAAAAAAAATCATGTGATAATAATTTTAATATCACCCATGCCTAACATGATAACATGCCATCATTTCACCAAGCTTCAGGGACATTTCTATCTGATGCTTTACTTCTGTTAACTTTCTGTTTGTCACACTCCAGAGGCTGCTGTGTGTGTCTGTGCTTGTGTTGCTGTGTGTGAATGTGGCTCGATGTGCGCTCCGCAGCCACCAGTGGCGATCAGAGCAAACCCTCTTCACCAGTGCCCTGGCAGTATGTCCCCTCAATGCCAAGGTAACCACAAAGGCTTTGTGTGTGCCACCTGCCTGCCCGAGGACGAGCATTAAGGTCACGTTCTGGTGTCTTGTGTGTCGATCGATTCTTCAGGTCCATTACAATGTGGGCAAGAACCTGGCTGACCGCGGCAACTCTTCTGCTGCTATCGCATATTATAGAGAGGCAGTCAGGTAAAAAAAATCTACAGCTTTACTCAACAAAAAAATCTTTAAAAGTGCCGTTTTAGTGTCTGGGCCGCATATAGAACTAGAACGTTACTGACTGGTATTTCATAACTTACAAGTTTCTAACATACCATTAAAATCAACTCAGATAACTGAAAACCTAATCAGTCATAATGACTCATGCACTTGTCAGGGTTTCTTTTCCCTAGTGGTGTTTATCCACTGCGTGGGACTTGAACAGTTGACTTGAACCTTTGTTTTCAGTTTTCTTTTGGCCAGACCTGGTCCTTTTTTAGTATCTTCTCTATTATGGTTTCAAGGGAACTGAAGAGATACCACACGGTGACATGAAAACACTGCAGGTTACCCATCAATCAGTAGTGAAGCAGATGGCATCAATTTCACACTAAAATCATGAAATGACAATACAAGCACCAAATTTGGCATGATGATGCCCAAAGTTGTCTTTATCAAATGTGGTGGATTGACCACTTGGAAATTCAAGATGGCAGCCATTTTCTAAGATGGCCATCAAAATGACTCTGAAAATTAGTTTTTGCATAAAAATGCTCCTACTGGAATGATTTTATGTAGTATTCATGGCAAGTTCTATGTTATGTTATTCATCACAATGGATCTGTGTTACAGTATCAGTGAAATCCACAACGGCGTTTAATTTCAAGGCCATCAAATCTACCCCCCCCCCCTATTTTTTCCCTCGCAAATATGTCATTACTTATTTGATTTGTGTGATCTTGGTGTCAAATTGTAGGTTTTCAGGCATATTGAGCAGAACCATTACGAAGCACTTTTTTGTATGTTTGTTTTTTTTACAGAACAAAGTGGTGTAACACATTGATGAATGATGCATTCAATGCTGCTGTTAAAAATAACCAAAATTTTAAAATAAATAAATAAAAGATAGGAATTTGACATCTCGCCAAGATTTGATGTTTGGATTATGACCTTGACTTTTCACTGTTTTTTGTAAATATGAAATAATTTTGTCCTTTGCTAAAGGTCAGTCATTCTGCTCAGTTATGTTGTTTGAAAATACATACATAAAGTCTGAAGACAGTTTTCCTCACATGCACTACCCCTGCATGTGAATGTACCAAAAAGATCCAAAAGTCGTCTAGTTTGTATCAACTTTCAAAAATGATTTTTTTTTTATTATTATTATTTACTCCAGACATTATCCCCCACCAGTAATTATTAAACATCGTTCTTGCTGTTCGTTTGTGTCTCTGCGCACACAGTGAGCAGTTTTTGCTCTGTGGGCTGTGATCCCTGCAGGGGTGTTTGTGCCCTGTGCTTTACTGAGACTGGAGCTTTGTGGAGTGGCCACATAACATGCACCATCAACAATCGATTTAAGCACAGCCACGTTTTTCATGCATCTGTACACTTTGCTGAACCGGGAGTTCCTGCAGAGTTACTGACATTTGGCTGCGCAGTCATCTGCACACATCGTGGTATGAGTTTGCACTAAAAAGGTTAATCTGTGTCAGCATTGAAAAAGCAAACGTTTTAGCCATGCATGGAACAGCCACCTCTGCAGACCCTTAGTAACTTATTCACATCATTTCTGTGCCCTCCTATTAGTAACATTGTGTAAATAACAAAAACAAGGTGTTGTGGGTCCCGTTGCATGCTTTCAGGCTGCATCCTACCTACGTCCACGCCATGAACAACCTGGGCAACATCCTGAAAGAGAGGAACGAACTTGTGGAGGCGGAGCAGCTGTTGTCTAAAGCCGTTTCTATTCAGTAAGTCGTCCAGCGCAAAGGCAGCCGTCACTGACGAAATCAACTGTGCGGGTCAGCACTGATCACCGCACTCTGAATCTTACTAGGTCTGATTTTGCTGCTGCATGGATGAATCTAGGCATCATTCAAAATAGCCTGTGGAAGTTTGAGCATGCAGAGCGGAGCTACTGGAATGCCATCCGTCTCCGGAAAAAATACCCAGATTGCTACTATAACCTGGGACGCTTGGTGAGAGGCTACAGACGTGTGTTTTTTTTAGTTATTGTGATAATGTTATGGTAAATAAATTTGCCAAAAAAAAAAAAACTAAAAGGTATGCATGCCAACTGAAGTAAAATTCCCACATGTGATCTTTTGTCTGCAGAATGCTTAAATCACTTATTAATTTGATGGGATTTATAAGCCAGAATTTGTTTTATAAAACTGAGTTGTTTTAAGACTTCAGTCAACAGTGAATCAGTTTTCCAAGGCTCAGACTGATGGATGAGAATTTTATATTGTAAAAGTAGTTATTTTGTGTTTTCTGTCCTGTCACGGCAGTATGCTGATCAGAACAGACACGTGGATGCTCTGAATGCATGGAGGAACGCAACAGTCCTGAAACCTGACCACAGTCTGGCCTGGAACAACATGGTCATTCTGCTGGACAACACAGGTACTTACAGTACGCGCACACCAGCAAAAGCCCTTAAGCCCGATTTATGCTTCTCCGTCTCCACAGCTCTGTAGCAAAGCAGAGCCCTCTGCGTCACTGCGTACCCACTCCGAGCACCTCTCCATAGCCTGACGTGCACCTCTGAAAAATTGAGACTACATGTAAAAACAACAGAGACCACAAGGGATGTGACTGGTCACTTTTCTGGTTTCACTCTTTCCTCTCCTGTCATTTAAAAGCTTTTGCAGTGAACACACTGATTACATTTCAGCCATGATTCAAATAGAGGAACATTTGGCAGAAAAGTCCTCAAATATACTTTACAACACAGTCAGAGACGCTCAGATGACAAGCAATTTATGGAGGGGAAATTGCATGTAATGTTGGTTTGAAGGTTGATGACTTTATAAAGAAGTGGATTATTGATAGACAAATTAGTCCAGAAAAAGGAGGAAAAAAAATAGACCAGGAACTTCAAAAGGGTCATCCCCATGTCAATGTTGTTGTGTAGCCCCAGAGTTACAGAGTTGTAGAAGCATAAGTCAGGCTTTACTGTCTTTGTAGTTGTTCTTCCAGAGGCTTTTCATAAACTGACAATAGATGTTAAAAGGCCAGTACAAGAATGAGCACTGACACCTGCCGTGCAGTCAGGAGGCTCAAACATATGTACAGTAGGACACTGTTTCCAACTGATTTTCCAGATTTTTTATTTTGTTAATTTTAAACAGTCAAATGATAGTACATGACAAACACAAGAACATCAGTCAGGGGACATCAAATGTGTAGACAGCAAGCTGATCACAGTTTCCAGCTGTTTTTCCTGAGACTTTTGTTGAACTGACCACAGATGATACATAACATGTACACTGACGCCAGCCATGAAGTCAAGAGGCTTCAGATGTACAGATAGCAGGCTGATAAGGGTTTCTAGCTGTTTTTCTCTGAGATGATAGATGTTAGATGACATGTGCACTGAAACCAGTCATGCAGTCAGGGGGGCTTCAGACGTATGGAGACTGGGGAAATGTAATAATGTATAAATGAGTGCTGTTGAGAACAGGTCTATAATTTTATTATTTTCCCTCTGTAACTACACATTTATGTGTGTTTAGGGTCAAATATACTTGAGGTTGCTTTAATCGAATGCTTTCTTCACTCTATCATCTATGATGGTCTATTTTTTTTCTGAATTTGTGTGTTGAAGTCGTTTCACTTTCAAACAACTCTCTGTTCTGCTTTCTCCAGTGATAACAGCCAAGAAACACAGCGTTGTTATTTTGTAAAAAGGCAGGAAATCTAAACGGCCAACAAGATTAGACCGGAAGAGCAGGAATCAGCAATGCTTGAAATTTATGTATTAAAGCTTTGTGTTCTGAGTTTTGAAGGCACTCTTCCCTGCCGTGTGGAGAATGCTCTGATTTCCAAACGCTCGAGCCGTTTTGTCAGAAGCCGCTCCCGTGGGGGCGGAGTCTCCCAGGAGACCACTGGATCTGTCCAATAAGGGTCCAGTATGTTGCTGATCAAATGTGGGCAAGCACAGCCAGAACAGCGCCCCCTCAGAGTCCCCCTGCTGTATTTACTCCCCAAATCTGACAGAAATAAATCTACCTCCTCTCCCTTGTTCCCCCAACAAACACACACCAAAAAAGAACAATGGGCATCATTTTCAAATAGCAAAGATTTGGGAATATTCTTTTTTTTTTTTTTCCTCCTCTCGCTCTCCGCTGGTTACCCCCACTTTTTGTTTTGATCATTACACAGACACACAACACACAGAATCACATGCACAAAGGGTCACACATGTAAAGTAGTCATGATGGCAAGCTCTGTGTGAAGGGCACAGGCCATGACTCAGGACACGTCTGTCTCTGTCTGTCTGTCTTTGCCCGTCTCTGGCCAGACATCAGACGGTCTGTGACAGAGATCAATAACTCACTGGGCCTTGTGTTCGACATTAATGAGGAGACTAAACCGTTGCTCCGTGTGAGGAGATGGAAAAACTCTGCTCCAGACAGTCTGACTCTCCGACTGTCGCCGTTTTTACTGTCTGGCTTTGTTTTGTTTTTGTTTGTAATTGTGAAAATTACACCTTAATACATGTACAGTAAACACGAGGCAGATATACATATTTATACTGTTTGTTTGGTAAAATTCCTGCGTGTAATTATTTTGTAAATCACATTCATTTTTCTGTGGAGTTTTTCGTATATGATTTTTAAGCCTGTGCAGAATAAAAGTATACAAGGTTTATTAAAATGTAATAATTAACATTCTATTAAAAGTCTTCGCATATTCAGACCTGAGTGCAGACGAGCACATTAAGTTTAACAAACAGCAGGATTTCGTCTGCACAGATGTCCTCCTGTGTGTCCACAGAATTTGTCTAAATGAAAAAAGTCAGTCACCTGACCACTTTCAGAAAGTGCGGTTATGGAGTTATTAGCATGTGAAGCCATGTGTGACAAATTTTCAACAAATTTTTTTAAACATCATGCAACAGCATCTTCATCATTAGCAAATTTCTTTCCTCGTGTACATTTTATGCAGTTTCTACACATAAAATTTAATCTTTAAAAAACAGCAATTTTTTTCTCGATTGCTCACAATTCTTGCAAATAATATATTTTTTTTTAAAAAGCTGAATCTCATAACTTTTGTTGGATTGGATTCTTGTAGGTAACTTGGGCCAAGCAGAGCTGATTGGCCGAGAGGCTTTGAGGATCCTCCCACGTGATCACACAATCATGTTTTCATTGGCCAACGTCCTGGGGAAGTTGGAGAAATACAAGGTCAACCTGTTTTTTTTTTTTTCTCCACCTTGGGTCTGTTGTGCTCCTTTTCCTTTCACATCCTTGTTAAGAATTTTAAATAGGTATTGTAATTTTTAGGAGCTAAAATGATCAATATGTTCATTAGCAGAATTTATTATTATTATTTCGACAGAAATGGTGGTTATTCTGTGGTTCTAGCTCCTCAAATCTCTTTTAAATCAAGCATTTTAGGTTTTTGGGATGTTTGTTGGTGCCACATCAACCTTCGGTATAATTGTGATGAAAATTGATTTTCTGACATTAAACTAATCAAGATTAATCTATAATGAAAATGGCTCTTGGGAGTTTCTTTAAAGACTGAAAAATATTGTGTGGTAATCAAAGAAAAATGTTGCTCAGGTGCAGAAAGGTAAACACTGTGTACTTGTGTGCTTCTTCACAGGAGTCTGAGAGCTTCTTCCTTCATGCTCTTCAGATCAATCCAGATTCTGCTAGTTGCCATGGCAATTTAGGTAAGACTACTGTGACATACCAGGATTTGTACCACGTACTTTACACCGGGTTGATCAGCGTCTGCGCTGTCTGAAGCCCACAGGATTTACTCTGTTCAACCAGCAGAAGCGTATTTTGTCACCTTTCTGACCCGCAAGCTGAAACTGCTGCCTCTTTATCCTCAGCCGTGCTCTATCATCGCTGGGGAAAACTGGAGCTGGCAAAGAAACACTACGAGCTGTCTCTAAAGTTGGACCCCGATGCTCCGGGGACTAAAGACAACTATAACATGCTGCGACGCAAACTGGACCAGCTCAAACGGCAAACGCCCTAATGGAGTATGTTGGGAGCCCCGCCTGCCGTAAAACACACTCCACCAGAGACTCGGGATCAAAAGCTCTGGCTTTGTACCACTTGGAAATAAAGTGCAGGATCTGTGATACTCCAGAGTTGTGTTGTTTGAGTGAATACCTCTAGCAAAGAATTATAATGTTGAGGCAAAAGGTCGTAGAGTTTCCTGACGTGTGCCTTTTATTCAGATCTACCCTTTATTCCAGACCCAACAAGTTCCACAACGTTTCATTCAGATGGGTTTATTAGAGAAGCAGTCTTTCTTGCGATCAAGGGAAACTCCACGATTATTTGAAAGCTTTTATTTAACTGATTGGATTCACTGGAGTTGGACAGTCAATATGTTGACCTGGATTTAGTTCCCAGTCACGCTGTCTGTCTAATCCAGTCCACCCAGCTGTAAATGGGTCCTGTCCTTTGCTTAGTTAGTAACCTGTGATGGACTGGTGTCCCATCTACTTCACACTATGGAATCTTGGGATAAGCACCGGCTCCAATGGGCTGTTGCCTGTATATGTATGAAGTCCCGTACGGCTGCTCCCTTGTTTGCACTCGGGCTCGCCACAACAAATCCAAGATGGATCTGCATGTTGAATTGACAAGTTTTACGCCGGATGCCCTTCCTGAAGGAACTCCACATTACATGGAGAAATGTGGCGGGGGTGGGGTTTGAACCGGTAACCTTCTGCACTTAAACCAAGTGCACTGAAACCCTGCCTGTTGCCTGCATATGCAGTTTTAAAACCCGCAAGTTGTTTCCACCACCAACTTTTAAGATCTTTAGAAATTTCATTTGCTGTATTTGTTTTGTGTTTGGAGTGTTTACTGTATTTTCCGGCATGTAAGACACACTTTTTTTTCTATATGTAGAATTCATTTTTAACACAGTGCCTCCCTGGGAATGAGTTTAACAATGAACAGGAACTCAGTAGCACGTCACATCATGTACTGTTACTTAACACAAGGACTTTTAAATGACAAAAATAAGCAAGATGGACAAATACACATGCAATGGATAACACATGGGATGTTATTTTATGGAATGTGGACAACAGAAAGTGCTAGATGGACATGGATGGAAAAGTTAAGCTGATTCCCCCCCCCCCCCCCCCCCTTTGCAGGAACCGCTCAGCTTGTGGTGTGGGCCAAATGGACTTAAAATCCAAAAATTTGGAAGCTATCCTTAAGGCTCTTGGGGGAAAACTAACCCAACTTGGCACATGGGTAGACCACGTAGTGGAAACAGTCATTACAGTTACCTGATTGGTTTAATCAGTGCAAAAATCATATTTTGGCTCAGTCTATATTACTTGAACTTGGCACTCAGAATTTTGACACAACTTACAAAAGACTATAACACGTGCTAGATCCCAGGCGACCTCACTAATAGTCCATGAGGTTATCCAGTTAGAGTAGTTCTACTGTAGATGTGCTTCAACTGATGATGAATACCCCAGGTTGGCAAAAACTGATTCCCGCTTTAAATGTTAATATGCCCAATTAAATAAAGCATTTTGATTTATTACCACTCCTACCTTCATTGTAAGTACATATAAATTTTGCCTATCCACGTCAGTTTTCCGATGTTAATTTCAAGACTGTTGAAATTTATCTCTGTTACTGTCTGCCATCAGCACATGAAACCCCGAGCAGTGGTCTTTGGTTATCTATTTGATGTCAACAGTCAGATGTACGACATAATTAATCAAGGAAGTCCCTGATGCCCTTCAAGCCATGTGCAAAGTTTACAGAAAGGGGCACATCTTACTGGATGAACACGGCGAGACAAATACATATAGACTGTGGAGGTGTGTTTTAAAAATGTGGACCCTCCTTGAAAACTACACTTCCTTCAAACTAGCCCACGCATTTGTGCTGTCAGGGGCACATGGAGTGCTGTTAAATTCTTCAGCCAGTAGCTGGGATCATATCAGGCCCTGGTGCTGTCCAGATCTACATCCAGAGACTCGTTGGATGTCTCCCTTTGTGATGATGATTGGTTGTTCTAGGCGGTGGCTGCAGTATGCTCTTAGGTCCACAGTCCACTTGGCATTGATGGTGTGTGTGATGCCTCTTTCTCCCAGATGTTCTTCCAGTATTGCTCACTGTGACGGGTCTGTTCTTCAGCTTGGAGTAAGTACACCCCAGATGGGTCATTGGAGAACAGGCCATTTATTTTCTTAGCCTCTGTTTCTCTGGTGTATCTCTTCAGAAAAATAGCCAGAGCTGTGAGTCTTTGTGGACATCTTGTACTTCTTATCTATCCAGGATCTGTGTCCCATGATGTGTCTCATGATGCCCTTCTGTACATCTGTTAGTTGGCTGACATCCTTCCCGGCTTTCTGGATTTGGGCCTCCAATCTTGTCCTTTCATATATATATATATATATATATATATATATATACACAATATCATATCAAAATACTCTGAAGTCTTTTTGACTGAATATGGGAAAGTGGCTACAGAAAAGTCATTTGTATTTATTTGCCTTAGATTGTTTACCCTTTTGGGGGCCCCTGGAGTTGCCCACAGGAATTCAGTCAGAATGTCCAACTTGTTATGGCCAGGTAGTCACATAGGGAATGTCTCCAAAATTTCATAAAAAAATTAAATTAGGTAGTTTTGAGGCTTTCCATTTTATTTATTTTTTGGAAATAGGCTTGTTGGGGGGGCATAATTATAGAAAAAGTTACTGAGCAGTTTACCAACAATAGATTAAGAAGTGTAAATTATTTAATTCTGGTTATTTTTTGGGGGGGTGTAGCTGGCTTTGGACAATTCAGTGATGAGTTTTTTTTTTTTTCCACTGTAGGCAGCCTCTGAAAGAATCTTATTCTAATTAGAGGTTTTTTTTTTTATAGATATTTTTCTGTAATATACTGAACAGTGTGAAAAATGCCTTTTCTCCTCCTCCTTGGGGGCCCCACAGGGATTTAATCAAAAAGTCCAACTTACCATGACCAGACAACCCCCACCAAGGATTGTTTCTAAGAAATTTCTGAAAAATTGTCAAAAAGGTTTTTCAGGAAATCACCAGGCTGCACACAGTCCTGTGGATCTTCATCAATGACTAAAGCACCCAAACAAAAATCCATTGCAGTAATTTTAAAGTCAATAATGTACTTAGTTCAGCAGAAGGACTTAGAAGAAGTCCTTTTCTTTAAAAAAAAAAAAAATCCATTAGCCATGTGAAATGTTAAATATATATATATATATACAGTAGTGTTCAGAATAATAGGCTGTGTGACTAAACAGATTAATCCAGGTTTTGAGTATATTGCTTATTGTTACATGAGAAACAAGGTACCAGTACATTCAGTAGATTCTCACAAATCCAACAAGACCAAGCATTCATGATATGCACACTCTTAAGGCTATGAAACTGGGCTATTAGTAAAAAAAGTAGAAAAGGGGGTGTTCACAATAATAGTAGTGTGGCATTCGGTCAGTGAGTTTGTCAGTTTTGTGGAACAAACAGGTGTGAATCAGGTGTCCCCTATGTAAGGATGAAGCCAGCACCTGATGAACATACTTTTCTCTTTGAAAGCCTGAGGAAAATGGGACGTTCAAGACATTGTTCAGAAGAACAGCGTAGTTTGATTAAAAAGTTGATTGGAGAGGGTAAAACTTATACGCAAGTGCAAAAAATGATAGGCTGTTCATCTACAATGATCTCCAATGATTTAAAATGGACAAAAAAAGAGACGTGGAAGAAAACGGAAAACAACCATCAAAATGGATAGAAGAATAACCAGAATGGCAAAGGCTCACTCATTGATCAGCGCCAGGATGATCAAAGACAGTCTGGAGTTACCTGTAAGTGCTGTGACAGAAGATGCCGGCCTATATATCGCATACCAGGTATCATGGATCAGTTTGGATATGTCAAAATACTTGAAGAGGTCATGTTGCCTTATGCTGAAGAGTACATGCCCTTGAAATGGGTGTTTCAACAAGACGGTGACCCCAAGCACACTAGTAAACCAGCAAAATCTTGGTTCCAAACCAACAAAATTAATGCCTCGCAGATGTGAAGAAATCATGAAAAACTGGTTATACAACTAGATACTAGTTTAGTGATTCACAGGATTGCTAAAAAAGCAGTTTGAACATAATAGTTTTGAGTTTGTAGCGTCAACAGCAGATGCTACTATTATTGTGAACACCCCCTTTTCTACTTTTTTTTTTTTTTACTAATAGCCCAATTTCATAGCCTGCTTGGTCTTGTTGGATTTGTGAGAATCTACTGAATCTACTGGTACCTTGTTTCCCATGTAACAATAAGAAATATACTCAAAACCTGGATTAATCTTTTTAGTCACATAGCACTACTATTATTCTGAACACTACTGCGTGTGTGTGTATGTATGTGTGTATATATATATATATATATATATATATATGGGGGTGGGTGGGGGGGATATAATGTTGTCATTGTTTCATCTGTTCAACAGTACGTTCTGAAAGCTTACAGTCTTCATGCACTGATGTGGGAGCAAAGCAAACTCCATCACAGAGAATCTCTGTGTGCTATCCTTACCTAGTGTAGCCGACAAGCCAATGCGGTTTACTGGGGTGTGGCCATCGGCGTGCACAAGCTAATACTTAGACCCATACGTAAGAGTTAGCCAAATTTGCACCACAAATAGATATTAGGGAATGGAAGATGCCGCTGGAGGTGATACAGATCGTGATCTGTTTGGCGAATGTCAGAAATCCCTGATTGTTCTTGTTCAACATTTTAGCACTTTCCTCTGACTAGTTGCACAAAAATTTTAGTGAGTCTCCCAGACCAAACCTGAACTTTCACAAAAATTGATTTATTAGGTTTGCAAGATGTGAGCAGAAACAGAGCTTCATTTGAGGAGCCGTCTTCATGGATGATGCTGCTTCAGTGCTAAACGTTGAACGTTGTCCCTGGAGCAAGTGTGCTGCACTCTGCTGTTTTGTTGGCCCATGTGGAACTCATCCTTGGTGAACCCCCCCGGTCTTTTCATCCCTGACCCCGTGTTGTGTCAGCTGTACAGAGCGCTGTGCATGTGCGGATCCAAAGACTCCGTTCAGAGATGTATTTAGGTTGGCCTTCTCTCAGAAGAGTCCCAAATGTTTCAGCATTCAAAAGTTGCTACACTTGGGACAGAGCACGTTTTGTGCACACAGCTGCAGAAGAAACTGATTAAACGTGCGTGGTATCGGCCGGCTGACGGGCCGGCGTGGTGACTGTTTGTTTTTAATGCCCATCTCTTTGTTCCTGTGCCGGATGGCACGCTGAGGTTCAACGCCCTCTCTGCCTCACCGCTCGTCCTCTCCCCTCTGTAGTTAATGGGAGAAAGGTGTTTGCGGCAAGAGCCTTTTCTAAAGTGTCCACAAGGATAAGAGGGGTCGGCTGAGACAGGAAACCCGCCGCCGTTGCCGTATGAAAACAGGTCTGTGGCGCAGAGCCTTCAAAGACAGACGGGATGATCTCCCCGGGGACTCGACGTGCTCGCTCGCACACAGCCCCGATCCTCTTGAAGAACGCCACCAAGGGAAAAGACGACCTCAGTGTGAAACATCAGTCAACAAGTGTGCGCCTGAGGTCAAAGTTCAACACACTTCTATTTTTTCACCTGCTTCCTACAGCTCTCAGGAAACTTTTGAAGCTGCGTCGGGCTGGTATGGCTTTGCTTTAGGGTACGGCAAGTTTGTTTACACATACAGTACAATACACCAGTTAACACTTTGATGCTGAGAAGATGTTACTGATACGCACATATGGTGGGGGGGCAAAGCACGCAAGGCCATCACTGTCCTCTGCATGTGGCCTCCTAAAGAAGCAACTGGAACCACATAATGAAATTTCCTTGTTTCTCAGCTGTTTTGATGTTCAGTGCTTTGATGTGAAGCGTCTACTCAAAGAACTCGGCTTATTAGTGCGCATTAGATTCATCTTGTTCAGTAAACTAAAGTACGGTGAAATGGCAGCAACAAGACCAAGATCTCTGCCCAAATACTTAGAAAAAAGGTTAGTAATGACAAAAATGGAAATGGTCATTTTTATTAGATAATTTCATTGTTTATCAGATTTTGCCCTCTTTTTTTATTTGAACTTTTACCATATGAATTTGGCTTTAGATTTTATTTATTTGCTCAAAAACTCAAAACCGACAAAAGCGCAAAATTTTTAATTATGTTGTAGTGTAAACACAGGGGGCTTTCCCAAAAAATACACATGGAAAAGTAATTTCAATCTAATTAATGCATTTACTCTGGCTTGATCTCAAGTTGATGCTAACTGCCTTTGTGCAATCTGTGTGTCAGTTTCGCTTATTCCTGTATAAACTCCAACAGAAACATGTAAATTCTGGGTTTACATTACATTTTTGGCTGCTAAATATATATTTTTTAATTTTAACTTACTTTTAGAGTTAGCAGAACTAAATTTAGTGGTAGCTAAATGGTCAGCTAACAGTTGCTGAAAGGCTAATCTGCTCACGAAAATGTTAGCTTTACTAAAAAGGTGTTGAATTGGACTAATCACAGTCGACTGGATTATGAAGTTTAAAAAGAGAAAGAACAATATCTGATTCAGTAATGCTGAAAATAACCCCATTTCTTAATGAGAGAAGGGGCCCTGAGACCCGCCGGTATTCCCATTTTCCACAGTGGGAAGCGGCTCCCCCTGGATTGGATACCAGTCCATCACAGGTTACTTCCCCAGCCAAGGCAGGTCACCCCTTTAGAGCAAGGTAGACTGAGACAATGCAGATAAAAGTGTCTTATCCAAGGATGGGTAGCTTGATTGTGAATCCAGTCTAGGACTCCCCTTGGATGGGACGCCAGCGTCCCTCACTGGCTACTTTCTCAGCCAAGGCCTGTACGACGGCTGGGACAATGCAGATAGAGTGTCTTGTCCAACACCACAGACAGGTAGCATGAGTGGGAATCAAACCTAAGTCCACAACTTCTGATTCCACTGATCTACCTGTTCTAAATAACAATCAGGAATATTATGAAAGATTCCAAGACCGGACCTTGAAATCCATTTAAGGTATTGATACCTTCGAACCACCATCAGGTGTGGGAGAGAGAACTACGATCACAGAGGTACAAAAAGTGTTTTTCTACGACACTGTACAAGTGTAACAATGCCGTTGACGTATGGATGACTACAAAACCGTCTTTGTGCTGTATTGCATACTTTGGGTGTGATCCTTTTATTCTGTGCCTGCAGCAGACTGCTTAGCTTCACAGCTGTTGGCACATCAGCGGGGGAGCCCACTTTCATCATAATCATTCTTTGAATACCTTTCATTATCATAAAATATGTGAGTATTAAAGGGACGGATTCGCCAACATCTTCATTATCCATTCTGACTGACAAAAACCTGCTGTCCTACAGAGTGACATTAATAAAAGATGGGATACTATGAAGTCCTCTCCTTGTTCTGCAGCTTTTCGCTGCGCACCTTTTACCTGCTTGGATGCCCGATCACTATGCTATAATGAAATCGAGTCCCACATGGGGGTTCTTTTGTGTTTTCTTTTAATCACGCTGATGAGTTTTGATCATTTTTAAATCAGTGAGTTTGGGAGAAACCTGCCTGATTGTTCACAGTCACTCCAAAATCTGAAATGCAAAATGCAACAAGGCCTCATGTTTTGATTGCCACAGAAGCCATTATCAAAAAAAGACATTGTCGTCCTTTTGTTGCCGTATACGCAACAGAAGAACAACAAAAGGGGGAGCGCTAATTTGAACCCACCGAGGGTGTTTTTGAACAGCAGGCGTGCTATTTTACATGTGATAAGCACAAACAGCAACCCCCCAACAAAATAAAGAAACAAGCCTAAAAAAACCTGCTCTGTGGACACATTTTGAGATGTTAAGTGAAGCAGTAGAGGGAATGCGCGCGATGTTTCAGGGCAGCCTTGAAAAGACGGGTGATGAATGAAGAAGGACTTTTGAAATTCGCAAGGTTTCGTTTGCTTTTGTTGGCCTTTGGTTGAAAAACAAATACAAAGAGACAAATTCTACAAGCTGAAAAGTTACATGAAAATTCAGTAATAGTGAAATATTATTGAAAACCACGCCATAACTGATGGTGGGAAGAAGGTATTGATCTTGATTAGTGCGTGTACTGACTGAATTCCAGGAACCTCTTGCTGCATTTTTCTCCACAAATTTGTTTTGGAGGACATGTATAACATCATGCAAAATAATAAATACTATCACAAGCAACTAATAGCGCATGCTAACAATCTCTATCAAAACACGGAATTTTTTTTTTATATACTCTGCAGTGAGTGTTAAAGCAACTCTGCCACAGTGTTAAATCAAGTCGATCAAAACATTATATGTTAGATTATGTTTTTGGTTTACCTAAAAATATTGTAGTGTCAGTTCCCATCCTGCAACAGGACACAACAATTTTGTGGACTTTGCAGTTATTACGTATGTTCCCATTAAAATAGTGTTCAATCAACTCTATTCTTCATCTTCTTTCGGCTGCTCCCATTAGGGGGCGCCACAGGAGATCAATGGTTTTCATCTCACCCTGTCCTCTGCATCTTCCTCTGCCACACCGACCACCTGCATGTCCTCCCTCAGCACATCCACAAACAGTGTTGCCACAGTTACTTTAGTTACATTCAGCTGAATGTAACTAATAAAGGAACTAGTAATCTATCATGTACTTTTAAATTGAGTAATCAGTAAAGTAACTAAGATACTTTCTCTAGGAGTAATCAGTAATCGGATTACTTTTTGAAACTGGCAACACTGTCCATAAACCTCCTCTTTGGCCTCCCTCTTCTCCTCCTGCCTGGTGGCTCCATCCTCAGCATCCTTCTCCCTATATACCCTGGGTCCCTCCTCTGCACATGTCCAAACCATGTCAATCTCACCTCTCTGACTTTGTCTCTAAACCATCCCACCTGAGCTGTCCCTCTGATATGTTCATTCCTCTCCATTCTTGTCACTCCCAAAGAGAATCGTAACATCTTCAGTTCTGTCACCTCCAGCTCTGTCTCCTGTCTTTTTGTTAGTGCCACCGTCTCTAAACCGTACAACATAGCTGGTCTCATTACTGTCTTGTAGACTTTCTCCTTCACTCTTGCTGATATTCTTTGGGGGAAAATCACTCCTGCCACCTTTCTCCACCCACTCCACCCTGCCTGCACTCTCTTCTTCACTTCTCTACCACACTCAATTACTTTGGACAGCTGACCCCAAGTAAACTAATCTACTTTCATCAACTCTACTTCTTCCAACTGCACTTTTCCACTGGGCTCCTTCTCATTCACACACATGTACTCAGTCTTGCTCCGACTGGCATTCATTCCCCTGCTCTCCAGAGCATATCTCCACATTTTGAGGCAAGACTCAACCTGCTGTCTACTCTCACTAAAGCTAACTACAGATCACAATGTCATCTGCAAACATCATCCATGGAGACTTCTGCCTGATCTCATCCTTCAACCTGTCCATCACCATTGCAAAGAAGAAAGGCCTCAGAGCTGATCGTTGGTGTAATCCCACCTCCACCTTGAATTAATTTGTCATTCCTCCTGTGCATCTTACTGTTGTCACACTATCCTTGTGCATGTCCTGCACGTTCCTCACATACTTCTCTGCCATTCCAAACTTCCTCATACAATACCACAACTCTTCTCTTGGCATCCTGTCATAAGCATTCTCTAAATCCACAACACACAGTGTAACACCTTCTGGCCTTCTCTATACTTTATCAGAACTCTCAGAGCAAACACTGGATCTGTAGTGCTCTTCCTCGGCATGAAACCATATTGTTGCACACAAATCTTCAGCTGTTTTCTAAGCATAGCTTTGACTACTCTCTCCCATAACTTCATGCTGTGACTGATGATAGTTTAATGCCTCTGTAGTTACT
Organism: Thalassophryne amazonica; assembly: GCF_902500255.1. Taxonomy (NCBI): domain Eukaryota; kingdom Metazoa; phylum Chordata; class Actinopteri; order Batrachoidiformes; family Batrachoididae; genus Thalassophryne; species Thalassophryne amazonica. Next base: position 12,429,813 of record NC_047116.1, read on the forward strand.
GCAGCTCTGCACATCAGCCTTGTTCTTAAAAATAGGAACCAGCACACTTCGTCTCCACTCCTCAGGCATCCTCTCACTTTCCATGATTTTATTAAACAATCTGGTTAGAAACTCCACTGCCATCTTTCCTAAGCATTTCCATGTCTCCACTGGAATGTCATCTGCACTGACTGCCTTTCCATTTTTCATCCTCTTCATAGCTGCCTCACTTCATCCTTACTAATCTCTTGCATTTCCTGATTTACTCTCTCCGCACCATCCGGCCTTTTCTCTCTCTCATTTTCTTCATCTATCAGCTCCTCAAAATATTCCCTCAACCTTCTCAACACACTCTCCCCGCTTGTCAGGACTTTACCATCTGTATCCTTTATTACTCTAACCTGCTGCACATCCTTTCCAGCTCGGTCCCTTTGTCTAACCAATCAGTACAAGTCCTTTTTCCTTCCTTACTGTTTAGTATCTTGTACAGCTCACCTTTTCCTTAGTTTTTCCACTTCTCTTTTTGCCTTATGCTGCATCTCCTTGTACCACTGTCTACTTTCTTCATCTCTCCGACTATCCCAATTCTTTTTCGCCAGTTTCTTTCTCCTTATTTTTTCTTGAACATCTTCGTTTCACACCACTTCTCCCTTCCTCATCACCTCTGTTCCCTTTGCCAACATGCCCATTGAAGTCCATGCTATCACCTGCTATCACCACTCTTTCATGGTTTGGCACACTCTCCACTGCCTCATTTAACTCACTCCAGAAATATTTCTCCATCTTACAACCTACCTGTGGGGCATATGCATTGATGATATTCATCATCACCCCTTCAATTTCCAACTACACACTCATCACTCCATGAGACACTCTCTTAACCTCCAACACACTCTTAACATACTCCTCCTTTAAAATAACCACAGCACCATTTTTCTTCCTATCCACATCATGATATAACAACTTGAACCCACCACCTATGCGCCTGCTCTTACTTCCCTTCCACTTGGACTCTTGCACACACAATATGTCTACCTTTCTCCTCTCCATCATGTCAGCCAGCTCTCTCCATTTACCAGTCATGCCACCAACATTAAAGTTCTGGCTCTCACTTCCACCCTTCGAGTTTTCCTCTTCTCCCGCTGTCTAGACAAATTGTCCTCTTCTTTTTCTTCGCCCAGCAGTAGCCCAATTTCCGTCAGCACCCTGTTTGGCAATGGCACTGGTGGTGGTCATTGTTAACCCGGGCCTCGACTGATCCAGTATGGAAATTCGAGTTGTATTCTGCATCTTTATTTTGGCTTGTTTTAAGCTGGATGCCCTTCCTGACGCAACCCTACTCATTTATCCAGGCTCGGGACTGGCACTCAAAGTGTAGTGGCTACACACCCAGTGTGGCTGAGATTTGGCAAAATTTAAGGTTACACCCTGCCTCCTTTTACCCTACTTATTTATCTGAGCTTGGGGCCGGCACTCAGAGTGTACTGGCTGACCTCATGTGGGTCATTGAACTTTATCATAGTGTTAAATCAAGTTCTTTAAAACATTGTTCATGATTTTAAGCTTTTCCTTTCACTAATGTGAAATATTGTAGAGTCAGTTCCCATCATGGGCAGCATGGTGGTTTAGTGATTAGTACTGTTGCCTCACAGCAAGAAGGTCATGGGTTTGATTCCCACGGGTGGCCTTTCAATGTGGAGTTTGCATGTTCTCCCCATGTTTGTGTGGGTTCCCTCCGGGTGCTCCGGCTTCCTCCCACATCCAAAGACACTCAGGTTAGGTGGACTGGAAACTTTAAAGTGTCTGTCAGTGTGAATGTGTTTGTTTGTCTATATGTGACCCTGCAACAGACTAGTGTCCTGTCCAGGGTGAACCCCTCACGCCCTGTGACTGCTGGAATAGACTCCAGCCCCCCACGACCCGATCTTAAATAAGCAGTTGAAGATGAGTGTGTGTGTGTCTGTGTGAGTTGCCATCATGCAACAGGACACAACAATTTTGTTGAGTTAAACTGACTTTTTAGTTAATGCTGTTCAAATTAAAATTGTGTTAAATAAACTTGTTTAAAATATAAAGAGTTTTAAATGTTGCTTCACCCCATGTAAATGTATTGTGATGTTAGTTCTCACCTCTCTCTCTCACACACACACACACTTGCAGAGTTAAATTAACTCTGCAGTAACTGAAACACTCTTGGCATGTCTTGTGTAGTGACACTTGCACACCTTAAGTGACGAAAGGGGAAACTGCTAGATAAACTTTTCCCATGGGGGTTGAGAATTTTTGCTCCCTGGTCCCTATCCTCCTCTGATATCAAACAGATTAGTAGGCTTGTAAATACCCATGTAGACACACAATTACACTTGTCTGTTTTGTAAAAACATGTTTGTATGTATAAGCTGAGAAATAAAGGGAGCTTCTCCTTCCTGTTGCAAATACTGTAAAGGTGCAAATATTCGCGTGGGATTTATTATGCGAATTTCGCAAGTTAAACAAGCTCGCCAAATTAAATACCGCTATTTTAATACATAACGTACATATACGTACATATTCATAATGTAAACGAAATATTAATACCGCTAAATACAAGGTCTGTTAGAAAACTATCCGACCTTTTTATTTTTTGCAAAAACTATATGGATTTGAATCATGTGCGCTTGCATCCGCCAAGCTTGAACCTTCGTGCGCATGCGTGAGTTTTTTCACGCCTGCGTCCTTCGCAACCGACAGGCAGGTATAAATTTTGCATTAATGTTATCTTGGTTCTTCCTGGGTGGTTCTTATGGCAACTGATCCAATCCCAAGCAAGGACTATTTGTATATAAAAATGTATTTCCTAAAATGATACATTTTGGGTTTCAAATGAAATTTATGTAGCTTTTTACCCCTCAAAATCCTCAAAAAGCTTCTGATTCGGGGGGCTTCGCCTCCCTGAGCCCCCCACGAGGGCATTGCCCCTCGACCCCACCGGGGGCCCTGCGGCCCACTGGACCCCCAACTCAAGGATTTGAACCCCCCCTTTCACATTCCTATATACGGCCCTGAGATACACCTCATATATGCGGCTTCACAGCACACGTAATCTCTGCCTGCACATATCATATCTGAACTGCAAAGGTGTCACAGTAATATGGCAGCACATTATGACCACTGTAGACAACAAGGAAAAAAATCAGCATGAGGAGGGAGGAAAAAAGTAATTTTAACCGGGAACACTCTCTCCCTCCCTTTCGTTATCCGAGACATGCAAATTCTTCAAATTCAGTACTTTGTCATTGTTATAATAACAATTATTAAGATGGAACATTATACTTTGCAAAATACCCATCACAAGTACACTGAAAAGAACTATTAAACAAAATAACAGTAAATACCCTCTCTCTCAACTAGCCATACTGCTGTACTGCTTCACCTCAGGGAGCTTTGGTGGCCCCTCTACAAGGATGGAGTTATTCCTGAACCACAAATCTTTTCATTTGTGTCCACTTTGATACCACACCGCTGTGTGTCTGCCGTGCCCCAATTCCAAGGGAAGGAACAGGTTCCCCTCTGATGGGTTGTTATCATGTTTGGACCACAAATCATCCATGAATCATGAATACGGCAAATCCAAACCCTTAGGACCAATAGTTCCCAATATTTCAACAGCTCAGTGCACTTGCACACACCCCAAATGGATTTGCACCATTTGTGCTCCTGAGTTCAGCATACTACCATTAAAATAGTGCGCTGAATGTCACAACACCAACTAGTGTGTATAAACTATGAGGCGGGTTTTTAAAATAATGCTAAATTCACATCTGTTTGAGTCAGATTTGTGTCTTGAAACACACAAAATAAGTGAGGCTTTGACAGAGTTCTTATCAATGTGACAGGCTGTGATCACGGCTGCGCTCTGATGTGTCAACCGGGCCTCTGCGGGGCCAACATCACTGCTCTCTTCTGCCCCGCCCCCCCAACTAAAACAATCCTAATGGGCTCCAATGGGCATCTCCATCCTGCCTGTCTAATTGATGTAAATACTGCACATTGGAACCCGCAGTCCTTCCCTCCATTTCAGGTGGCCCCTCCCTCAGTTTCCTCAAACACCAGGGGTCAGAGGTCAGGCTGACTTAGTGATTATTAGAACAGCGGTCCTTATTAGAGGAGCAGCTTGTCTGACACGTCGTCCCCGTCGCCACAGAGGGAGCCACCCTGTCCGCCTCATCGAGATCATATTACACGACACGACCTGAGAACACAACCTACCAGTGCACTACGGCATCGTGGGCCGTTACAGGGCATGGCGGTGTTTTCAGAGGGATCCCCTCGCTTGTCGCGGTGATACTCTGACGCCTCTCTGTCTGACTAGCCCGGATGCACTCTGTCATTTTAAGGAGGGCTACTGTCACTGGCTATTGGGTCCGCCGCATCTACATGCCCTGGCATTTTCTGGTAGCCGAGCATCCAGCCACCCTCCGGAGAGTCCCTGCCACCGCCGTCAATGATTAATAGTTAGAGACAGACTATAAAATGTCCAGTGTGGCCAGATGCTTGCCAGGGCTGTGCTGAACTGATATAATGGACATCATCTGCCAGTTTGGCTCGGGTACAAAGCCTGGAAGTTCCCCAAGATTGATTCTGTTTCTGCTTAGCAGTACCCCGGGGGCGTGATGTTCAGGATGCACTCTTGTGTAAAATGCTGCTGTGTATTATCTTCAGCTGCGAAAAGTACAAATTAAGCGGCGTGCATGATGGGTATAGCATAATTGCATATATTTATATTTGCATGCAACACTGATAATTCTGGCAGATTTATTTATTTGCTTTTAATCAGTTCTTAAGTTGAAGAAATGATTTTTGGCTGCAGATGAGAAGAGATGGGGGTGGGGGGTTGCTGGGATCATTTACAGCAGGATCCCTCTGAGACTATTTTGCAGAACAAAACTAAGCAGCTAGACCCTTATTGAAAAATATAGTGCAGTGAGATGGAAATTTATTAACTGGCAGCAGTTAATGTGTGCATTATTCATTTCTGGTGAGCATGAAAAATGATCTAAAGAGGTTTGAAATTGCAGCCGTGCAGGCTGACTGCACAGTGACTGGCCTCGCTGCTTCGATTCATCCTCTGGCAGGCCTATTTGGGTGGAGGGACGGAGGGGAGGAGGACCAGCGCCTCTCCGGACAGTAACAGCTGTGCTTCTCTCACGAGGGGGCGGCAGCAGCACGGGGAGAGAGGCTGCCTGGGACAGATGGAGCGGCCCGGCACCACCTCCCCTCTCGCCGCCCAGCGATGCTTCTCTTATTAAAAATATCATATCTGCAGCACTTGTGAGTGTATGTGAAATACGCAAGTGTGAAAGTGGCTGTGGAGGCTGTTCGTCTGTCTCACTAATTGTGTTTAGTGAGACAATTTTAAAATTGCAAATGCATTAGTATCTTTGGCCAAATAAATAAATTCTAATGAGGCTCAAGGTCATACTGCTTTTTTACTCTTTTTTTGACTGCTTTGTGACTCTCCTATTTTTATGTTAAAGACCATGTGATAAACAATGTCACCATCATTGGATAAATTCAGATGTGAAAATTTAAGATTTCAAAAAGACAACTACATTTTTCATTATTTTGTAGCATTTTGTAAATTGTCACATGTGTAGTAATATTTATACATTCTTGTGCACTAAATCTTGACTCACTCATGTGCAGTAATACTTGTACATGCATGTACATTCAACCAAACATTCATTTTAACTGTTGAGGTATTTTTCTGCTTGTAAATAGTGTATTTACTGTATGTATTATTGTTATTCGTGCACAGTACTTGCCTTCCAAGTTTTTTTTTTTTTTTTGGTACTTATTTTTGTTTTACCTTACTTTGCATACTTTGCACAGTTGTTCTGTAAGTATACCTTTGCTGCTGTAACATCACAAATTTCCCATTTGTAGGACTAATAAAGGATTATCTTATCTAATCTTGTAGTAAATAATCACTTTTTTATCATGTAATACATGAAAGTAGAAAGTGTTCAGAGCGCAAATACCTCCATCAGCACTTCACACACATCTCTAACTATTACCGATAAATGCGAGCAGGATAATGCAAAAACTACGAAACTGAGTTTCTTGAAACTTGGTGAAAGGGTGGGTGACAAAACCCCCCCCCCAAAAAAACAAAAAAAAAAAAACAAGGGGTGGATCCAGGAATTTTCTCCCCTTACTTCCTTAACATTGCAAGATGGGACATTTTCTTGAAATTCTCAGGAAATATAATGTAGATGTTTGTGTCTAACTGGCTTAAATGCAGAGGACAGATTTCGTTGTGTATATGTACAATGACAGTAAAGTCTCTTCTTCATCTTCAGATATTAAGACACTACATATACCTGGTATTTTTCATAAAGATCTGGTCATTATCTTGGATAATGTAGACATTAGTACTCTGTATATGGCTGATTTCCTTTTCCAAAAAAATGTGCATTATCTCAGATAATACAGATATTTGCACTCTACACGTGCCTAATGAGTTCATAAAATCTGTGCATTATCTCAGATAATACAGACATTTGCACTCTACACTTACCTAATGAGTTCATAAAATCTCTGCATTATCTCAGATAATAGACATTTGCACTCTACATGTGCCTAATGAGTTCATAAAATCTGTGCATTATCTCAGATAATACAGATATTTACACTCTACACGTGCATAATGAGATCATAAAATCTGTGCATTATCTCAGATAATACAGATATTTGCACTCTACACGTGCCTAATGAGTTCATAAAATCTGCATTATCTCAGATAATACAGACATTTGCACTCTACACGTGCATAATGAGTTCCTAAAATCTGTGCATTATCTCAGATAATACAGATATTTACACTCTACACGTGCATAATGAGTTCCTAAAATCTGTGCATTATCTCAGATAATACAGATATTTGCACTCTACACGTGCCTAATGAGTTCATAAAATCTGCATTATCTCAGATAATACAGACATTTGCACTCTACACTTACCTAATGAGTTCATAAAATCTCTGCATTATCTCAGATAATAGACATTTGCACTCTACATGTGCCTAATGAGTTCAAAAAATCTGTGCATTATCTCAGATAATACAAATATTTACACTCTACACGTGCATAATGAGATCATAAAATCTGTGCATTATCTCAGATAATACAGATATTTGCACTCTACACGTGCCTAATGAGTTCATAAAATCTGCATTATCTCAGATAATACAGACATTTGCACTCTACACTTGCCTAATGAGTTCCTAAAATCTGTGCATTATCTCAGATAATAGACATTTGCACTCTACATGTGCCTAATGAGTTCATAAAATCTGTGCATTATCTCAGATAATAGACATTTACACTCTACATGTGCCTAATGAGTTCATAAAATCTGTGCATTATCTCAGATAATACAGACATTTGCACTCTACACGTGCCTAATGAGTTTCTAAAATCTGTGCATTATCTTAGATAATACAGACATTTGCACTCTACACGTGCATAATGAGTTCATAAAATCTGTGCATTATCTTAGATAATACAGACATTTGCACTCTACACGTGCATAATGAGTTCATAAAATCTGTGCATTATCTCAGATAATACAGGTATTTGCACTCTACACGTGCATAATGAGATCATAAAATCTGTGCATTATCTCAGATAATTCAGATATTTGCACTCTACACGTGTCTAATGAGTTCATAAAATCTGTGCATTATCTCAGATAATACAGACATTTGCACTCTACACTTGCCTAATGAGTTCATAAAATCTCTGCATTATCTCAGATAATACAGACATTTGCACTCTACACGTGCCTAATGAGTTCATAAAATCTGTGCATTATCTCAGATAATACAGACATTTGCACTCTACACGTGCCTAATGAGTTCATAAAATTTGTGCATTATCTTAGATAATACAGACATTTGCACTCTACACATGCATAATGATTTCATAAAATCTGTGCATTATCTTAGATAATACAGACATTTGCACTCTACACGTGCCTAATGAGTTCATAAAATCTATTCATTATCTCAGATAATACAGATATCTGCACTCTACACATGTATAATGAGTTCATAAAATCTATGCATTATCTTAGATAATACAGATATTTGCACTCTACACATGGCTGAGTTCATAAAATCTGTGCATGATCTTAGATAATACAGATATTTGCACTCTACACATGGCTAATGAGTTCATAAAATCTGTGCATTATCTTAGATAATACAGATATTTGCACTCTACACATGGCTGAGTTCATAAAATCTGTGCATGATCAAGCAAGCACTTGGCTACAGTGGGAAGGAAAAACTCCCTTTTAACAGGAAGAAACCTCCAGCAGAACCAGGCTCAGGGAGGGGCAGTCTTCTGCTGGGACTGGTTGGGGCTGAGGGAGAGAACCAGGAAAAAGACATGCTGTGGAAGGGAGCAGAGATCGATCACTAATGATTAAATGCAGAGTGGTGCATACAGAGCAAAAAAGAGAAAGAAACAGTGCATCATGGGAACCCCCCAGCAGTCTACGTCTATAGCAGCATAACTAAGGGATGGTTCAGGGTCACCTGATCCAGCCCTAACTATAAGCTTTAGCAAAAAGGAAAGTTTTAAGCCTAATCTTAAAAGTAGAGAGGGTGTCTGTCTCCCTGATCTGAATTGGGAGCTGGTTCCACAGGAGAGGAGCCTGAAAGCTGAAGGCTCTGCCTCCCATTCTACTCTTACAAACCCTAGGAACTACAAGTAAGCCTGCAGTCTGAGAGCGAAGCGCTCTATTGGGGTGATATGGTACTACGAGGTCCCTAAGATAAGATGGGACCTGATTATTCAAAACCTTATAAGTAAGAAGAAGAATTTTAAATTCTATTCTAGAATTAACAGGAAGCCAATGAAGAGAGGCCAATATGGGTGAGATATGCTCTCTCCTTCTAGTCCCCGTTAGTACTCTAGCTGCAGCATTTTGAATTAACTGAAGGCTTTTTAGGGAACTTTTAGGACAACCTGATAATAATGAATTACAATAGTCCAGCCTAGAGGAAATAAATGCATGAATTAGTTTTTCAGCATCACTCTGAGACAAGACCTTTCTGATTTTAGAGATATTGCGTAAATGCAAAAAAGCAGTCCTACATATTTGTTTAATATGCGCTTTGAATGACATATCCTGATCAAAAATGACTCCAAGATTTCTCACAGTATTACTAGAGGTCAGGGTAATGCCATCCAGAGTAAGGATTTGGTTAGACACCATGTTTCTAAGATTTGTGGGGCCAAGTACAATAACTTCAGTTTTATCTGAGTTTAAAAGCAGGAAATTAGAGGTCATCCATGTCTTTATGTCTGTAAGACAATCCTGCAGTTTAGCTAATTGGTGTGTGTCCTCTGGCTTCATGGATAGATAAAGCTGGGTATCATCTGCGTAACAATGAAAATTTAAGCAATACCGTCTAATAATACTGCCTAAGGGAAGCATGTATAAAGTGAATAAAATTGGTCCTAGCACAGAACCTTGTGGAACTCCATCATTAACTTTAGTCTGTGAAGACGATTCCCCATTTACATGAACAAATTGTAATCTATTAGACAAATATGATTCAAACCACCGCAGCGCAGTGCCTTTAATACCTATGACATGCTCTAATCTCTGTAATAAAATTTTATGGTCAACAGTATCAAAAGCAGCACTGAGGTCTAACAGAACAAGCACAGAGATGAGTCCACTGTCCGAGGCCATAAGAAGATCATTTGTAACCTTCACTAATGCTGTTTCTGTACTATGATGAATTCTAAAACCTGACTGAAACTCTTCAAATAGACCATTCCTCTGCAGATGATCAGTTAGCTGTTTTACAACTACCCTTTCAAGAATTTTTGAGAGAAAAGGAAGGTTGGCCTATAATTAGCTAAGATAGCTGGGTCAAGTGATGGCTTTTTAAGTAATGGTTTAATTACTGCCACCTTAAAAGCCTGTGGTACATAGCCAACTAACAAAGATAGATTGATCATATTTAAGATCGAAGCATTAAATAATGGTAGGACTTCCTTGAGCAGCCTGGTAGGAATGGGGTCTAATAAACATGTTGATGGTTTGGATGAAGTAACTAATGAAAATAACTCAGACAGAACAATCGGAGAGAAAGAGTCTAACCAAATACCGGCATCACTGAAAGCAGCCAAAGATAACGATACGTCTTTGGGATGGTTATGAGTAATTTTTTCTCTAATAGTTAAAATTTTGTTAGCAAAGAAAGTCATGAAGTCATTACTAGTTAAAGTTAATGGAATACTCAGCTCAATAGAGCTCTGACTCTTTGTCAGCCTGGCTACAGTTCTAAATTAGTGAGATGCCATTTCCTCTCCAACGTACGGGTTATCTGCTTTAAGCTACGAGTTTGTGAGTTATACCACGGAGTCAGGCACTTCTGATTTAAAGCTCTCTTTTGCATTTGCACTCTACACTTGCCTAATGAGTTCATAAAATATGTGCATTATCTCAGATAATACAGATATCTGCACTCTACACATGTATAATGAGTTCATAAAATCTATGCATTATCTTAGATAATACAGATATTTGCACTCTACACATGGCTGAGTTCATAAAATCAGTGCATGATCTTAGATAATACAGATATTTGCACTCTACACATGGCTAATGAGTTCATAAAATCTATGCATTATCTTAGATAATACAGATATTTGCACTCTACACATGGCTGAGTTCATAAAATATGTGCATGATCTTAGATAATACAGATATTTGCACTCTACACATGCCTAATGAGTTCATAAAATCTGTGCATTATCTTAATGTAGACATTATTACTCTGCATATGCCTGATTTTTAGTCATAAAGATTTGTGCATTATTTCTAGAGAAATACAGAGAAATTCACCAAAATGAAAAATGTCACATCTTGCAATCGCAAAGAAAGTGGGTTGGGAGTCCAGCCCCCCCACCAAAATCAGATCAATTCCAAAAGTTAGTCTCTTCCTTGGCTCAAACCCTGCCCTTGCACCCAATAAAAATAAATCTGTTTCGTAGTTTTTGTGTAATCACGCTAACAGCACACGCTCAATGATCCATTGGGTCAAAGGTCACAAAGAGTGTGGGACAAAAGTTTTTTTTCCATACTAGCATTTGAATTATATTTTAATTGTAAATTCTAACTAAATTAATTCTATGAATAAACTGTAATCCTAAATAGATTTTTGCAGTTGTCTGATTAAACAAACATCTGGAACATTTCTTGTTGTGATGTTGAGTAATTCTCACGTTCTCTTCCTCACAAATTCATCTCTCCATCGTCCCGTCTTTCCATCTGACTTTCTTCTGCTGCACCTCTGCAGTAGAAGGTGTTGTGCGGGAGTCGGTGCCAGCGGCATATGGCTTTCCACTGCGCTAAACATTCATACTGCCGACAGGCCCATCAGTCACGGCCGCGGCCGGACGCGGGCGGGACCGGGCCTCTGATGAATGGCGTTTAGGACTTACCTGCTGTTAAAACATTAGCAGCTCCCTGAAGCACGCTCTGCTTTAAGAACCGGATCACGCCGTCAAATACGGCCCTCGTGTGCGCACATCATGCACGCCAGGTTATGGCAAATAATAAACAGGATTTTTGTGCAGAAGCCCGGGTCAGGCCTTCGTAGACCAATTAATGCAGAGCATCTGCTGTACGGAGGGAGCACGGCGAAGAACGGCCGAGCCATTTTAGGCAATTAAACACAAGGAGAGCCGCGTCCCGCTCACGCCGCTCTACTTCATGTTGCCGGGGTAAAACGTGGAACGGCTCCCCTCAATTTGGCCAAATGGGTCCATTCTTTGGGGGTTCTTTTTGGTGGCTGTATGGTGAAACTGGCGTGCCTTTGTTCCTTCCCGAGGCCCAGTGTTTTTTCTGCCAAATTTAACAGAAGGCTCAGAGGGTAACAGGGGTCCAGCCCAGTATCACCTTCTGGAGCAGAGCAAGTAGCACAGAAAGACAATCAGGCTGAACCCTGCTGTCTGCAGCACAAAGTGAAAAGACTCTAATTGGGCTCTTTTACGCTGCATTTTCCTGCAGGACTGTTGGATCATGAAAAAGCAATTAAACCTCAGATCTGTGATTCATTCCTTTTTTATCCTTTCATGAGGAGGATAAAATCACTTATGTGAGTCAAGATCTATGATTTTTCTGATTTTTTTTTTTTAACCTGGTGAGACCAGCTGCCACTTTAAAGGATCAGAATGAACATTGAGACAAATTGTAATAAAGGAAGAAAAGAAAAAAAAAAAAGATAGTTGAAGATTTTTTTTTCGAAAAAGCACACTTTTAAAAACTGTTTCTGACAGGGAGTGTAGTACTCAGGCTGACCTGTAGAGGCAGTGCTGCCCATAAAACTGTAACCTCAAGCCTGAAGTCAAAAAAAAAAAAAAGAAAAAAAAAAAAAAGAAAGAAAGAAAGAAAAGGAAATTATTTGCTGTCCAATGAGCAGAAGACATTTCTTCTGGCTTTTAAGGAAACTGCAGAGAATTTGTCTGTGCAAATCTATTATTTCTCTGAACCATAAATCATAAATAATGAAAACTGAAATCAAATATGTACATTATGAATCAAATCAATTCATCACGTATAAAAAATTAAAATAAAAAAATCAAATACTTTATTTTACAGGCCCATTTGAGGATATGCAGAGCTATATCCCCCCCACCCAGTGTAATTATTCCTCTGAAATATTTTCCGAAACATTATTTCAGCAACTATTCCGTAGAACTCATTCCATTTCAAATGCCAGTTGCTGTCGTAATTGCAAAAACAAATAAATATGAGGAGAGAAAACTGGAATTAAAATCCTTTGAGTTTGAATTCAAGTGGAAAATAAATACAACTTATAACTTTCTTGGTGTTTTAGATGTGTGCAAATGAGACAAATTTTTAACATTCACTGAAACACTCTCTGAAAACAAGAAGCTACAACAGATATTTGCATTAAAATTCAAGATAGATAGTTTAATTTTAATCTAACTATATATATATATATATATATATATATATATATATATATATATATATATATATATATATATATATATATATATATATAAAGCAGCTTAATTATCTAAGTTGTTCCAAATGTTCCAATGTGCACATTTTAACTGGTCTGTTAATGTGATCAGTGTTGAGCATCAACACACACACACACACACACACACACACACACACACACACACACACACACACACACACACACACACACACACACACACACACACACACACACACACACACACACACACACACACACACTCCACTTTTGTTTTCCCACCATGCACAAAGTGATCAACTATCACACCCCAGACAACATGAAATACCTTCATTTGCATCAGCTTTTGAAAGCACCTGACTTCTTGTTCCGCCGGCGACCCGCCGGAGTCTCCATAAAATTCACTTTAGCCACGGGGGCCCCGGGGCCTCACTAAATACTGGCCCAATACGGCTGTCAACAGTCTGTCAATCACATGAAAATCCTTTAAAGAGGCCTGCTGCACAACAGGCTGGAACACACAACTGTACAATTATGAGAAAGATTCATCCTCATTTCTGCTGTGTTTTAATTTAAACAAAAAATGAATATGTATGAAAGTTTTTCAATTTCTTTTTACATCGTGTCACATTTTACATCTGGACAAAGTCCTTTTCCTTGTGTTATGTATAACTGTAGGACTAATTATCCTTTTATTATTATCACATTTGTCATAATCATACATAATAAACAGTGCAGTGCACGTTATGCAAATATAATTTCTTGCAACAAATCAAATGTTTGTATCTTTATGAATTAAGTCATTTAAATGTGTGCATTAAAAAATAGATTTGCTGCAGCATTATCTTGTCTCACTCACCTTTTGTTTCAGACTTAAGCCGTCCTTTGTGAAATATTACAAATTTTGAATTACTGAATGCTTGTCATTAAGTGGAAATTTTTAGGAGAAATACAGTTGTTTTTGTGCACCTGCAATTTGGCACAATACTTTTGTATTTATATGTTTTGTTAAAAAAAAAGCCTTTATTTACATATCTGATCAAACAAATTGAAATCTATCTTAATGGATAACTAACTTTTGTCCTTGACAGATAAACAAAATACATAACATATTAAAGCAGCTTTTTGTGCAAATTAAAATTAAATTTTTTTAAATGTTGCATATCCTGCAAGGCAGATTCATTTTTAAATGATCCTACAGTAGGGGGCGATGTATTCACCTATGTCTGCAGGATTACTCCAAATCTAATTGATTTTAACTGAACATGATGAAAAAAAGGCTGTAAATTGGAATTGAAATATTTTTGCATGGATGTACAAAAAGAGGCGGGGCAAGAAATGATAACATTTTAGATTTCAACAGGGCACATTAACTAATTGTAACACAAAACGTAGCGACAAGGTTGGGCCTATCTCGGAATAGAGTTAAATAAATATTTATTATTTTTAAATTAATGCATTTTAACATTAAATAATTTTTGTGTTTGTTGGACATGTTGAACCTCATCTGGAAGAACTGCCGCAAAATTTTGAGCTAGCTACAATTTTTTTTTTTTTTAACTTTAAAATAAGTAACATTCAACATTATAGGCCTCATCAGTGGAATACATGATGAGTGCCCAACTATGTATGTTTGATTTCATATTTAGTTTTTTAAGTAATAAGAGATGACACAAATTAAATTGTTCATTAATAATTATTCCTTAAGATCACTTATGCAACTAAAAATCTCACATGGCTGCCGTGAGATAAGAAACAACATGATACAGCGGCAGCGTGTGTAAATCCTGGAGGTTTGGGCAGAAGAGGAAGGATTTAACTTAAAGCCCTTTCAACATGCTAAATGTGTTTTTGTAATTAAAGCCGTACAATTAACAGTGACAAGCACAGGTCAAAGACAGCAGAGGCACTATGAGGGATGGAGCGCAGAAGTGAGAAGCCGCTGGATTTTAAGATTCAGGCCATACGCTGCTCTGCAGGCTAACCTCCAAACCACAGTGTTTATTCTGGGACTGTGGTCCAGATCTGGAGGGAGATCCAGTTTCCCGACATCAAAAGAATCCGAGCTGTTGGAGGAAAGCTTTTAGCTCCTTCTTAAAACCAGACGTGAAGCCAATCGGAGCAGCTGCACCAACGTGTGACAATATTTTTACAGCAAACACAACTCCAGCATGGCCGCGGGTAATAGAGTATACTCCCAGCAGTGTCATTGTAACTTTCTTACAAAAATAAAACGTAGAAAATAACAGAGGAGATGGAAAACATGGAACTGTGAACTCACAGAAAAAAACAGACCTTTTTACATTTAAAATAAAAGATCAAATGTAAATAGTATTACTGATGTCCACTGATCACAGCTTTTTCATTGATGTCATACATCAGGGGTCTCAAGCTCAAATTTCCTCTACAGGTTGTCACTGGAATGTTGAGCAAAGTCCAGTGTGTGTGTGTGTGTGTGTGTGTGTGTGTGTGTGTGTGTGTGTGTGTGTGTGTGTGTGTGTGTGTGTGTGTGTGTGTGTGTGTGTGTGTGTGTGAGACACAAACAAAAAAAAGACATATATATTTTGAGGGTGACTTGATGATATGTGCAGGCAAACAGTGTGTACATGTGTTGTGAACCCACATATGTAAGGTGCGTCTGAGTGTTTATATAAAGAAAAACACAATGCTCGACTGTAAATGTGTTTTTTTTGTCTAGACTAGAATGTAAACACCTTCTGGTGTTGGACGTGAACACACAACCACACGTCATTTTTAGACAAACTTTCCCACACGGGCACAGGTGGTATCATGATGTAGAGGATGCAGGTGCTGAGCGTAAAAACAAACAACAGTGTCAGATGCTTTCAGTGACACTTGTGCATTGTGACATGAATCACCAGGGGAGGGCTGTGTGTGCAGACCTTTGTGATGTCATCAAACCAAAACAGATTTGACCACGAGGCTGGTTCCTGAAATAAGCTACCTGGGGAAGAAGAAGAAGAAGAAAAAGCTCTTGTGTATGTAATCAATTATTTGTTGCCCCAATGAGCATATTGACACAAACAAAAATCCCTCCTGTCATTTCATGAGGATTTTTGTCTTTTAAACGGGTAAACACATCAAGAAAGAGAGTCTATCACAAATTCCACCAATGCACAGTGGAGTCGAGGTGAAGGTTCTGTAACGTATGAAGAGTTTGTGACGAGCCCTCTCACTCATTCACCTGAAAAGCTGCGTATTATTCTTTAAATAATCCTCATTACAAACAAATAAATCCAGGCAAAAATGTACAGAAATGTTATTTCTGGAGCTAATTAAATGAAAAAAGTAATATACATTTTCAAATAACTAAAATTTGTTTGGCATTTATGTCTCAGTCTTTCACACATTTTTTTTAAAGTATGCATTCATTTATTTATATTTGGAACCATCATATTCCAGTTGAGGGTAAGGGGGTGGAGCCAACCCCAGGTAGGGGGCGTAAACCCTGTGTGACAGGCTGCCAGCCTGTGGCAGAGATTTTGACTTTAACAAAAACATAGGCTTTTACATTCAGCATTTAAAAAAAATTGTATTCATTTTACATAATTGCTTTATCCCAAAATAATATAAAAATATCTTTATGTATGTTTTAAAATGTAATCTGATATTCAGTGATTTTGTTGTTTTGCAAACACATCAGTGGGCTGTACATGTAAAGAAAAGTGGCATTGATACACAGAGCTGGATCCAGAAATTTTTGGTGGTGGTGGTGGTGGTGGGGGGTGGATTGCAACTGGGCAATCTGGTCATTCATGGAATGACAGCAAAGTGAGTTATCGACGGATTGGCCAGGAATTACCATAAACACTTTAATCTATAATAGTATCATGCAAATCATATAAGCATCTTTTTCTTTTTTGGCTGGTGGGGGAAATACAGCCCCCCCCCCCAATCTATGTCTCCAAATAAATAAATAAATGAGTAAATACTCGTAAATAAATTCTGTTGTTACTATGATGGTTCAAGCTTAATGATAGGACATAAAATACTAACTGTGGGGTTTAAAGTCACAGACGTCTGCACAATTAAGGTGCAAAAAAGTATTTTTTTTTTCTCCTGACAATGATCACACTTAATGACCCCCTGCTTTAACATTATTATGGTCTGGAGTTGTTCACTGGTTGTTTTCTGCTTCTAAAAGTCATTCTGATGAGTGTGAATACGGAAGCGTATTGCATTCAGTGGATAAAAAAAAAATAGACCACTGATCTTGTAATTTCGAGAAAAGATCTCGTAATTACGAGATCTTTTCTCATAATTATGAGATCCTGATCTCGTAATTATCAGTGGTCAAAAAATGTTTTATCCAGTGAATGCAATACGCTTCCGTACTTCCGTATGTGAAACATGCATCAGTGTACAAATTTTAAAATGACTGACAAAAATGGATTGTTGCAGCCTCCACACATCACACAACCACAAGAAGAGAAGAGAAGAGAAGAGAAGAGAAGAGAAGAGAAGAGAAGAGAAGAGAAGAGAAGAGAAGAGAAGAGAAGAGAAGAGCTGCCGCCACCGCCGTGATCTTAGCGTGTGACCCATGTCACGGCTCTCACGGCCTGATGGACACAGCTGTTCCGCCGCTGGCAAAAAGAAAAGGAGAAAGAGAGAGATGGAGGGATAAGAGAAGTGTGTGTGGGTGAAAACAGTCTTCTGGCCCTCTATGGGGTTGTGTGGTCACTCGTGGCGCTTCGTCAGCCGCCAACCAAACTGTAAATGCCTCAGCACACAGACTACAGTTACGATTAAACAGCAACATTTACATTTGTAAGATATGAGAGCGCTCGGGCTGCAGCTGGTGCAGCTACACAGGCTGAAAATATGAGCAAAAAAAGATTCAGTCCCAAAGCAGGAATGTTTCCTGAAGAGTCACGGGAACATGAATCAAAATAAAGATTTTACTTCACAACTGGCTTTTTGTGGTGCACGTGTCAATGAGCAGCGGAAGAGGAGCAGCAGCAGAAAGCATGTCGAGCTGGAATCGTGAAGCTGCAGTGTGCCGTCTGCACCTGTCATCAATATCTCAGATTGCAAAAAACTACATGCAACATGAATGCGCAGGTGCACATTTGTTGCACTTGCATGGAAACCTGCACAGGCCCCTGTTGGAGGGGAGTGCAAACCTCTGGCAAATCCCCAAAACTCGCATTATACCATTATATACAACCCCTGGCAAAAATTATGGAATCACCGGCCTCGGAGGATTTTCATTCATTTGTTTAATTTTGTAGAAAAAAAGTAGATCACAGACATGACACAAAACTAAAGTCATTTCAAATTGCAACTTTCTGGCTTTAAGAAACACTATAAGAAATCAGGAAAAAAAAACTGTGGCAGTCAGTAACGGTTACTTTTTTAGACCAAGCAGAGGGAAAAAAATAGGGACTCACTCAATTCTGAGGAAAAAATTATGGAATCATGAAAAACAAAAGAACGCTCCAACACATCACTAGTATTTTGTTGCACCAGCTCTGGCTTTTATAACAGCTTGCAGTCTCTGAGGCATGGACTTAATGAGTGACAAACAGTACTCTTGATCAATCTGGCTCCAACTTTCTCTGATTGCTGTTGCCAGATCAGCTTTGCAGGTTGGAGCCTTGTCATGGACCATTTTATTCAACTTCCACCAAAGATTTTCAATTGGATTAAGATCCGGACTATTTGCAGGCCATGACATTGACCCTATGTGTCTTTTTGCAAGGAATGTTTTCACAGTTTTTGCTCTATGGCAAGATGCATTATCATCTTGAAAAATGATTTCATCATCCCCAAACATCCTTTCAATTGATGGGATAAGAAAAGTGTCCAAAATATCAACATAAACTTGTGCATTTATTGATGATGTAATGACAGCCATCTCCCCAGTGCCTTTACCTGACATGTAGCCCCATATCATCAATGACTGTGGAAATTTACATGTTCTCTTCAGGCAGTCATCTTTAGAAATCTCATTGGAACGGCACCAAACAAAAGTTCCAGCATCATCACCTTGCCCAATGCAGATTCGAGATTCATCACTGAATATGACTTTCATCCAGTCATCCACAGTCCACGACTGCTTTTCCTTAGCCCATTGTAACCTTGTTTTTTTCTGTTTAGGTGTTAATGATGGCTTTCGTTTACCTTTTCTGTATGTAAATCCCATTTCCTTTAGGCGGTTTCTTACACTTCGGTCACAGACATTGACTCCAGTTTCCTCCCATTCGTTCCTCATTTGTTTTGTTGTGCATTTTCGATTTTTGAGACATATTGCTTTAAGTTTTCTGTCTTGACGCTTTGATGTCTTCCTTGGTCTACCAGTATGTTTGCCTTTAACAACCTTCCCATGTTGTTTGTATTTGGTCCAGAATTTAGACACAGCTGACTGTGAACAACCAACATCTTTTGCAACATTGCGTGATGATTTACCCTCTTTTAAGAGTTTGATAATCCTCTCCTTTGTTTCAATTGACATCTCTTGTGTTGGAGCCATGATTCATGTCAGTCCACTTGGTGCAACAGCTCTCCAAGGTGTGATCACTCCTTTTTAGATGCAGACTAACAAGCAGATCTGATTTGATGCAGGTGTTAGTTTTGGGGATGGAAATTTACAGGGTGATTCCATAATTTATTCCTCAGAATTGAGTGAGTCCATATTTTTTTTTTCCGTCTGCTTGGTCTAAAAAAGTAACCGTTACTGACTGCCACAATTTTTTTTTCTTGATTTCTTATAGTGTTTCTTAAAGCCAGAAAGTTGCCATTTGAAATGACTTTAGTTTTGTGTCATGTCAGTGATCTGCTTTTTTTCTACAAATTTAAACAACTGAATGAACATCCTTCGAGGCTGGTGATTCCATAATTATTGCCAGGGGTTGTATCATTAAAACGTTAAATGATTTGGCCACATCCCTTTTTGCAGATTCACTGCACAAACCTGTGACGATCATTTCAATACAAATGGATCAAAATTTGCCCAATTTTTGAAATTAAATATGACTTCTCAATTTTTCTGCTTCCACCCCTTTAATGTGACTTACGGGTGCAATGTCTGTTTCACAATAGAGTGGAACTTCTCATTAATGCCTGTGAAAATCCATTTATGGGAATTATTTGTTTATTTGATTTTGATCAAATTGAGAACTGTGCTGTTTTCTGCATGCGTTGTCTGTGAGCATTCAGTACCTTTGTTATTACTTTGAATGGGCACCAGCAAGTACAGTTGTTGTCAGTACGATGGTTCATGATGATCCAAATACTCAGTTTGTACAACAGAATTCCATGAGACAATGACAAAATGATGACTGCATCTGTGTTGCATCTCGAGTCCAACATGTACAAGTCAGATCAGTGCATTACAATATTAAATTAAGTTAGATATTCCGGCCAGTTGATCATGTGAAGGTAGAGGTTTGCTAAATTGTGCAAATGCTCCATACAAGTTTGAAATCCAACTGTTGAGACTGATTTATAATCAGTTAAAGACAGTAGCTTGATATGTTAATTAAAATTCAATCAGTCAAATCAGTTGAGCTCATGTTCCCAAATATTTGGATTTAAAAATGTTGTTTTTGAAATGAAAGATAATAACAAGGAGTCATCAGCAAAGAATTTGATATGGACCTGATTTTGTCACAAATGTAAGATGCTTGCTTTATACTTTTTTTTTTTACATGTGTTTAAAGTGTAAAATATTTAATTTTAATTCCACACCAAAGACAGTGTGAAAATTTTGTAAAAAATGTTTTAAAAGGGTTTAAAAACAAATTCATGATTCTATGTTAATTGAATAAAGCAAAGAGGTGAATGCATTTTTAAACCCAAAATAGCACCTAAGCAATTAATACATTTTTGAAAAATGGATTATTATCATTAGAGATGAGTAGATTTTGAGTTACTGGGCAGTGACCAGGGCCCGCATCCTCTCAGAGAGCTCCCAACTTAGCCTAAAGAGCTCCGTACCACTGTCACCTGTGTGCTTGCTCTTGGGGTTGGTAAGGTTAGACCTTACTTGTGTGAAGTGCCTTGAGGTAGGTTTGATGTGATTTGGCACTATATAAACTAAATACATTGAAACTAAATAAATTGCAGATTCTTAGCAAGGAATCTCAGCCTAAGAGTGATCCAGCAAGTGTCTGAGAGCAACTCTGAGCAAGGAGTGGACAGAAACCTTTATCTTTGTGAGGAGGCGGGGATGACCCCCATTGTTATGTATGACACAGTCTTCTAAGACCCGTGATTGGTTGTCACGAAAAGGCAAAGAGAAAAAAACAAATGCGCTCTGCAGTCCTAGTTATGAATGGACAGTGAAATCAACCAATCATATGACCTGAACTGTATTAAGAAATGTGTAATCATGAAAGTAATTTAATGTCATGATGATGAAACTCAGAAAAATTAAATGAATTGTTACACAGCTTCAAAATGTTAGAATGTACCTCATTCACATGCCGATTATTATATTGATTAACTGATTGTCATGTTTACTCTCTATGCTGACAACTGCGCAAAACCACGAGTGTGAAAAATGCTGGTACGTGCTGCAATTCAAAGCAGGAGCAGAGATTGCAGCACACAAGCCAAGTTCTCCTCAAACAGGTGAGTTGAGGCTCTGGCTGCTGACATTGCTTATGTTGATATTAATAATTGTATGACTCTTACAGAATTTACATGCAATTTCCATTTTTCCTGTACCCCATTCTGCATCTGCATGTAATGTGGATTTACATCAGTAAGGGCATCTGGTGTAAAACGTCTGCCAAATCAACATGCAGCTTTGTATCGGTTCTGCTGTAGAGATGCCGAGCAACAAAGGAGAAGCTGAAATAACTTACAGTAGTAAATTTTGCAGTGCTGATACATTTAAAAACAACAACAACTTGTGTGTCTAATGTTCTTTGCAGAGAGACAGCTGGCTCGTTGCTGCAGACGGGCCTGGACGGGGACGAAGAGACCCCGAACGCATGTTAGCAACAGAGGAACGAGCCATGTGCAGGAGCGTGGAGAGACTCCAAGGCTGCGCACGCTGTCAGCACGCTGATATATACAAACACAAACATTCACGCACAGCACCGTACACATACACACTGCAGGACCAAGCCAATTAACACCCTGCCACAGCACAAATCACACAACCCGAGTGGGACGGGAGGGCGTGCATGGATAAACACACATGCACGGATCGGGAATTCTGAAAGTAAAAAAGTCACAAGTGGAATGGACAAACTCCTGCAGAACAGAATGGACATTGTATGACAGTTACCTGATGATTCTGCACTTTATTTTTAAATAGATTTGCAGACATTTGAGGCTGAAAATAGTCATTCATCATCTGCTGAAGCGTGCACCTGTTATTATTTATTTATTTAATTTTGGAGTTGCTGATGCTCAGGACAAATTGTACCTTTCCCTTGAAATTTGGCTCCAAAACCAGAAGATGGCAACATACCTCTGGCTGAGACTCTGGCCTGTTTCTCCTCCAGTTATTATTTATGCATTCACATGTTCACCTGGTGCTTCATTCATTCTTTTATTTGTGCTGCAGTACAAATGTTATAAGTCTTGAAGAGAGGAGCAGGTAAATATAGTGAATTATTCAGAGGGTTCCTGACTTGACTACTGGTGGTTAGGCGAGATAAAAGCCAGACGCATGGAATCCCTGAGGCTGGACTCCAGTGTTTTTGTGTGTGCACGTGTGTGTGTGTGCGCATGTGTGTGGATGGTGATTTGTGTGTGCATATTCAGCACAGGAAAAATGTCAGCCCATTATGGGGAAACATTTTCACGGAGATAAATTCATATTAATTACAACTGAAATTCCTTCATAACGCATCACAATTCTAAGATCCACAGTTCCATTAATTAGAACAGTTTACTTCTACACAGAGTCTAATTAGAAATATATTCAATTCTGTTTTGACACCCACAGATATCTGTATTTAAAATAAGGTTTAGCAAAGCTGAAAGTTAGAGGTCAGAATTTACAACATCTGAAATGTGTTTTTGGACAGTCAAATCTAAGGTAAGTAAGCCCCTTTGGCTTCTCCCTTGTTTTGACTTGGGGTGAATCTGCATGTTGATTTGGCACAAGTTTTACGCTGGATGCCCTTCCTGATGCAACTCCACATAACGCTGGGCTTACGCTGTGTGGGTTTTGGCCCTTTTTGAGCTGATTTTTCACTTGTGCAATAAATTTTTTGGATCACGTATACATGGAGTAATGAGCTGCGTTGAACCTCTCACGACCACCTCCCGATCAGCAGTCATATGGACGGATGAAAATCAAACGTGTTTGATATTCTGGTCAGCCCTCACAATTTGTTAATACCATCATACTGGTTCTGAACATGCATTTATACTATGCTTTTTATGGTATTCGTGGATTCCGTGTGTATGTATGTTACGTATGTTCCATGTGTATTATGTAATATCTAAGGAGTGTCTTCAGGACAACTCTGTGAATGTCCTTGAGTAGTCCAGCCAGAGACCAGACCTGAATCAGATTGAACATCGCTGGAGAGATCTGAAAATGGCTGTGCACCGACGGTCCCCATCCAACCTGATGGAGCTTGAGAGGTGCTGCAGATAGGAATGGACAAAACTGCCCAAAGATAGGTGCACCAAGCTTGTGGCATCATAAGACTTGAGGCTGTAATTGCTGCCAAAGGTGCATCAGCAAAGTATTGAGCAAATGGTGTGAATACTTATGTTCATGTGATTACTTAGTGTGTTTTTTAATGAATTTGCAAAAAAAAAAACTTTTCATGTTGTCATTATAGGGTGTTTTGAGTAGAAATTTGAGAGAAATTTGGGATTACTGGGAGTGCCCTTGCATGGTTGACATCATACTTGGCCAGTTGTTCTCACTGTGTACAGTAACACTACCTCTAACCTTAGTGACATGAAATTTGGGGTTCCACAGGGGTCTGTCTTAGGCTCCCTGCTTTTCTCCCTTTATATAGCACCCCTTGGGCAAATATTGCAGTAATGATACTGTCTTCATGCCGATAACTGCTGGTAATCTCATTCACATAAAATCCTTCAAAGATCACCTTGCATCAGTGAGAAGTTGGATGTCTAGAAACTTACTACTTTTAAACTCTGATAAGACTGAAATGATGGTTCTGGGTCCAGTGAGACATCAACGTCAATTTGACCAGTTATCGCTTAGCCTAGGCTCGTGTGTCATACATCACACTGACAAAGTGAGGAACCTTGGTGTAATTTTTGATCCTACATTGTCCTTTGACCTCCACATTAGAAATATTACTAGGACTGCTTTCTTCCACCTGTGAAATATACTGAAGATTCGTCCCATCCTATCTCTGGCTGATGCTGAGACCCTGATCCATGCGTTTATCTCTTCTAGATTGGACTGCTGTAATGTTCTATTTTCTGGTTTACCGCAGTCCAGTATTAGGTCTCTCCAATTGGTTCAAAATGCTGTAGCCAGACTTTTGACACGAAGCAGAAAGTTTGACCACATTACACCCATTTTGGCGTCTCTTCACTGGCTTCCTGTCCCAGTGAGATCAGATTTTAAGGTTCTGCTGCTAGTCTATAAAATTGTTCACGGACTGGCACCTCCCTACCTAGCTGACCTAATTAAACCTTACGTACCGGCCCGGGCTTTGCGTTCACAGGGTGCAGGACTACTTTGTGTCCCTAGGGTGAATAAGAAGTCTGCGGGTCATAGAGCTTTCTCTTATCATGCCCCTGTTCTGTGGAATGATCTCCCTGCATCAATAAAACAGTCATATTCTGTCGAGATTTTCAAGTCCAGACTTAAGTCGCACTTATTTTCCCTTTCATATGGCTAGCATACTGGCATAGTCTAGTTCTACGCTTTTTACTTTTAATTAATTTTATTAGGAAACAGAGCGTGCCCCGGCCTCAACTTTACCTAAATTCTGGGTCTTTTATTGAAGCTCAAGGCTAGCGGCCAGTGATCACCTTAGTATTTCTTCTGTTTTTCTTGTTGATTAATGCTGACAAATTATACTGTATTTCTTGTCTTTCTGATGCCTGATTCTGTTTTTTCCTCTCTGTTTAAGGTGCAGCTCCATCCAGAGATGGGTGTGGTATTTGTACTGGAGACCCTCCTGTCCTGCACACCAAAAGCATTTCCTGTATTTTCATTTTGTGAATTGTTCTGTAATTTATGTCTGTAGCATGGCCCAAGCAGAGGGTCACCCCTTTGAGTCTGGTCTGCTTGAGGTTTCTTCCTCAGAGGGAGTTTTTCCTTACCACTTTTACTCTGGGGGTTGGCAAGGTTAGACCTTACTTGTGTGAAGCGCCTTGAGGCAACTCTGTTGTGAGTTGGCGCTATATAGATGAAAATAAATTGAAAACTGAAACTAAAACATGAATTTCATCAATTTTGGAATAAGGCTGTAACATAACAAAATGTGGAAAAAGTGAAGAGCTGTGAATACTTTCTGGGTGCACGGTAAGTACTTCTGTCTTTTTGTGTTCAATTTAAATGAATCATGCACACAGTACTGTCCTACTGCTGTCTGTGGACATGTGCCTATGGTACTTTTATGCACAAAATACCGTGTAATGTGTTTATCAGCTGGTGCTGCTCATCTCGACTAACCTGGCAGACATTGCAAACAATAATGGCTGTCATCGTATGATGTCACACTCGAGGTAAACGTATCCCATTTTACACCTCAACACCTCAAAGATCTTGAAGTATAGAGTGCTTCAAAAAATATTTGGCCCACCAAAGAAACTTTATGGAAGAGAACAAATGGCGCAGAAGTTATGTTAGTGTTTTAATTTACCACTTGGTTTGTAGCGCGGCATTGATAGTCATTGTTAGCAACTTCTACCAGGGTTAGTTGATAAACAAGCCATACTGTATTTCATGCATGTAAATACTATAGCAACGTGGCTCCAGACAGCAGCTGGACAGTACTGTGTGCACAGTTTATTAAACTGCACACACAAAAAAAGACAGAAATAGTTTAAAAAAGAAGAGGCAATGAAGCGTTCGATAATCCCATGACCTGATCCTGGATAAGCAATTGAAGATGAGAGAGTGAGTAGTTCCATAATAAAAATTAGCATGCCTGAACCAAATATCTCCATACGTTTTGTATTGTATCGTTGCATAAGGTAGAGATGTCCACCTCCGGAATTCATTCAGTTCTACTGCAATCTACAAACACATTCTCTCCGGACTTCTTACAAAATTATATTTATGATGTTTGTTCACGATTCAGATGTTAAAGCTGCATGGATTTTGGGTTCTTTAAAGATTTAAGTCATAAAAGAAATTATCTTTGGCACCACTATAATTGTATTCCTTAGCGTTTAAATAAGGGATTCATAATATGATTTTGCCAATATGATCAAAACTTGTGCTGTCTGGAAACAATTTCATATTTTGACCCCTGAAGGGTAGAAATTCAAGCAATCACATGCCATGACCTACATTTGGTAGTGACATCATAGATCACATGGGGCTTCCCCCGAGCTGCATAAGGATGCTGAGAAGGACAAGGCAATTGCCAATTGGAGAAAAGAAAGGCGGCGTGATGTCAGCTGGCTGCTCACTCAAACAAAATAAACCAAGATGGTGGAAAACAGTCTTATTTCTGTATAAATCTCATAGATTTGGTAAATGTTAGTGAGAAATAACCACTTAAAAATCTAAAAACACCATTTTTGAAACCAGATATCATCTCTGAAGTGATTTAGAGAACATCTTACTAAACACACATCATTTCACAGGTATCATCTCAAAACCTCATGCATTTGCACACGCAGTTCATCTGCAGCATGGCGTTAGAAGGAAAAGAAAATATTGGCTACGGAATTCCCCCCCAGATAAATATGGTCTCTTCATTAAAACAAGATGCAATTTTGCAACACGTTACAAAAATAAACCAACACTATAATGCTTGGAATTTCGGGAGAAACTAAATGATGTGTGTCTTGAATAAAATATATTTTCACATTAATAAAACAGTACAGCTGCATTAAATCTTGCAAGTTGGTGCCAAAAATCCCCACATGGGCAATGTGGCCCCGGTGAGGACGAAGGATCCAGTTGGACGTCTGAAAATGGAGCTGGGAGCAGAACAATTACAGCAGTCACTTCCCATCACTGTGTCTGGCGGAGGCAACGACGCAGCAGGATGCATTCATGCAGCTGGTATCACCAGATCAAGCTCGTCTTGCTGGAAGTGACAAAACAATACGCGGATCCCAGCAAAGGCTTTAAACACAGGTATTTATTCATTAAAACGTACAAACGAGAGATTTTGCGGTCTGACTCGTGACTGCTGGTTTAGACGCTGAAGGGATTACGGATCGAGTGTCACAATCTGGTGGAAAAGTCCTCGCAGTAACTGTTTCTTTTGAAGTTGATTTGATATGCTCAAACTTCAACGTGCACCATTTGGCATCTGTCGCAGTTTTAGGACAGCCCAATAGCAGGCGTGACAAATTTGACACAACGTTAAATATCAAACACGGCTGATAGTTTGTCAGCTTTCAAATTCGGGAATAACATCTTATGGCTGATGAAATACTTCCACTCCAGATGGGGAACAGAAGTGGAGTGAAAGTAAAAAAAAAAGTGCATGTCTCACAGTAACCACTACCAGATGCCAGCGTTCAGATCTATGTACTTGCAGATCTGCATGCACGCTCTCCACATGCACATAAAGCTAAAGCAGACGCCCCTCGGACTCAGGTTCGTCCGTGGCCGCTCCTGCAGCCTCGCCTCCCCTGTCACGTCTGATCCTCCCGGTTGGATCCATCATCTGCTCGCCAGCCTGAGTGCCAGTCAGCTGCATCCCGGGGGACTCCGAGGCTCATGGAGCCGGGAACCACTGGACTGGAGCTTCCCCAGCTTCAACGGCAGCTGTGTGGGAGACAAAGAGAGGAGCGCCACAGATGTGGGAGTCTGGAGCCAACAGAAGGTATGGTGGATTTCAGCGTCTGCCATGTTTGTTTTTCCACCTTTTCCTGAGAGGAAGAAGCAGGCCCTTGATCTGGCTCACAGCTAAACACTTAGCTTTTGTTCCCGAGATGAATAACCGCAGGGAAAATGAAGCGTTGGGGGAAAGGGGGGGGGGGGGGGGGAAGAAAGACTTGGGGGCCGGAGGAGAAATCCGGTGACCAAGTGTAGAGTGGAGTTGGTTATTCTATACCCCGTTAAAGCAGGACCCCCCCCCCCCCCCCCAACCCACCCATTACAGAACAAGAGCCACTAATCTGGGACACACCTTTCCTTTTACTGCACTGAAAAACTCACATTGTATTACAGTACCTGCAGACGGTGTCCAAATACTGCAGAGAAAAGCAACAATTTTACCTGACAGACTGCCCCCCACCTCTCCCAAACCAAAAATAAGATAAATAAAAAAATCTGTGCACATGTTAGGAACCCTAGTGATTTTTGAATCAGAAGGCCAAAGGTCAAGGTCACTCAAAATGTGGATTTCCCTGGAGAATTGATTATAACAAGCTAAACTTCTACTGTGCACGCTCAGATTTAAAATGGGGGGGAAGCAAAAACAAATCTCTTTATATTAGGTAGTGACTCTGCAGGAACCCTACTGAATTAAGGGTCAGAAGGACAAAATGTAAAGATTAGCTAAAATTAACTTAAAATAACATGAGCAAAATACCTTCTGCTGTGTTTACTCAACTACTAAATACCAGCTACGGTCTCACTGCGGTGAGTTTGACACTTTCAGCAGATACGCTGTCACAGATTAAGCGAGAAGCAGGTGCATCCGCCACGTGCCGCCGCTGAAAGGAGAACCAGCGTACAGGTGTCACGCAGTCTGCAAATGAGGACAAACTGGGAATGTTTTGCACTCCCAAAACTGAGCATAGTTTCTGGAAGAGCGATGTGCATTTCGCAGTGTATCTCTAAATCTGATGCTACTAGTACTGACACTTTCTCTTGAATGACTCTCTTAAATGTTTAGGGTTCAGATTAGGCTTAAATGTTTCTGAAATGTATAAATCATGGCAATTTCAACAATAGTTCCACTTCCACACCACAGCGTTGTGCACTTCTGGAAGGCATGCACAGAATTCAGATATCGTCCTATTCTAGAATAATTCACATTTGTACAACCCCTGGCAAAAATTATGGAATCACCGGCCTCAGAGGATGTTCATTCAGTTGTTTAATTTTGTAGAAAAAAAGCAGATCACAGACATGACACAAAACTAAAGTCATTTCAAATGGCAACTTTCTGGCTTTAAGAAACACTATAAGAAATCAGGGAAAAAAATTGTGGCAGTCAATAACGGTTACTTTTTTAGACCAAGCAGAGGGAAAAAATATGGAATCACTCAATTCTGAGGAAAAAATTATGGAATCATGAAAAACTTAGAACGCTAAGAAAAGTGTCCAAAATATCAACGTAAACTTGTGCATTTATTGATGATGTAATGACAGCCATCTCCCCAGTGCCTTTACCTGACATGCAGCCCCATATCATCAATGACTGTGGAAATGTACATGTTCTCTTCAGGCAGTCATCTTTATAAATCTCATTGGAACGGCACCAAACAAAAGTTCCAGCATCATCACCTTGCCCAATGCAGATTCGAGATTCATCACTGAATATGACTTTCATCCAGTCATCCACAGTCCACGATTGCTTTTCCTTAGCCCATTGTAACCTTGTTTTTTCTGTTTAAGTGTTAATGATGGCTTTCGTTTAGCTTTTCTGTATGTAAATCCCATTTCCATTAGGCGGTTTCTTACAGTTCGGTCACAGATGTTGACTCCAGTTTCCTCCCATTTGTTCCTCATTTGTTTTGTTGTGCATTTTCGATTTTTGAGACATATTGCTTTAAGTTTTCTGTCTTGACGCTTTGATGTCTTCCTTGATCTACCAGTATGTTTGCCTTTAACAACCTTCCCATGTTGTTTGTATTTGGTCCAGAGTTTAGACACAGCTGACTGTGAACAACCAACATCTTTTGCAACATTGCGTGATGATTTACTCTCTTTTAAGAGTTTGATAATCCTCTCCTTTGTTTCAAGTGACATCTCTCGTGTTGGAGCCATGATTCATGTCAGTCCACTTGGTGTAACAGCTCTCCAAGGTGTGATCCCTCCTTTTTAGATGCAGACTAACGAGCAGATCTGATTTGATGCAGGTCTTAGTTTTGGGGATGAAAATTTACAGGGTGATTCCATAATTTATTCCTCAGAATTGAGTGATTCCATATTTTTTTCCTCTGCTTGGTCTAAAAAAGTAACCGTTACTGACTGCCACAATTTTTTTTTCCTGATTTCTTATAGTGTTTCTTAAAGCCAGAAAGTTGCCATTTGAAATGACTTTAATTTTGTGTCATATCTGTGATCTGCTTTTTTTCTACAAAATTAAACAACTGAATGAACGTCCTCCGAGGCCGGTGATTCCATAATTTTTGCCAGGGGTTGGATACTGTAGAGAACATGCAGGTGTGGTGGTGGCCAAGTGGTTCCATCGCGGAAGGTTCCCTGTTCAAATCCCACCCCTGCCACATTTCTCCATGTAATGTGGAGTTGTGTCAGGAAGAACATCCGGTGTAAAACTTGTGCCAAATCAACATGCAGATCCGCCTTGGCGACCCAGAGTAAAAACAAGGGAGCAACTGTAAGAGCTTACTATACCGCAGAGAACATCCACGTCCACAGCACTGCCAAAAAAAAAAGCAAAGACACATACAGAGGAGACACTCGGGGAAATAACAAGAAAGAAAATTACACTACAGGAGGCAGATGGAAACAGTGGAGGTAGGAAAGAAAAAGAAAAAGGATTTACTTCCTTTACTTAGTTGTACTTACTTGCTTTCCAAGTGAG
The DNA here is from genome assembly GCF_902500255.1 of Thalassophryne amazonica. Lineage (NCBI taxonomy): Eukaryota > Metazoa > Chordata > Actinopteri > Batrachoidiformes > Batrachoididae > Thalassophryne > Thalassophryne amazonica. Next base: position 12,460,656 of record NC_047116.1, read on the forward strand.
ATTGCGAGCCGTCCGCTGTAATCACCCACCGCCACGTCCTCTCCAAGCCTTCACAGTCACACTCGTCCAAATTCGGATCAACTTGTGCAGCTTTCTCATTCACACGTAGAAATAAAGCACAGTTGCCAGACGCTGCAAAGCGGAAGCACTCAACTGCATTAAAGTGATTGGAAGTCTGCAGAAATCCCAAATGTTGACAACGCAGTGCAGTCTGGGTCGATTTTTCTACTGCAAAACAAACAAACAAACAAACAAACAAACAAACAAACAAAAACAGCCCTAATCATTATCAGCCAAATATTTATGAATTTATATATATATTAATTTATACGTATATTCATAAATTTGATCAAGCTTTCTTATTTTGACAGGGGAAAATAACCTCCAAAATTTAACCTTGGCTAGAATTCTTAAAACTATCTTATTAATCCTGTATCTTTAAGAATAAGAACTTTATTAATCCCAAAGCAAATTGTTTTGCCAGAGTGCTGAAACACTTAAAACTGCAAAAATAGGTTGAAATTTAAGAAGGTTGTGCTTATTACAAAAAAATTGACTGTTTTCTAAGAAATGTTTGCTACAAATGAATGTTCCGATTTCTTTATTGCAGTTTTTGCTCAGGTTTTGTTGTATGTCTGCTGTGCTCAGTTCATGGTTCTGTTCATAATGTGAAATGTGACGCTGTGAATCGAATAATTCAAAATTGATTTGGTGTCATTTCATGAATTCTTCAACTTACTCTTAAAATAAGAAAAAAAATCTTGTTCCTCTGCTGGCATTTTATGCAAACCATTGTCACGTAGGACTGAGCTGTAATATCTCATTAAAATAAAGTTAGACATATTTTCTTAAAATGGGATTGTTTAATTGAAAAACTTGTTTGTCAAGAACATTTTTGTTTTTTGGCAAAAGTAAATAAATAAACAAATAATGTTAATAGTAATGCCAGAAACATTTCATTTATTTTCTTGAAAATCTTTTTTTTGTTTGTTTGTTTGTTTTGCAGTGTGCTAATATGTGACATGGAGAATTCCACAATGATGAGGAAAAACTGAGCTTCACATTGTCCAAATAAATTTGTCTGTTGCTTCTCCATGTGACAGTTACGTTTTCATGAGTGACACAAGTGCTTGATTTTTTTTTTTTTATCTCAAACAATTTAGCATGTAACCACACAGCACTGTTCTCACTGTATGACATCACAAAGCTGCTTCTTTGTCAGTCCTGTATGTGGTTTGCATACAAAAGTGATTACAAGCAATTACAAGCAAAAAATGGGGCATTATTATATATTTCAAAGGCATACAAATGTGTTGTTTCTAGGAACTGTAATCCCCCTTTAATGACCAAATTTTCTGGCTCTTTGGTTACACCTACAAAGGGCGAAGGGGATTCAGCCCACTTTAAACCGAGTTGCTCTGGTGTCTCTCAAAGGGCCCATTTGATGAATAGTACCAGTCAAAATCATAGCTAGTGCTCCCAACCAGATTTTCATAGGGAATTTTGCACAACTTCATTTTGCAGTAACACGATCCACCTCGTAAAAATGCACACCCCCTTCTAACAGCACAAGTGAGAAACGGGATAGTCTCCCCACCGCGTTCCCAGATGTAGGATTGCCATTGTGCACGCACACCCGGCGTTAGCCCGAGACGGCACCCTCCAAACTAACACCGTCTTGGCTTTGCAGAAAAAACAAGCCTGTGATATGTAAGAGGTGGCAGCGTCAAACCGTCCGCACAAAACGTTTGTTTATACTAGACCGACCTCCAGAGCCGCGTCCAATTTGAAACCTGACAATCTCTTCTGAGACTGCAACCGAAAACTGTTGTCCTGATAAATATTTGAGTTCCCATGATGTGTGTGCAGCACAGCAGAGCAGAGTACATCTGCGGCGGTATGGGAACAGGCTGTTAGCGTACAGCTTTGACAACTCCATCAGGCCAGTCTCAAGGTAGCTGTCAATCACACCAAATCATCTCATCCCTCAGCGCTGCGTGGACCTCTCCAAGCTAGCGCACGTGTGACAGGCCCCAACAGCTCTATTTACCCATGCACACCCTCCCGGTGCCAGTGGGTTTGTAATTAGAAAACAGAAGGGGGAGGGGGAGAAGGTGGTAAAAGTAAATCAGTAACAAAGCGAGTGAAGGGCGCCTTTTCAGCTGTGATGTTGGTGTTTGAACGGCGGGTTGGCACTTGCGCAGTGGCATTGAAAAGCAAAGCCAATCCCGCTCATGTCTTTAAGACGTGTGGGTTGAGGCATTTGTTTTCGGCTATGTATAATTAGATTAATGTGGCGATGGTGTGGCACAAAGCCGGGCCCACTGCACTTCTTGGGACAAAGCGCTGCTTCTCATTCCAGGCAGGGTCGGCGCTGGCGTTTAGCATACCCTTTATGATGGCAAGAGACGCTAATTGTGTGATATTACCTCTAAACAGTCTGCTTGTTGTATTAATCACTGCGTTAATTGATGCAGAAATAAAATTGTTGCCGCTGGCGAGAAGTGGAGTCAACCAGAGTCAACGATGGCGGATAAAAGATTATCGTAGCGAACATATGGAGATGGCAGCGCTTTGGAAGTCTGAGCTTTCTGCCGAGAAGCGCAGATGATGAGCGGGGGACTGATAGCATCCCCTCAATGTAAGGTTTGTGTGAAATAAAACTAAACAGGCTCATTTACATATTAAGACATGACTTTCATAAATAGGCATGTTTCTCAGGAGACATTCACACTTACACATGCAAACAACCTACAATTTAACAAAATAATTAAATCACCTTTACGCACTGCGCCGAGTGCGTCGTGCAGTGGTGTGTGTGTGTGTGTGTGTGTGTGTGTGTGTGTGTGTGTGTGTGTGTGTGTAATTTACTGGGTTTCCTGTCTTTTTGTTGTTATTGTTCTGTTGCATTACACATAGTGACCCCAAGAAGCCTATTGATTTTGGAGTCAAAAGGTCAAGATCAATAGAGCTTAATTTATAAAAATCTTGCGAGTGAAATAACCTTCTTTTTAACCACCCAGTTGTCATCAGATTTGATGTATGTTGTGTACATTGACCCCAAAAAGGCTTTTGGCTTTGGAGTCAAAAGGTCATGGGAACATATGTTGCAAGCACAATGACTTCCTTTTTTTAATTCCCAGATTGTCACCAAAGTTGGTATGTGAGTTAGGTATATCAACTCCAAGAAGGCTTTTGGGTTTGGGATCAAAAGGCCAAAGGTCAAGGTCAGTGGTGCATACTTTGTAAAAACTGTTTAAGCACAACAACTTCTTTTTTTCATTGCCGATTGACTGATTGTTTGCCTGATTGTATGGTTTTTATATTTGGTATGTTGACCCCAAGAAGCCTTTTCACTTTTGGGTCAAAAGGCCAAAGGTCAAGGTCACTGGACAATACTTAGTAAAAATCGTGCAAGCACAATAACTTCTTATATTATTGCCAATTATCACCAAACGTGGTATTTGTGTTAGGCATATTCACCCCAAGAAGCCTTTTGGGTTTGAAGTCAAAAGGTCAAGGTCACCGGAACATACTTTGTAAAAATCATGTGAGCGCAATGATTTTTTGTTCATTGCCTGATTGTCACCAAACCTGGTATGTTGACCATAAAAAACCTTTTGGCTTCGGGATCAAAAGGCCAAAGGTCAAGGTCACTGAAGTATACCTTGTAAAAATTGTGTGAATGCAATAACTTTTTTCCCCAAATTGCCAGTGGTTTTGGTATGTGTGCATAGTGACCCCAAGAAGCCTGTTGATTTTTGGGGTCAAACATCACTGATGTGTACTTTGACAAAGTCTTCTACAGAAAAGTGTCACTTTGCGATGATAAGCTTATCAACAGGCACACAGTCTTATGACATCACAAAGCTCTTGTTTATAATGCACAGCTGAACACATTCTGAGCTATGAATAGTATTTACAATAATCAATATATGGTTTACAAAAGTGTTTCTGAACAGAAGTTCTGCGTTTATGGTTATATTTTCAGTTAAATCATTTTTTCTTAATCCAAGTTCGATATATTTAGTTGTATTTTGTTTTCTTTCATAGTTACTTATAATAAAGTTAATGATTGAGCAGTAAAAATGATACAACTTAAGGTGTATATATATATATATATATATATACACACACACACACACACACACACACACACACACACAATATATATGTAGAGCTGCTTATGCTTTAAGCGTACTATATAACCAGTGGTTGCATCACTACCTCGACATTCTCTCTATATCTTACAGATGACAGGCCTTGTACGACTTGAGTACGCGTTCTGGAAGGTTCTGCAGGCTTGCAGGTGTTGGGCAGATGTGAAAGCGGCTGAATGTGTGGATGAATGCTTCGCCGCCTCACTGCCCTCGAACAGAAAAACAGAGACGGCCTTTTAAAGAGCCATAAGACCGGCTGCAGCAGGCAGTGAATGAAGAGATTCAGAGAACTTCAGAGGCCCTCAGCAGCTCACCGGCCTCCAGACCTGCTGAGCTTTTGTATGCAGATCCTCTGTGTCAGAATCCATTTCAAAGGGAGTTATCTGAGAGAGCGGGTTATCAGACAAAAATGGATGCGTTCACATTGGTTGTGGAAAACATTTGGAATATTAAATCATGAGAACGTGTCATTTATGTGCAAGAATCTGATCGCGTGCTGGTTTTAGAGCTGCTGTTCAGCACCGGTGCTGCTAACAGAGTTCAGTACCCTGAATCTGCTCTTGGGGAACACTTTTTATATCACCAGGAACACTTACGACTGGAGCTGTTTGGTTCTCAGGGACAATCTAGAAATCTATATTCCCGCCTGAGGCATGAGCTCATAGTGTTCATCATCTTCACACAGTGCATTTATTTGGCAAAAACTAAACGTTCAGCCTTACAAAGTCTCTTCTGCAAACCAAAACACGTCCGTAGGTTTGCTGTTGTTTTTCTCTTGGTCTGCACAGGCAGCTCATTGGGAGCTCATTTCATTCTGTTGCCATCCAGTTGCTCTGATCAGGAGCTATTGATGGTGATGGTGATGATGGTGTTGCTGCTGGTCATTGATTGTTTGCGGCCCCTGGTTGAGACTTCGCAGCAGACGACACTCCTCTTTTAGCCTGTCCCATTGTCTCATCACACAAAGCAGCCTGCACCGCGTCCTCGCCTACTGCAGCGGCTTTGCTGCTGTGACAATAAAGGATTTTTTTATTTCTGTACAGGAAATGAAAAGCAGCATATCAGGAGCAGAAACACATATTTATGTCCGTCATTCTCGTGAAATTTGGTGGAAAGGTAAGCTTTAGTTCAAGGACGAAAAACAGAAAATTTTGGTGAGGATCAAAGGTAATCAATATCGATTAAAGATGATGGATCATGATCACCCATCGCTCACCCTTAGGATGAAAACACAATCCAAATTCAAAGATCAGGATCAAACATATGTGTCAAGGGTCAAAGCCCAGTGTCAAAGATGGGTGATCAGAATCAAAGGCCATCAATCTGGATTAAAGATGATGGATCATTTCCCATCTTTCACCCTTAGGATAAACTCAGGATCTAAGTTCAGAGATCAGGATCAAAGATAAGTGGCCAGGATCAAAGGTCATATTTCACCCTTAGGGTGAAATCAAGATCTACATTAAGACATCAGGATCAAAGAATAATGATGAGGGTCAAAGGTCAGGGTGAAACATGGGAGATCGAGATGAAAGGTTATCAATCTGGATCAAAGATGAGGGATCATGATGAAAAGCTCAGTTCCCCCGATTCAAGGTCAGTGATCAGGATCAAAGTGTATGATCAAAGATGAGTGATCGGGAGCAAAGATCAGGCTCTGGATCACATTTAGTGTTTAGGATTCCGTGACTGTCTATCCAAATGTGCTTTGATGCAGATCCACATAATGACAGCTATTTGTTGGATAAAATGTGTTTTTTGAGCAGCATTGGAATGGGGTTAATGACCTCACGTTAAAAGGGTCTGTGGGGCCTTGGTGGACATTTGAGCTCCGTGAGTGCCCTTCTAGTTGACTCTGGTTTATGTTTGGACAAATCTTCCTTCTAGTTGACTCTGGTTTATGTTTGGACAAATCTTCCTTCTAGTTGACTCTGGTTTATGTTTGGACAAATCTTCCTTCTAGGTGACTCTGGTTTATGTTTGGACAAATCTTCCTTCTATACCTTCATTTCTTTAGCTCATTACCCTGACTCACTCACATGCTTCACTATGGCACCTGCTGCTCAAAGGAATTTTGGGATATACATATAAACTTGTCAGTTTCTTGATATTGTTCCCTTTTTTATTCATTATGGGAAGAAGACCTGCAGAAGAAGAAACGAAAAAATATTGTTCACTATGAGTCATCAATGAAAGTTGTTCCATCATGTTTACAGTGCAGGGAAAAAATTGCCAAAACTGTGATGAAAGTTCTTTGGCGCGTAACATGAAGTAAAAAGAGCAGCAACACACGTCCTGAGATTCTGATGGCTGATACTAGCAGACTGGCGCACGCTTCAGATACTGTGAATCCTCCTGAAAAGTATTGATATGATGACTGTGGTGCAAAATGTGTGTGTGCACACCAGCAGTATGTGCAGATGCTAAAATGCACATGCTTGATTGCACGCCCACAGACGAGCACATCATCAATGCAGTCTTACAGGAAGCTGACCAGTGGGGAACATGACCTGCCAGGTGACCCATGTACGTCTCTGCTTGTGCCAGCGCATGTGCTGTGAGCGTGCACGCATGCATCTATTAGACTGGAATTCAGCTGATCATCCATGTGAGGACAGTGCAGTTGCAGTTTACAAGTTTGAAGGGGAACCGATCACGAGCAGCAGCATGAGCACACTGCTACAAACAGCATTCAGTGTGCTGCGCCACATGAAATATCTCAGGAACGTTTCTGCTATTTTGCACAAAAAGAGTCAGAAAGAATCTGAGCCATTTTAAAGTGGATATGACACCTAAAAAATTAGGTAAAACTGATATAAATATCAAAATATACATACAGTATAGTAAGCTGAAAGTGGTTTTAATTATTATCACTGAGAAATAAAGTTTGTACAGCTTCTCAAAAGTGTGTTTCTTGGAAAGCGCGCTGGCAGCGTTCCATTAGCGGTCACGTGATGCCGTGACGTCACAACGTGTAGAGTCCCGTCTTTGTCTGTTTGATTGACAACAGGAACAGATGGACCTCAGCATGGACAGTGATGAGATCGAGAACTTTTCTGACTCCTCTTCAAGTGTGGATTATTTCTGACTCGGATCCTGATGGCGCAGCAGTGATTAGACCCTACAGATTGGAGCCGTATCTTTCAGACGAACATTCAAACCAGGAGCATTCTGGCAGCGAAAATAATGCCAACGGTGTTTATGGTGGAGCCGAAGCAGAGGCAAGAGACGTGCCAATTCTGATGGATTTTGAAAGGCTGCAGAATATGGAATGGTAAGGGAGGCTTTGATTTTTGTTGCTGCTGTTTATAACATTATAATTATAGCAATTTCGATTCTAGCGTCTGTTTACTGCCTTTGTTATTGTTCCAGAGCCGCGATAGTGTAGCTATTACTTATGGACCACCGTCATTACCTTTGGGTTTTTGCCATTTTCGAGTGCCTGGCATTGCGAAAGTTTCAAGAAAGATCATCGAAAACAACAGTGAACATGCCGCCGCCGTGTTTACTATGTATTGCACTGATATTTTTACAAGTTCCTTGACCATTTCAAGATTATTGTCAACATATTATTTGGGGTTGACATTTTATGTGTTCCTGTGAGCGGTGAGAACATGGAGATGGTAGAGGAAAGTGTCTGCTGTCGGGAGCAAATGCATGTGTGCGAGCGGAGGAAGCGGCAGCCTGATATTTCGTGCATCGCACAAAACCGCAGCTTTCGATCAATCTGCCTGGACTTGAAAAGACGAAAACCTTTCACCTTTGTGTTTGTGCAATATGCTGTGACACACTGGTCAGGCATGTCGACAAACAAGTCCCTGAGAGCTGTGTTTAATCAAAGTTTGTGCCGCTAAAAAAGTGTAAACAACGGCTGCCAGGCGCGCGATCCGATACAGTCTACATGCAATGACATATGTCAAGCTTAGTGCTCAGTGGGAAGCTGGTGATGGAGCGTGCACATTTTTCAGTGGTGGGACGTTCAAATGTTGTATATAACGGGACAACCGCGTCCATTTTCCCAAAATGCTTAGGTTGACCAAATTATATAACCTTTGTTACATGTAATAAGTCTATGTTGTCTTTAAGTGCCATATCCACTTTAAAGTTCTACTTCAGAGGAAATGCTGTCAGGTAGTACAGGACATGGAGTGCAGCACAAGTTCTACCAGAGGATCCCCGGTTGTGGCCAATCTGTACATGGAGCGAGTGGAGAAGACAGCCTTGACGTCGTTCACGGGAATCTCTCCCAGTCACTGGTTCAGATATGTCGATGACACATGGGTTAAAATCAAGCAACAGGAGGTCGAGGACTTTACAGAACACATCAATTCGGTGGACTCCAATATCAAGTTCACACGTGAGGATTCCAGAAACAACCATTTAGCCTTCTTGGACTGTGATGTTACAATTGGAGAGAACAGGCAGAAAACCCACTCACACTGACCAATATCTGCTCTTTGGCTCAAACCACCCCCTTGAACACAAGCTCGGGGTGATCAGGACGCTTCAACACAGAGCCCTACAGGTGCCCACAACTGCAGAGGGAAGGGCTAAAGAGCAACAACTTGTACGGAAAGCCCTCACAGTATGTGGGTACCCACGTTGGTCCCTGGACAAAGTGCAGAAGTCCCAGAGAACAATGAGACCAGATAGACAGGAGACGGAGACAAGAAGAAGAGGAGTGTCTCTCCCTTATTTTGCAGGAGTAGGGGAAAAACTACAGAGGATCTTCAGACAGCACAAAATCCCAGTTTACTTTAAACCGGTTAACACCTTGAGACAGAAATTAGTTCACCCTAAGGACAAGATCCCTAGTTACAAACAGAGCAATGTAGTGTATTCTATCAGATGTCAGGAAAACTGTAATGAACACTACATAGGTGAGACGAAGCAACTTTTACACAAGAGGCTATACCAGCACCGCAGAGAGGTCGCCAGTGGACCTCAGTCTGCAGTTCATCTCCACCTGAAAGACACTAACCACATGTTTGAGGACAAGGAAGTTAAAATCTTAGCCAGAGAGAAGAAATGGTTTGAGAACAGTTGAAACCCAGCCTTAACCGCTGAGCAGGTCTCAGACACGCTTTATCCCCTGTTTACAATGTGGTACTCAGGTCAAAGCAGTTTCAGTCTTTTGTTCATGGTAATGAGTCATTCACGTCATCAGGAGAGAGTCGTCAAGGGAGCCATCAGGGGAGGCTTCCGTCCTGTCATTAGGAGAGTGCTAACTAGAGCACAATAGGTGCTAATTAGAGCTATTGTTTAGTCACTAGCCTATAGCAGTCAGCCTCTCGGTAGGTGGGGTCTGGTTAGGTTAAAAAACTCCAGCTTTTGTTGGCTTCTGGTTTATTCTTCTCTACAAGAGTCAAGACAGAAGTCAGACTACTAGAGCAAGAATTTTAGCTGAGGAAGCTTCTGTGATTTGAAGCGAAACGTCCTCACGTCAAGCAACCCAGTCCAGTCGAAGATTCAAGCTTCTCTTCTACCAGAGGACTCTGATTTTTAAGTAGTCACTCAGAACTGGTTAATTAACATCAGCTTTATTCTTGAAGTGAAGCAGGTGTTTCATCTGCTCTCAACCAACAGGAGGAACACACATCCCTTAAAACATCGGTGTTCTCACTCACCCCTCACTGTTTACAGCTCACTGACAAGACGTCCCTTCCTCCACTCCACCACCACTACCAGTTGGCCCCTTTCCTCTGCCTGGGGTCAGGCTCCACCCCTGCCATCTCAACTCAAGTCTTCTCTCTGCCTTGATGGCAACCACTAATAAGTCTAATTCACCATAGAACATTCTGTGCACTATCTTGCTGCATTAAAATGATCAACTTGAACTTGCTTTCTGAGTCATTCTGATAGAACTAATGTTGTGTGTGTGTGTGTGGGGGGGGGGGGGTGTCTAAGACAACTGAGTAGATACTGGCTGATCTGAGGCCACCTTCTCTTCACCCTGGTGGACATTTGCAACTCACTGCAAGACTGTAGGAAGCATCTTGGGTTAGACAGACCTCCAGAGGAACCTTTGATCTGGATAGTAAGTGTCATGGTTCACATCTATATTGAACACATTTGTATTCTTGAGTTCTAATGCTTTTTAAAATATAATTGTTACTTTTCTTATCACTTACTCACCTGCCATTCTCAAAGCACTGATGGGGTATTTACTGTGTAACAAAGGAGGTATTACCTAAAAACACTGTAAGAATGGCCATAAGCAATCCAATGTGGACTGATTGGCAAAGGTATCAATTTGGGTCAAAACCATTTTACATCAGCATCGTAGCTCAAACCTAAAAACGAAGAGAGTTTCCAGGCTTCCAAATGAAAGATCTGGTCATGTGCGGTCTCATAGCAATAACCCTGCTCTCATTCTCTCATCCAGCTGCCATGTGAGTGTAAGACCTTCATATGCTTCCTCTACTGTGGTCTATGTTTAAAGCAAAAGACCACCAATGCTGGTAAAGTTGAACTGGGTGGAAGTCCCATCATAAAGCCAATCAGGGAGCTCGCAATGGGGCTCGTAAATCTCCCACTTTACTGGGAGATCTGGAAAGTAAATATTTCCCATTTGTTCTTCTCAGGAAACCCCAGACAACCTCCTCCTGAACTCAGGTCTCAAAAGGTTACAACCTTCACCATTGTTAGTGTCATTATTCATTGTTATTCTGCTAACTATGGCAACCAAGCAACACAGCAATATTTTAGTCCAATTTTGATACATAGAAACCGAAATATACACTTATTTTTGAAGATATATGCAATTTTGACCTTTTATGGGAAAAATCAAAGGATCTGTCCAGGAAATTTTTAAAATATACATGTTTAAAGGAGTAGTAGTGCCACCAGTGGAAACTGTTGACCTGTTTGTGTAACATGTCAGAATGAAATGTAGTAAAACACTTTCTCCAAAATATGAAGAAAAAATAAAAGACATAGTAGAAATACAACTGAATACAACAAAAATAAAAAAGCAACTATAAAAAAAGGAAATAAAAACATGAAAAATATTGAATGCAGTGGTATTACCCCCCCAGAAAAACAACAACAAAAACAACCCAATATGACACACGGATGTTTTTGATTGAGATTAGGATTAACGCCCAAATCAAGTCAAGCCAAATCTGGGATCCTGTACTGATGCAACACACCACTGCATTAAACACACCCTGGGTCCTGGATAGCAACCACCCAGGAAGACACTGGTCCTCTTGAAAAGAACCATCTATCTGCTGCAGCTGGGTGAAGTCAGGACGTCCCTTTAGCATTCTTCAGCCACTGGGGTCCCCAACACCCAGGCACCTACACGCTGGAATCTGCCCTGAAAAACACACCATACACACACACACACACACACACTGTAAAAAGTGATAAGCTCAATTAGTTACTGTAACTTGTTTGTATAATTTAACTCCATTTAACATAATGAGTTATGAAATTTCACCTTAACTTTGTGAGTTATTGGCAGTGCAACTCAAGGTTGTAAGCCACTTCATGAAATGTAAATTTAAATGTGTCAACATAACTTAATGTGAGTTTTGTTTTTTTTGTTTTTAATGTGGGGCCGAAGTTGAGTTTACTAAGGCAGCAAATGAACTTAAATTTTTAAGTTGAATCACGCTCATATTTTTTACAGGGTATGGACAAAATGAAGCAGACGCACGCTCACAATACATATAATACTCCTCAAGTGAGTCTCCTCCCTTAGTAACTGCTTGTTTGACACAAAGTCATTTCATTTCATTAATTTATTATACAGGAAAAGGTTAAAAGCACAATTGCACATTACCCACAGGCCTGACTCAGTAAAAACTGTTTTACAGCAGTTCCTGTTTTACACATAAACCTACACACAATCAATCATTCATTCAATCAGTGGACAATAAACCTAACATGTACAGCACACATTCATAAAATTCATAAAATGTTCAGACAAGTGAGAAAGGTAGATCAGTGGTTACACGAATAACTATTCAATAAATCGTCTCTGTAAGTTTTTTTAAATAGTATCTCTAAGCTGATAGTTCTAGTGCCCAGAGGGATATCATTCCACACCTTAGTATAGATGTAGAAGAATGATCTTTGTCCATAGGTGTTTTTATAAGAAGGGACTTGGAGCTGTTCCGCCGATGTTGATCTGGTGCTCCTTTGAAAGTTTGTAGTTGGAACTAGAGCCAACAGAGCTGTGGTGGCAGGTTGAAGTTTTTTAACTGAAAATAGAATCTAATAGCCATACTGCTTGTATAGTTGTTGAAAGTCAGAGCATTTGATCTGGACAGAGCTATACAATGGTGGGTCAACCTGGAAGTAGACAGTGAATTTTGAAAGCTCTGTTGTATAGTCGAGCCACAGGATCAAGAACATCATTTGTGGTGAGAGACCATATAGGCAAACAATAGGAGATAGAGGAGAGGACTACGGCATGGAGGTATGTGTGAGAAACAGAGGTTGTCAAATATGGTCTGATTTTGTTGTAGACATACAGTTTTTGTTGCAGTTTCTTGGTCAGAGAGTTGACATGTTCTTTGTAATTAAGATGAGAATCCAAGAGCACACCAAGATATTTATAGGTTGTTGTTATGTTGAAGACAACTCATTGAAGACAACTTTGGATGCTGTAGCTCCTCTGAAAAAGAGAGCTTTAAATCAGAAGTGTCTGACTCCGTGGTATAACTCACAAACTCGTAGCTTAAAGCAGATAACCCGTAAGTTGGAGAGGAAATGGCGTCTCACTAATTAGAAGATCTTCACTTAGCCTGGAAAAAGAGTCTGTTGCTCTATAAAAAAGCCCTCCGTAAAGCTAGGACATCTTTCTACTCATCACTAATTGAAGAAAATAAGAACAACCCCAGGTTTCTTTTCAGCACTGTAGCCAGGCTGACAAAGAGTCAGAGCTCTATTGAGCTGAGTATTCCATTAACTTTAACTAGTAATGACTTCATGACTTTCTTTGCTAACAAAATTTTAACTATTAGAGAAAAAATTACTCATAACCATCCCAAAGACGTATCGTTATCTTTGGATGCTTTCAGTGATGCCGGTATTTGGTTAGACTCTTTCTCTCCGATTGTTCTGTCTGAGTTATTTTCATTAGTTACTTCATCCAAACCATCAACATGTTTATTAGACCCATTCTACCAGGCTGCTCAAGAAGCCCTACCATTATTTAATGCTTCGATCTTAATATGATCAATCTATCTTTGTTAGTTGGCTATGTACCACAGGCTTTTAAGGTGGCAGTAATTAAAACCATTACTTAAAAAGCCATCACTTGACCCAGCTATCTTAGCTAATTATAGGCCAATCTCCAACCTTCCTTTTCTCTCAAAATTCTTCAAAGGGTAGTTGTAAAACAGCTAACTGATCATCTGCAGAGGAATGGTCTATTTGAAGAGTTTCAGTCAGGTTTTAGAATTCATCATAGTACAGAAACAGCATTAGTGAAGGTTACAAATGATCTTCTTATGGCCTCAGACAGTGGACTCATCTCTGTGCTTGTTCTGTTAGACCTCAGTGCTGCTTTTGATACTGTTGACCATAAATTTTATTACAGAGATTAGAGCATGCCATAGGTATTAAAGGCACTGCGCTGCGGTGGTTTGAATCATATTTGTCTAATAGATTACAATTTGTTCATGTAAATGGGAATCTTCTTCACAGACTAAAGTTAATTATGGAGTTCCACAAGGTTCTGTGCTAGGACCAATTTTATTCACTTTATACATGCTTCCTTAGGCAGTATTATTAGACGGTATTGCTTAAATTTTCATTGTTACGCAGATGATACCCAGCTTTATCTATCCATGAAGCCAGAGGACACACACCAATTAGCTAAACTGCAGGATTGTCTTACAGACATAAAGACATGGATGACCTCTAATTTCCTGCTTTTAAACTCAGATAAAACTGAAGTTATTGTACTTGGCCCCACAAATCTTAGAAACATGGTGTCTAACCAGATCCTTACTCTGGATGGCATTACCCTGACCTCTAGTAATACTGTGAGAAATCTTGGAGTCATTTTTGATCAGGATATGTCATTCAAAGCGCATATTAAACAAATATGTAGGACTGCTTTTTTTGCATTTACGCAATATCTCTAAAATCAGAAAGGTCTTGTCTCAGAGTGATGCTGAAAAACTAATTCATGCATTATTCCTCTAGGCTGGACTATTGTAATTCATTATTATCAGGTTGTCCTAAAAGTTCCCTAAAAAGCCTTCAGTTAATTCAAAATGCTGCAGCTAGAGTACTGACGGGGACTAGAAGGAGAGAGCATATCTCACCCATATTGGCCTCTCTTCATTGGCTTCCTGTTAATTCTAGAATAGAATTTAAAATTCTTCTTCTTACTTATAAGGTTTGAATAATCAGGTCCCATCTTATCTTAGGGACCTCGTAGTACCATATCACCCCAATAGAGCGCTTCGCTCTCAGACTGCAGGCTTACTTGTAGTTCCTAGGGTTTATAAGAGTAGAATGGGAGGCAGAGCCTTCAGCTTTCAGGCTCCTCTCCTGTGGAACCAGCTCCCAATTCAGATCAGGGAGACAGACACCCTCTCTACTTTAAGATTAGGCTTAAAACTTTCCTTTTTGCTAAAGCTTATAGTTAGGGCTGGATCAGGTGACCCTAAACCATCCCTTAGTTATGCTGCTATAGACGTAGACTGCTGGGGGGTTCCCATGATGCACTGTTTCTTTCTCTTTTTGCTCTGTATGCACCACTCTGCATTTAATCATTAGTGATCGATCTCTGCTCCCCTCCACAGCATGTCTTTTTCCTGGTTCTCTCCCTCAGCCCCAACCAGTCCCAGCAGAAGACTGCCCCTCCCTGAGCCTGGTTCTGCTGGAGGTTTCTTCCTGTTAAAAGGGAGTTTTTCCTTCCCACTGTAGCCAAGTGCTTGCTCACAGGGGGTCGTTTTGACCGTTGGGGTTTTACATAATTATTGTATGGCCTTGCCTTACAATATAAAGCGCCTTGGGGCAACTGTTTGTTGTGATTTGGCGCTATATAAAAAAAATTGATTGATTGATTGATTGATGTGCAGTTTGTAATCGGAGAACATGATTGTGTTGCACATTTGAAGTTGCTTCCTGGGGGAATGAAAATACATACGTTCTGTCTTTTTCATGTTAATACTAAGGTGGTGATCCGTTAGCCAATTTTGGAGTGTTTTGAGATCAGATGACAATTTAGTATTTACAAAATTGGGGTTTGAGTCGGAGTAAAAGAGTACAGTGTCATCTGCATACAATAAAACGTTAGAATAGTTGCATATAAGTGGAAGACCATTAATATAAAGAAGAAACAGTAATGGACCAAGAGTACTCCCTTGTGGTACACCGATATTGTATTTAAGAGGATGAGATTTAGTTTGACCAATTTTGTCTATTTGAGACCTGGCACTCAAATAGGATGTAATCATGTCAAGCACACTTTGGGACAGCTTAAAGGACTGAAGTTTACTTACTAAAATGAGTTGATTTACTGTATCAAATGCTTTACGGAAATCTATAAAAACTGCACCTGTAACCTGTCCTTTGTTTAAAGCAGAGCGTATATGTTCAGTGAACAGTAGAAGAGCAGACATAGTGGAACGTTTGGACGGAAAGCCATACTGAAAGTCACTGAGCAGGTGGTTTTTCTCCAGGAAGCTGATAAGTTGATTATACAGAGTTTTCTCTAGTAATTTTGATAATGTTGAAAGTATAGCTATTGGTCTGTAATTTGAAATGCATGTAGGGCTGTCTGATTTAAATATGGGAATGATCAGGGCAGTTTTCCAGGAAGATGGGAACACAGACAGTCTAATACATAAATTGATCAGATGGTGAAACAAAGGTACAAAGCTTTCAGAGTGTGTCTTCAGGAAGTTCGTTGTTAAGCCAGTGACATCCCGTGTGTGAGCGTTGTTTAAGGCTTGAAAAGTGGCAGATATCTCTTGTTGGGAGACTTCTGTAAAGGAGAACAAAGGTTGAAGACCTGTCTGCACTGTTGTAATATCGGGAGATGTGAAGACAGAGGATAACTCCTTTACAGAGGATATAAAATAATCATTAAAAGCACTTGCAATCCTTTCGTGTTCCGTGACGAGGTTACCATCGATATTAATTTGAATTTTATTTAAGTTATTCTTTTTATTGTTTCCTGTTATGTTGTTATATACTTGCCATAGCGTTTTTGGATTTGAGCCAGCTTGAACAATTAAATTTTGAAAATATGTCATTTTGGATTTGTATAATTCAGCCGTGCATTTATTTCTAATTTGCCTGAATTGATATTTACTCTCTGGCGTTTTGGTTTTTCTATATTGTTTTAAAGATGTAGCTTTTTGTTTAAGAAGTTTAATTATTTGGGAGTTAATCCAAGGTAATTTAATCCAAGTCAATCCTGCATTACCCAAAGATCCTCCAGAGAGACGACCCATCAAAAATGCCATTGTCTCAAGTTACTGGTCAGAGTCCAAGTACCACAACTATACAGTCAGACTAGGCATACAAGGACCTCAAGACTTGGACCTTTACTCCCCTGAAAAAAGTATGAGTCACCAAACACCTCTATCCAGTGATGGTATGACTCCATATGTTCTTCACAAGTATCTCTCAGTCTCATAGGTCAAAGACCGAGTGACATGAATCTATTAATAAGTCTGCAACTTTTACCACATGTAGATACAAATCTTAGGGCTGAGTCCAGGAATTCATTGACAGCCTCGATGTTAGTCCTGATCCAGGACAATCACAAACGCAGACACTCCAACTCCTCACAAAACTTCTCAAATTCAAGTTCAAGTTCAAGTAGTTTTTTATTGTCATTTCAACCATATACACAGTGAAATGAAACAACGTTCCTCCAGGACCAAAGGTGCTACAAAGAATATTATTATGATTTATCACGATAAAGTGGTGCAATCGGGATATCTACTGAATCTTCAAAAATCACATCATATGCAAAGTCATTCACAGACAAAGGCAACCAGGTTCCTACAGGCCACAGCCTTACCAGACACACAGGTAACGTCATACGACCACTTCCTGAGTATAGAAATGTTGTATGGTCCCCCACATACAAACAGGATGCCGAGTCAACCAAGAACATGCAGAGGAGAACAACAAAGCTGGTTCCAGAACTGAAAGACCAAACTGATGAAGAACGGTTACAATGCTTGAAGATCTCAAGTATTTACTAAAGGTGGATGAGTGAATTTTCTCAACTTTTAAAAGACAGCCTCTTCGTGATTGACTTATGGAATAATCTACCAGAAAGTGTCTTATCTAAGAGAGTCAGCTGTTTCAAGTCTCGCCTTGATGTATACTGGCCTAGGGTCACCTACACACTGGACTTTGTGACTGTAGCCAGCATCCACAACATCTAATCTGCAAATGATTAATTTTGATCTGCTAAAAGGCCTCATGTATAATGAAGTTGCATCTGATTGAATGAAAGGACAGAGCAGAGAAGGACCCAGAACACTTCCCTGATGAATACCAGAATACACTGAGGACAACTGTTGCCAAATCCATTTTTGGTTCTTTAGAATAAAACAACACACAGACAAGAATTTGCTGACAAAATTCACATGGACTTATATCTGACATAATATTTAAAAACTGCCAGCTAATCTCACTGTGTTAACAGTTTAAAGCAACAGCACATTTTTATGTTTATCTCAGTAGCACGAGTAAAAACAGAAAGTACACCTTTTACCTCCAGCACTTACAAAGTTTCCCCTAAAACATCTTTTTATGACCTCTGTTCCGCTTCTCGTTCTTGTAACAGTCATATAGGCCATACCAAATGTGCCCAGAAATAAGCCGGGCCTCCCCACTGTCTCTAAGATTGCCCACCCAGGAGTCTGGCACACTCCACAGTGAGCAGGAGGCCCTCTGGATTACAGTAATACACACTATCTCATAATGGAAAGCTGCCGTGCACATTTCTCTCTCTCCGCCCTCATTGTCCACACCATCAACTGCACAATCAGGATATGAGAGTGTGATTGCACCTGTTAGCATGTGTGTGTTTGCCGGTTTGCTCTTTTTTCCCTTTTCCATCCCCTCTTGGGGATGCTTTGCTCCTGCAAGGCAAAAGGACTTATAAACATACCGAACAGTAACGAACGTAATGTCGCAAACAACACGTAAGAACATGTGACCGGTAGAAGTGCAAAGACTTAAGCCAACAATTAATTGATTCTTTAGAGGTATTATGATAGACATTACTGTGCAAAACCTTTAGGCATCCCAAAGTTGTAATAGAAGTAAAGAAGAGAACACTGGAAAAACTGCTGGACATTATGGACGAGGCCAGTCACCCTCTGCACACCGTCATCAGCAACCAGAGGAACCTCTTCAGCCACAGACTGCTCCTTCCCAAGTGCAGGACCAGTAGACTGAAAAACTCCTTTGTCCCTCATAGTGCAGCAGATAACAGAATATTTACAGAGGAATCCTTCAAATGGTGATACAAGCATCAAATTTGGCAAAAATACACCTTAGATATTACTCTTTTAAAAAATCCGACAGGCCAATTGAATTTTCAATAGGCGGCCACGTCGGGATCAATTGAAGAATTCCATAGGGGTCAAAATATAAAAATGCTCCAGTCATATTGAAAATTATACCACATTATTATCACTTTACCGAGGCTTTGTTAGGCCGGTAGTGCAGATTTATGTCAACGCTACTTGGCTATACCTGCCCGCTGTGCGTAAACAAATGACGTCATAGCGCGCGCAGCCCAAGAACTGTCCGCAACTAGAGGGGAAAAAAAAACTGTCCACAGAGGAAAAGAGAAAAAGGCGAGAAGTGTGTGTTGGTCCCAATATGGATATTCCGGATGATTTTCTCATCGATAATACGACAATGAACAGCAGCTAAAGCAGCCAGTTTGGTAAGGATGCACTGCCAAATTTGGAGAGCAGCGCGCGCCAGCCGACATGACAAAAGTTAAAGTGAGCCAACTTTTTATGTACGTGTTACGTGTTGTATATCTCAGTAAGTGATAAAAATGCAAATAACATGATATTGTCGTCTAACTCGGGCGAATATCTGTCATTTTGGGCAACTGGGCGTGAACGTTGGGCCTCTGAAAATGCATACCGCCCTCCAAAAGCATGTTATTGTATTATTATTTGTCTGATTGTAAAGATTCCAAAAAGGTATAGTTTGGACTATCTATGACAGAATTCTATAGAGTTATGGGGTAAAAACAACAAGAATGGTGACAAAGTTTAGATGCAGTTTGTACAGGGGTCAAAAGTTAGAGTTGCTCCAATTTTGTTCAAAGGTGATGCAAATTATTGGTTGAGTTAATAGGGTTTCAAAAAGAAATAGTTTGCACCATGTATCATGCTTAGTTATGTTACGGGGTGTATGTCACATGTCATAGAATTCGATGGACATCAACATTATTTGACCTTTACTTTAGAGACCAAGCATTCAACACAGTCAAAACTATTCCATTTATTAATCCAAGTAGCTCAATAAACAATTTGCACCATTTTTTTACTAAAACTGGAGCAACTTTAACTTTTGACCTCTGTACAAACTGAAATTGACCTTTGTCACCATTCTTAAGGTTTTTAGCTCATAACTCCAGAACATTCAGTCATAGATAGTCCAAACTATACCTTTTTGGAATCTTTATGATCAGACAAATAATGTGGTATAGTTTTCAATATGATTGGAGCATTTTTATATTTTAACCCCTGTGTAATTCTTCAACTGGCCCCTACGTGGCCGTCTATTGAAAATGCAAGTGGCCTGCCGGTTTTTTCAGCAATGTCTAAGGAGAATTTGTGCTGGATTTGATACATATAATGTATTGTTTCAGTTATTTGCTGCACTATCAGGCTATCAGACTGTACAACTCCTCACTTGGGGGGAGGAGGAGTAACAGGAAGACAAAGGACGGGAAGGAGAGGAACAGTAGTAGCCAGTAAACCAGTAGCGAGCAGTATTTCCAGTATTTATATTTGTGTATTTTTATTTTTATTTTATATTTGCAAATAGTTTTTTTTGTTGCTTCTTACCCTGTGAGTCTTCCCAAGGGATTAATAAAGTTCTATCTAATCTAATTACTTATCAAGTTATGAATCGCGAATTGAATTAAAAAATAAAGTCAACATGATCATATAAGAACCAGATTAAATACACCCTGATAGATTCTGACCCACTTGACACTGTGGAATCCAGAGATAAGCCCTGGTACCTGTTGTGTGGGCCGCCAGAAGAGGAGGTACTGCTGGCCCACCACCAGAGGGCGCCCTGCCTGAAGTGCGGGCTTCAGGCACGAGAGGGCGCTGCCGCCTACAGGAACAGCCGAGGTGACAGCTGTCACTCATCAACCATGACAGCTGTCACCGATCATCTGCATCTCACCTTGGATAAAAGCAGGATGACACCTCCACCACATCGCCGAGATACCGACTTCTGTGAGAGGTAACTTTCTCTGCCAGCATTAAGTGATTCCAAGAGCTATTGTGTTGCAGCTGTCAACCAGAGGACCGGCGTGGGTCGCGACTGTTTCGTCCTACGTCCCGTCAGATAAGTGGTTAAACAGACGCTGCACGAGTGTGTGTTAAAGGTGGAGGTGGAATTCCCACCGTTATTGTTACTGGGTGTATACACACCCACACTTGACTGTCTTTGTTCTCCGCCAGCAGTACCAGATCCGACACCCTGAGACGGTGGCCACCTGGGGACTTCGGGACTTGGCGGTTCCAGTATCCTTTGGGTTCGGTGGCGGTGGAAATCGTGTGGTTCCGGTTCATCTCCAGACGGGCGTCTCCTATCGTCGAGCCTGCCCACACGACACCTTCATTAATTGACTTGTATCTATTCTGTAATCTGCTGTGTGTGGTTGTGACATTCACAACAGTAAAGTGTTCTAATTTAACTTCCTCTATTGTCCGTTCATTTACGCCCCCTGTTGTGGGTCCGTGTCACTACACTTTCCCAACAGTACCAATGGGCCTCATGGTGTACATAGGACTTACTTAAGCCAAAAACAAACAAACAAACCCAAAGCTAAAGTAATACAATAAACGTTAACAATTAACAGTAAACATTCTCATCATTTAAATGTTCCAGTGGTCAACTGGTTTAATGTTATCATGGTCGCAGATTGGCGACTACCGAAGCTAACTTTTAGGTTAGCTGTGCCCACCACGGTCAACCTACCATTGGTACTTCAATTTCCACCAGGTGTCATAATAATTCCATAAATACCTTTAATCCTGACAAAATGACAGGAAAACATCAGCTCGTTGTTGGAGGTAAAAATGACACACTTGATGTATGAACGAGGAAATATACCTCAAACTTTTAGACATGATGGCTTGATTAATTTCAGGCAGTGGAGCTCAAAGGTCACGAGGAAACAATAGCGCGGACATGCTGAAGCTGAGCTGCAACCGTGTTTAAATAAACACAGGCAGAGCAGCCCTCTTCGGACCCGCCACATGCCGGCCAAACTCCGCCACTTTCCATCTCATCCCGTAATCAGCAGAAGCTGTAATTAATGGGGAGGCTGACCTACAGTTCAGGGCAGTGGAGAGGAAAACAGGCAAAGTTGAAAGCCATTAAGAGGGAAGGGAGCTCCTGGGGAAGCGGGGGACGAGGCTCTGCAGACTTCAGCGGGTGACTAACAAAGGTGCAGGTGGTCCTGGGGGAGCGGAGGTGCAC
The DNA here is from genome assembly GCF_902500255.1 of Thalassophryne amazonica. Classification (NCBI taxonomy): domain Eukaryota; kingdom Metazoa; phylum Chordata; class Actinopteri; order Batrachoidiformes; family Batrachoididae; genus Thalassophryne; species Thalassophryne amazonica. The sequence goes on from NC_047116.1 coordinate 12,482,504, forward strand.
TCTGGACCAGAGTTTAGGCCACCAGGTTACCACACACTGGATGTAATTACAGCACAGAGGTCATTTACGCTGCTAAGTGTGGTGAGCGCGCGGCAACTAGGATTGATGCTCCAAACAATGAACCATGTGTGCCTCCAAGCGTGGAGGGAGGAGGAGAGGTAACTGGTAGACCACCACCGATCAACGCGGTTGGGGTGTTTCAAAAGGACACAAAAGGTCTGAACGACACACGAGGGACAAGCAGAGACAGGTCCGCAAACCGCTATTTATCCAGCAGGGTCTGAGCGGGTACAGTGACACTGAGAACAGATGCTTTCTGACACCAGGACAAAGAGGATTTACAGCCATTAACAAGCCACAAGTCTCACACAAACACTTTATTAAAATATCACCCCGACCGCTCGGCCAGAACCCGCGGCTGGACCACAAGGAACGCTCGATTAACGCAACAGAATAATTACAGCTGATCATTCTATAGCACAGCTAAGCTGGCTGATAGTCCACCTGACCGACACATCGACTCCAATTGGAAGGTTTAATTCCAGATAGACGGGTTTAGCAATAAAGAGACCAAATATTTAATCTAACTAAAAATACACAGACATATATACGAGTGTAAATTTCAATGTAAATGTGTAAGTGTATTATAGTCAATTTATCACATGTGTCTAATTTAATTTAATATCTAATTTAATATTATTTTTCAAAGCTAAAAATTCATCTAACTGGGATTTGTCTGTCTGGAATGACACAGATCGGTCAAAGGTCGACGTCATCAAAAATATACTCCGACAAACACATTTTTGGGGATATCTCTGCCGTCACTCGGAACCTTACATCAATCAGTTAATCATCTGTCATTCCATGATGTAAGTGATGTCATCATGTCATCACTGGCAGCAGGCCAAAACATTCATTTTCTGAACCTGCTTATTCCATTTAAGGGTTCATGTGGTTTGGAGCCAATCCCAGCCATCGGTGGGTGAGAGGTGGGGTTCATCCTGGACAGTCTGTCACATGAAGGGCACACAAACACATTACCACTTACACCTATGGTCCATTTAGAGCAGTTTTTCAAACGTTTTTGGACCAAGGACCATGTAACCACCAATGATGATGATGATGATGATAATAATAATAATAAAATAAGACACCAAACTCCACAGATATCCAAAAACAACAATAATTTACATACAAATGTGTTAAAAATTAAAATAATTCATACATGCTACTATCTATTAGACTTTGGAGTCATTTAAACAGTATAACAAACAGTTTTCAGTAAGAATATGATATTAATTTCAAATGTGACAGCGGACCATCTTTAAAAAGCTTGTTTAAGAGTCACCACTTCACCAAACCTGCATGTCTTTGGATGTGGGAGGAAGCCGGAGCACCCAGAGGGAACCCACACAAGCACTCCAAAGAGAAAAGACCAAGCTGGAAGAGAACCTGGGACCTTCTCACTTCAGTGCTGACCACAGAGCCCCAACTCTAAAACACATTTCCTGATATATTCAGCCAGTGGGCTGAGATCAACCACATCCGGTTACTAGCATCTCTAATATTATCCTCCAATATCTTCAGACTCCCATCATGTGCTGGGCGTGCATGCAGGCTATCCACCGGATGTCTCACAGTCCTTTCCACAAACTGAGAAATATGTGGAATGTAATAACATAAACAGAGCAAAATCCTACATTGTTGCATTTTCAACCTAAAATCAAACATGAACAGGAACTGTTCAATAACTTTATATTTGACACATGCTGTTTGTCTTATCTAGTTTTCTAACATATTTTTGCTAAGTCTGAAATTATGCATGTTCCAGTGTACATACACTTAGGTCCATAAGTATTTGGACAACAACCTGTTTTATTTTGCTGATGTACATCTCAACAATGGAGTTTAAATGAATCCATCCACGTGCTTATAGTTTCAACTTCCAGCTTTTAAGGAGTTAACAAAAAATACCATATGAATTATTAATGAATCCCCTCAGTTTTTCATACAAACAGTGTGGTACATTGTGGTAAATCTACACTCAACAAAAATATAAACGCAACACTTTTGGGTTTGCTCCCATTTTGAATGAGATGAACTCAAAGATCTAAAACTTTTTCCACATACACAATATCACCATTTCCCTCAAATATTGTTCACAAACCAGTCTAAATCTGTGATAGTGAGCACTTCTCCTTTGCTGAGATAATCCATCCCACCTCACAGGTGTGCCATATCAAGATGCTGATTAGACACCATGATTAGTGCACAGGTGTGCCTTAGACTGCCCACAATAAAAGGCCACTCTGAAAGGTGCAGTTTTGTTTTATTGGGGGGGGATACCAGTCAGTATCTGGTGTGCCCACCATTTGCCTCATGCAGTGCAACACATCTCCTTCGCATAGAGTTGATCAGGTTGATCATATTGGCAGGAACTGGTACACGCTGTCGTAGACGCCAGTCCAGAGTATCCCAAACATGTTCAATGGGTGACATGTCTGGTGAGTATGCCGGCCATGCAAGAACTGGGACATTTTCAGCTTCCAAGAATTGTGTACAGATCCTTGCAACATGGGGCCGTGCATTATCCTGCTGCAACATGAGGTGATGTTCTTGGATGTATGGCACAACAGTGGGCCTCAGGATCTTGTCACGGTATCTCTGTGCATTCAAAATGCCATCAATAAAATGCACCTGTGTTCTTCGTCCATAACAGACGCCTGCCCATACCATAACCCCACCACCACCATGGGCCACTCTCACCCACACGACGCCACACACGCTGTCTGCCATCTACCCTGAACAGTGTGAACCAGGATTCATCCATGAAGAGAACACCTCTCCAACATGCCAAACGCCAGCGAATGTGAGCATTTGCCCACTCAAGTCGGTTACGACGACGAACTGGAGTCAGGTCGAGACCCCGATGAGGATGACGAGCATGCAGATGAGCTTCCCTGAGACGGTTTCTGACAGTTTGTGCAGAAATTCTTTGGTTATGCAAACCGATTGTTTCAGCAGCTGTCCGAGTGGCTGGTCTCAGACGATCTTGGAGGTGAACATGCTGGATGTGGAGGTCCTGAGCTGGTGTGGTTACACGTGGTCTGCGGTTGTGAGGCTGGTTGGATGTACTGCCAAATTCTCTGAAACGCCTTTGGAGACGGCTTATGGTAGAGAAATGAACATTCAATACACGAGCAACAGCTCTGGTTGACATTCCTGCTGTCAGCATGCCAATTGCACGCTCCCTCAAATCTTGCGACATCTGTGGCATTGTGCTGTGTGATAAAACTGCACCTTTCAGAGTGACCTTTTATTGTGGACAGTCTAAGGCACACCTGTGCACTAATCATGGTGTCTAATCAGCATCTTGATATGGCACACCTGTGAGGTGGGATGGATTATCTCAGCAAAGGAGAAGTGCTCACTATCACAGATTTAGACTGGTTTGTGAACAATATTTGAGGGAAATGGTGATATTGTGTATGTGGAAAAAGTTTTAGATCTTTGAGTTCATCTCATACAAAATGGGAGCAAAACCAAAAGTGTTGCGTTTATATTTTTGTTGAGTGTATTTCAAGTAGGCAGTTCTCAAAAAGTGAGGGACTGAATAAGGAGACTTCCGAAGGAAGCCACCAAAACAACTCTCAAGGTATTTTATACCCCCATCATACATAGAAAGAATGAGCAGGAATCCAACCCAAACCCAAAATTCAAGGCGCAGTTGGGAGGGACAGACAGTCGGACAGCCATGTACGACTGCTGGACGACCACATAGAATGTGGGCGGATCCAGTCCGGACTGAGTCGTGCACACTCAAATGACCACAGCCCAAATATTGTTGGACAGCAGTATGTAGACACAGACTTCTGTCAGACTGCACCAAGATCATAAAGTGCTCAGATTGGCAGATGGATGTGCCCAAGTGCTGTCACTCATTCACTCATTGATTCACTTGTCCACTCACTCCTTCGAACACACTGACCTCTGAGCAGGACATTGTGCCACCAGGATGGACATTTGTGTCCCACACATGACAGACTGTCAGTATTGTGCTCATGGATACGACGAGGGCGATGTGCTGAGCATACAGAGTGCATGCAGGGGCTGTGCGCCACCTGGTTGGATTATCGGCATGCAGGATGGTTCCTGACATGGGATAATTTTATGCCGTGGTGGATGAGGTATTTGTGAGCCGATGTCAGCACAAGGCGCAGCGGGTGAGAGGGACCACAGACGGCAGCGCCTGGCCGGTATCCACCCTGCGCTGTGACACACACCTGGGACCATACCGGAGGTGAGTTTACATGTTTATTTATGGTGTCATGGGCTGGCAAAACAGTCCACCATCATTCCTCCGACAGAGTTTGATGGTAGACATGTTATGTGTATTCTGGGATGACATCCTGTTCAGCTGTGTTGTGGATGCTGTGCCACGCCAAGTCAGTGACACATACAATGATGCATTGACTTGCAGTGACAGACGGTGCTTTCGGTTTGATTGTGCAATGTCCATGTCTACATCACATGATCGATGCGTGCCACATACATGTGCATATCAACATTTCCTTTGCGCTTCCTGAATGGGATCCAGTGGAGGTGCATGTATGTGGCACAAGTGGGACATACCGGCAGGATCTGATGTGCCCGAGCCATTTCCTCTGACCATGATCTGATTGTTTTGAATGCTGTTATGACGCCGTACGAATATGTAGATTGCAGTGGGATTGAGCTCAGACTGAACATTGACTGCCGTTTGATGGGTGTCCCACCTGGACTGTGCCACGAGTGTTTGGCAAATGTTCAAAACATTCAAGGCAGTTCCCGCCCGTATCGACTGCTCTGAGACAGCTGTCCAACGTTTTCAGACCGTACCTCGACCGCACTTTTTGGATGTGGGTTGATTCATCATTCGGATGCCATTCAGTCCCATTCGTGCTATGTGTGATGGGGGTCTTTGGCTTGTATGGCTGTGACTGGAGAAACTGCACAGTGAAACTTTCATCTTTTTGGATGGAGAGCAACATTTTTCACGTTTTGAAGCAACATAAAAAAGTACAAATAAACACATTAAAGCTTAAAGTCTGCAATTTATAGTGAATTAACCAGGGGTGTGTTTAGGGCATAACATGAATTAAATTCGGATTATAATCTGTCATTCCCTTTAGCTGCTGCAGTGCCACGCCCCCTGTCTGCAGGGAGGACACAGTGAGAGCAATGGAATGGCTAAAATGTCTGTCTGCAAAACACAATAAATATGAATGCATAATGACAAACAACTGAAATGTTCTGACTCTGCAGTAGATATGATGTTGGTAAAACGAGTGCATTGCAAAGCACTTTATAATGACGCCTCACACACACACACACACACACACGCGCGCATGGCCAACTGCACACTGTGAGCAACTTGGAGATTCAAGACATTCCTAAAGAGCACATCAGTGATTGTGCTGTCTGATGGGGGATCAAATCAAGGATCATCTGGTCATCAGCGCACCACTCTACCCTCTCACAGTCAGCTCGAGGAGTTCATCTCTGGTTGAAGTGATGCGTGTGCACATCTCCAGCAGCCTGCCAACAGAAGCAGTGGAAGCACAGCGAGCCATTAAAGGCCCGGCTCCAGCTAGAAAAACAAAACCTATCCACCTGAGACCACAGAAGGACAGGATGCAGCTAATTATAGCAATCCAAAACCAACCCACAAGAATAGCAGGAAAAACGGCTCGGTACGGGAGCTGGGCCGAGCCGTTTGAAGTGCGCCACCTCCAAACTATTCTGATGTGCAGCTCCACCATCTTTGAAGGCAGGTTATCCTCCAGCGCCGTGTGTCCTGTTGTGAGCGAATTGTTTCCTTTTTCACTTTGTCTTATTTTCCTGCAGAAACCAACACCACTTTATTGTTCTCTTGGGCCGAACTGTTGCCTCGTAGCGCAGGGGGCAGGGCTAGTGCTGGTCGAAGAGAGTTGGCCACAGGTGACACAGGCGTGGGTATCCCACAGAATCCAAAGGAGGATGACCCCCCGCTTATTGGAACCATTTCCTCCATGCTCAAGGTCGTGACCTTTCTGTGCCCTCGTGCCTAAGAATGGAGTGTAATTAATCAGCCGGCAGTCAGTGATGTCACTGCACAAACACAACCTAAGAATAGGGCGAGCAGAGGCACATTTATTGTTTTTGGTGTCATACTGGTGCAGATTTAGAGCGTGCTGAGACATAAATAACATGCACCTGTCAATAAAAACCAACAAAACACTTTCAAAATTCTGAAACAGTCACTTAAAAACTTCATTCAAAAATAGGATTCAGGTGATTGTGATTCTGAAAACTAAAAAACAAACAACTTTTTAAATAATGACAAATTTCTTAAAATTGTGGAAAAATCTGCAACAGAATTCTGAATTAGAAACACATCCTTTGTAAAAACAGAACTTTATTTTAAATGGCGTTAAGTGACTCAGTCCTGTAAAGCAGAACTTCTACATGATGTGACGAGAGCTGCACAGATTAAATCAATTAATTACTGATCACCTATATTAAATTTATCGCCAGCAATGTTCATAATTGATATATTGTTTTGATGTCTGATTTTAGCTTCTTTAATATAAATATTTTCTGGTTTCATTACTAATTTCTACTCCTCTTGGAGAATAAACAGAATAACTGAGTTGTGGACAAAAGAAGAAATTTAATCTTGGTTTTTGAGAGACAATGACCAAAAACCTTCAGCATTTCCTGACATATTCCTGACTTATTGATTAATTGAGAAAATGATTGACAGATGAATCGATTATAAAAATGCATTGTTCGGAAACGCATTTGATTTATTGCGTGCACTAAATACTCTGTTAATCTGAAATAATAAGTGCCAATTTCAAAACGCAAGATATTAAATGGAATTTTAAATGCTTATAATACACTTTAGTTTTACTTTTAAAAATCAAATTTTGATGTACTTTATATTGATTTTACATTAGAATCATTTTTCAAAACGTCACTTTTGCAAATGGACTGTATTGGAGATGGCAAATATTTCTATTTGATCATATTTGTCTGCTTAAAAAAAAGTGGTTAACACATTTGAATCATTATATTTTAGACACAAGCTTTGATCTTGTTCACATGTGATCAATTCCTGTAAAAGAACATTTCTTTACAAAAGCAGAATCTTCTCACATGCATATTTTTGAAATATCAACTGTTCAGAGACAAATTTAACATGCACATGACAGAAAAAGAAGCAATACGTCCTACGTAGGCCCTGCGACTTACAGTAGTGTTCAGAATAATAGTAGTGCTATGTGACTAAAAAGATTAATCCAGGTTTTGAGTATATTTCGTATTGTTACATGGGAAACAAGGTACCAGTAGATTCAATAGATTCTCACAAATCCAACAAGACCAAGCATTCATGATATGCACACTCTTAAGGCTATGAAATTGGGCTATTAGTAAATATATATATATATATATATATATATATATATATATATATATATATATATATATATATATATATATATATATATATATATATATATAAAGTAGAAAAGGGGGTGTTCACAATAATAGTAGCATCTGCTGTTGATGCTACAAACTCAAAACTATCGTGTTCAAACTGCTTTTTTAGCAATCCTGTGAATCACTAAACTAGTATTTAGGTGTATAACGACAGTTTTTCATGATTTCTTCACATCTGTGAGGCATTAATTTTGTTGGTTTGGAACCAAGATTTTGCTCGTTTACTAGTGTGCTGGGGGTCATTGTCTTGTTGAAACTCTCCTTTCAAGGGCATGTCCTCTTCAGCATAAGGCAACATAACCTCTTCAAGTATTTTGACATATCCAAACTGATCCATGATACCTGGTATGCGATATATAGGCCCAACACCATAGTAGGAGAAACATGCCCATATCATGATGCTTGCACCACCATGCTTCACTGTCTTCACTGTGAACTGTGGCTTGAATTCAGAGTTTGGGGGTCATCTCACAAACTGTCTGCAGCCCTTGGACCCAAAAAGAACAATTTTACTCTCATCAGTTCACAAAATATTCCTCCATTTCTCTTTAGGCCAGTTGATGTGTTCTTTGGCAAATTGTAACCTCTTCTGCACGTCTTTTATTTAACAGAGGGACTTTGCGGTGGATTCTTGCAAATAAATTAGCTTCACACAGGCGTCTTCTAACTGTCACAGCACTTACAGGTAACTCCAGACTGTCTTTGATCATCCTGGAGCTGATCAATGACTGAGCCTTTGCCATTCTGGTTATTCTTCTATCCATTTTGATGGTTGTTTTCCGTTTTCTTCCACGCATTTCTGTTTTTTTTTTTTTGTTTGTTTTTTTTCCATTTTAAAGCATTGGAGATCATTGTAGATGAACAGCCTATAATGTTTTTGCACCTGCGTATAAGTTTTCCCCTCTCCAATCAACTTTTTAATCAAACTACGCTGTTCTTCTGAACAATGTCTTGAACGTCCCATTTTCCTCAGGCTTTCAAAGAGAAAAGCATGTTCAACAGGTGCTGGCTTCATCCTTAAATAGGGGACACCTGATTCAGACCTGTTTGTTCCACAAAATTGACGAACTCACTGACTGAATGCCACACTACTATTATTGTGAACACCCCCTTTTCTACTTTTTTTTTACTAATAGCCCAATTTCATAGCCTTAAGAGTGTGCATATCATGAATGCTTGGTCTTGTTGGATTTGTGAGAATCTACTGAATCTACTGGCACCTTGTTTCATATGTAACAATAAGAAATATACTCAAAACCTGATTAATCTTTTTAGTCACATAGCACTACTATTATTCTGAACATTACTGTATCTACGGATTCCACAGCATGAAGCGGCTGAGAGTCTATGACTCCCCTTGGATGGGACTCCAGTCCAAAACAAGTTACTTCCCCAGACAAGACCGGAGCCCATTTACAGATAGATGGACTGAGACGATGCAGATGAAATGTCTTGTGCAAGGACAAAGGCAGGTAGCATGAATGAGATTTAAAACAAAAATACATTAAAAAAAAATCAATGAACCCCTCTCAAGAGGTTTATTATTATGATTTTTACTATTCTTGTTGTTTTTTTTAAATTGTAGTATTTTCTTATTTTAATTATTTACATTGCCTGCAGCCAGACAGTAATTAGGCACAAGGGACATGTAAGAGTCAGTGAACATGACAAAGAAAAAGTGATATTTTTAGAGAGTTGCCAACTGTGGAATTATTTAATATGCAAAGCCCAACACCAAGCAGCAGCAGCACGAGTCCAACGCAGTGAAATCTTTAAGAGAACTGTTTGAACAGCTGCTTTGACTGATGGTTCCTCACCTCAAAGTGCTGCATGTCAGTCAGATCAGCTGCTGAGGTCACACCTGGTCCTACATATCTGCTTTAGAGGCACCTGAAGGCCTGAACTTTGAGCTTTGGTCAGACATCCAGTCGTAACGTTTGGTGCCCATTTTTCTGAACTATTTATACCCATTTAGTACTTTACCACATTCTTCTTCTACTAATTACCCAGAAAAAGGGGCAGCAACAACCTGATGGTTCGAACCGGAACCCTGCACACTTGGCCAAAACCCCTGCACCACCAAAACTGGTGATCCTCCAAAAAAACATAAAACAGAAACACATTACCTCCTTGGCAGGGATAATTACAAAATTGTGTCTTCAAAGCCAACACCACTTTAACAATAAACAGTGTCCAAGTCTCCAGAGGGGAAATGCAGCAAGGAGCAAATAGGAACAATGCTGTGAAAGTTCAAATTTGTTGAATTTGGACCATTGTCTCGATCATTTAGCCACTCTTTAATGGTCTGGATCCAAGCATGTTTGTTGATTGTGGACACCACCATGCTCTCTGACCATCGGGCATTGATTGGTTGAGAGCTCCTACATCATCATTGCCGTCGAGTAGTCGTCCCAGCAGGGTGACCATTGAGGAAAAACATAAAGTAACTGTCACAAAGGACAATATGACTTGAAACAAAAACAATTTGCCACCGTTTCTGCAGTGCTGTCTGAAGGTCACCAGTTAATTGTTGACTCCTGTGGAGGAGCATGAGCACACTGGAGCAATACTACTTTGACCATCCAAATACACTGACCACTGTACAGAGTACAGGCTAACGCTAATATACATGTTTGAAATTTCAAAATCTTGCAGTGAGACATTACTTTCCTGTTGTCCCTAAATTATGAAAAACTGCCTAGTGTCAGCTTTCAAATACAGCTGTCCAATGTGTACTAAAAGTAGTTTTAATTCTGAAATAAGTGTGGCTAATGTAGTTGAGCTAACAACGTGGCTAATGCTAGCACTGTTAGCAAGGGATAAAATGCTGACAAAGGTATGGCACTCTCAACAGTTCTGGGGTGGTAAAGATATGCTGAGGTGCAAAGAGCACAACAATATGGACACACCTACAAATAGTGCAGCAGATAAGAGAATATTTAGAGCCGAATCCTGCAAATGGTGATTCAAGCATCAAATTCGGCACAAATACTCAGACATTACTCTTTTGAAATAATCCTTTAGCCCCCTGAATTTTCAATAACCAGCCAGGTAGGAGTCAGTTGAAGAAATACACAGGGGTAAATCTTTTAAAATGCTCCAATCATGTTGACAACTATACCACATTATTTGTTTGATCATAACGATTCCAAAAAGGTATAGTTTGGACTATCTATGACCGAATTCCGTGGCGTTATGGGGTAAAAACAGCACAAAAGTTGCTCCAATTTTGATAAAAAATGATCTAAATTATTGGTTGAGTTAATAGCATTTTAAAAAGCAATGGTTTGCACCATCTGTCATACTTAGTTATCATATTGTGGGGTAACATATGTCATACGTCATAGAATCCAATGGGCGTGGACCTTGTTTGACCTCTACTTTGGAAACCAAACATTCAACACTGTCAAAACTATTACATTTATTCATCCTATTAGCTCAACCAATAATTTGCATCACTTTTTACCAAAATTGAGGCAACTTTAACTTTTCACCCCTGTACAAACTGAAACTGACCTTTGTCACAATTTTTGATGTTTTTACCCCATAACATTCAGTCATAGATAGTCCAAACTATACCTTTGTGGAATTGTTATGATGAAGCAAATAATGTGAAGGTTTCAATATGATTAGACCATCTTTTAATTTTGACCCCTGTGTAATTCTTTAACTGACCCCTACCTGGCTGCCTATTGAATATTCAGGTGGCTAATCGGTTATTTCAAAAGAGTAATGTCTAAGGTGTATTTGTGCTGAATTTGATGCTTGTATCACCATTTGCAGGATTGTTTCGGTTATCTGCTGCACTAAAACAGTTTGGTAGTTGAGGAAAAACCAAGCTGTAAACTTTGATGGCCTCAGATGAAACTACACAGGAAAAAGAAAAAGTTGCAGTTCCTTGACTGGCCACTTGAGGCTGGTTCCAAAATGGAGCACATTCTCATAGGAGTCCATGTTAAAATGTCCAACTTTAAGGCAGGATAAACATGTTTACAGCCTGGTCCAAAAACCTTGGGTTTTTAAAGATAGTTTCCTCCTCCATGACAACTTTACAGGGGTGAGTTTTTCCTAACTTCTTAGTTTAAGATGTGTTAAACCATAAAGTTGTGTATAATTGGGGGCTCCACATCTCCATCTCTCAGAATCTCTGCCAGAGTCTGCTAACTGTTGTGGAGGCTGTGTCTGTTTCATTTGATGATAAATTCCTTGGAATAATCTAGCACATCCCTGTTTTATGATTCACACTGAGTGAAATTCTCATGGTATTTAATGTTGTATGCTAATGGCATTAGCACTTCTACCAGCTATTAGTAGACTGATCCATTAGGTCCCTTTAATGCACAATTCCTGAGAAAACAAGCAGCTCATAACATTTAACGCGCATGCCTAAATAAACCGGGAACCCCGACATCCCCAAAAATATAATTTAGTAAACATCCAAACCAAGCTTAGCCTGTTAGCTTAGCTGTTTGGGTGCCAACATAGGGTAGGGGTGTGTTTAGGCTTCTTTCGTCACACACTAAGCTGCCCAAACTCCACCTCTTTGTGCTGCTGCCAACATGGCGACCCCCAGATATGGGCGATATGGGCGCCATATCAACAGATCCGGGTGTCTATAGAAAACGTATGGGTGACATCACGTGGGCTTTGTCCAGTACATGGGAAAAACTGAAACTCTGGTCAGAATTTGTTGTCATATTTTCCAAAAATTAGCCACAAACTGCTTAAACCCCATCATTGTTCCTGTCAAACTTGCTGGAGAAAATCGTGAAGTTAAGTGATTTTACTCAAAGTCTTCATATACGTGTGTTGTGACCCTTAAGAATATTTGTCTGCTACAGGCATTGACTTTTGTCAGTATTGTGCACCACAGTTGGGGAAAAGCTCTGTTATTTCCTGAAACGAGTCAGCGAGCAGCAGGTTAACGCTGATTTCCTCCGTGCACAGGCACTGGACCAAAGTACAATCTGAATGTTCACGAAAGCCAAAAATATACTGAATTCAGGATAATGTGTTGCAGCTCTGGCAAAAGCACCGTTTCCACTCAGCATCAACACCGACTGGAAGGTCTGATGAGGTTTCCTTCCGCTGTGTTTTGGGGGTTCTTCACTCCCTGACACGTGTGACTCAGCCTTTGAGATAAACGCTCACTACTTGTCGGACTGCAAATTGTGAATCATGCAAATTAAGAGATATGGAGTGATGTGTGTGTAATGACAAAAGATGAGTCTAATGGATTGTTAGTTTGCTTCATAATGACGCTGGATATCCGAGAACATGCAGATAGGCACATTAGAAGTCAGAGAGTGTTCTGGAATAATACGAGGCTGAGAGATAATGTACTCTCACGAGGGGGCCTCGACATTAGCAACAGCTCAGCAGGACGCGCCTTGCACACGTGTGCCAATGACGTCTTAAATCTCTCAATGACAAAAGATACACGAAAGGTAAATGTGCGGGCATATTGTTCTGTTGCCGTCTTACATCGGGCGCCATACTGTACGACGTGTCACACAAAGTCACTGTCTGGTGCAAGAAAATTCACAAAAGAACATTCTGGACTACCTCGGGTCAAAAAGCATCAAATCAGGACACCTTTAAACAGCCGTCATTGAGATGAAAGTGGAATTACAACACAACGTCGATACAAACACTAATGTTTAGTGCCACTCGGGTTCCGGTGTTTGATGTCGTTTGCCAAATTGGAGCTTCTTTTGCCGTACTTGGCGTCTTCAGCGTGGAGTTTCCCTGATGGCATTAGAGCAGGATGAGCCCGCGAGTGGACCTCAGCTTCACTTCATATTAATTTATTCATTACACGTTAACCCTGTGAGACTTTGAAAGGAGACGCCAGGTGACTCTTGTTCATTTGGACTCCACTGGGTCCAGCAAAACCACAGTATGGATGCACAGTCAGGGAAGAGGACAGAAAATTATTCAGCTCTGCAGAGACAGAGTGTTGGCAGTAAACACGCGGTGGGACGCTCGTACTGTTGTAATTAACTGTACAAATCCAAACGAGCAGGGTGCTTCCATTTTAGCACACAAACAAATGTGCTGTGGTAGTCGCACTAAAACATGATCACCTCAATGCAATGAGCACGCGTGCGCATGCACACACACACACACGCACGAGTACGTGTTCCCTCTCAAATATTGCAAGATTAGTTCATATGCTTTTTGTTCAATTGTTTTTCACAATGGCACATACTCTTTAACAAATGAGCATATTAGCATGTTGCAATACACACATCAACCACAGGGATAGTTCTTGGGGTAACCAAAGAAACAGCACAGTGAAGTATAAAGAAGACAAAAATACACAGCTGCAATAACAATAGAATGGCAGAAGATTCTGTCAGCAAATCAGACAACTTTGTCATGGAAAATGACATGAGACATGCTCACAAGGGAGCTAGTTCTGCTGTAAACATTCAGGAGTCAACAAACAGTTAAAATTTTAATCTATAGTGATAATGTACAGAATATTAGAACCGTCTTTGGTGGAGGTGCCCAGATTTGCCATTGGAAGAAGGCAGGTGTGGAGCCTATCCCCAGGCATCAGACAGGGACCAATTTCTGGTGATGGGGTGGAGAAAGTAGCATCCACGTCAGCAACTGCAAGCAGCAGAGAGGTAACTTGGAATGGCCGTATTTTAATAAGATGCTTGTTTCCTATGGGTTGTGAGCTTTTGATTGACAGAAAGACCAGCTCTTATTGATTGGATGAGTCTGCATGAACGTGTGAAATCTGAGTGTTCCTGGAAAATCTAATACTACATTTCACAAAGCTAACTGGAGTCATTCTACCCGGTCACATGATGTATGAATTCACTCTGCTTATGAAATGATACTTATCTAGATTTATGTAGTAAGTCCCTTCGGCTGCTCCCTTGTTTTGTACTCGGGGTCGCCACAGCAAATGTTGAATTGGCACAAGTTTTATGCCGGATGCCCTTCCTGACGCAACTCCGCATTACATGGGGAAATGTGTTAGGGGTGGGATTCGAACCGGGAACCTTCTGCACTGAAACCAAGTGCATTAACCACTTGTCCACCACCCCTACTACTTATCTAGATTCATGGTCTGCAATATGATACAGTAATGACACAAGAAGACCAAGCAAAATTTATTCCTCAGTCTCCCATGTGTCTTCTGGCAAACTATGTGAAATGTTATGTTTTCTGTTTTAAAAAAATCTTATGTGCCTTTTCACCATGAAGCTGTGACTGTTGATGCAACAGAGAAAAGTTGGACTGTGTGCAGTTTCTCCAGTCACATCCACAGAAGTCATCATGGATGTCTTGGTTGCTTCCTTCATTCAGTTAAAATGGATTAAATCAAACTTTGTACTGCAAACTTCTAGACATCTCTGAAAAAGAGCCTTCATCGCAAGATAACATGCCTTATGTTGCAGTATTAAAGAAAGAATTCTGTATACAATTCTGGATTGAGATAATTAAAATTTCCTATAAACCTTTAAAATGTAAAAATTTTAAATAGTTTTGATAAGGGGACAAATTATGACATTTAATCATTCACTGTCCTATAAGGTAAAAATGGAATAAAAATGGGGAAAAAGCGCCGTGAGACGGCCTGGCTCGAGGCTGGGATAAGGCGGGTCTTGTAACTTCCTGATATGAGACTGTATAAGCTCTCAATCTTCGACCCAGCCGTGGCACATCAGAGAGAAAAGCACCGCAGTGCATCAATCCCGGCTTCTCTCAATGGCCCATCAATGGAAGAAAATCCCCAGTGAACAGGCGGCCTGGCTAATCCACCGCTAAATTACACCTCCAGATGCTAATGCTCAGACTGACCACAGAAGCAATGGGCGATGACTCCTCCACACATGGACCTACTGATGCCTTTCAGTAGAGGAGACTTGAAAGAGTCGGGTCTATCTCCATCTCTCTGTGTGCCACCTGCTTAGCATCCCCGCGCTGCGAGCCGCTATAGAGAGACATCTCCGGCGGAGGAGAAAAGCCCATTGTGTCCAGACGCCTTTGAGGGCATTGTTCTGCTTCACTGAGGCCAGGCCGACATCTGCACCATTCACACTGAAGGAAGTTGTAATCACTCCCCCGCTCTTAGCTCTGTGGCTCCAACTTCATACCAAGAAGACTTGTGAATTTGGACTAAACAACAAGATGGGAGAAGGAGGAGGAGTGTGGTTATGGGATTTGCAAGGGTGGCTGTTTTTGTTGAGGAGCATCAGTTTAACCCGTTAAAACCAGAGTGATCCACATGCAAGCCCAGTGTCCATTGTTAGCATAACTTTTTTGAAAACCTAGCTATCATCATAAAATATTGGCATTTGTTCTGGAGAAGGAAGGTAACTGTTTCACATCTTGATGATGTCACTTGGGAAGCCCTTAAATTTTAAAGTCCTTCACTGTTATTTGACACAAGCAGACACCTGGACTGAGTTGTTGGCGGCCCCATCGACGTTTGTTTAGTCATCGCATCAGGCACATTTTGTCTTTACTCTGCGGACACATTACCTACAAATGACAGCGATGAGCAGTTGGCTGTGTTTCTTGCTAGGTGTTCCTGGGGTGTGCATAGTAAGATGTCTTGTAAATCTCTGCAGAGGTATTATCTGGTTACAAAAACAAAGCTTTTAGATTTAGAAGTGTTTGTTTCTTGCTAAGTCTTGCAAACATATTATATATATATAATATGTCTATAGAAATACAGCTAGTTCAGAGTGCATTCCGCCATCTTAGATGATTTTGTTTGAGCGAACAACCAGCTGACATCACGCCGCCTGTCCACACAGATTGGCAGCAGCTGTGTTGCATCGCTCAAAATTTGCATGAAATAGAACTTCTGGTCTCCTTTTCCGAGCCTAGATGGCGACAAAGTGGCCTTTGTCAACTGCTGCTGCAAAATGTCCACTCTGATTGAAAATGTGTAACTATTTAAAAACTACACATTACAATATATAGCTTGAACTCAAACTGTTTGTTGACATATTAAGACTGATAACTGAGACTGTCAAATGTTTGGAGGTGATCCAGAGCAACCAAATTCTACCACATAGAATATAATGTAGAGTACAAACTGTCTGGGATGTAGTTATCAATTTCAATTACTTCCTGGACTCTGATTTCAGAAGTGTAGGCAGGAAAAGTATTGAGCTTCTAAAGACATTCACTTATTGTCAGGGTTTGAGTTTTGCTTGGTTTTCTGTTTTATTTTGTTCTTTTGTTTTGTTATTTTTGCATTTCATTGGTTTTGGTTTGTTTCTTCTCTTGCTGGGTTTTTCTGCTTGGGTCTGTCTCTGTTTCTCTTGTCTCTCTTTCTTGGTTCTTGGTGATGGGTGTTTCTCTCTATCTCTCTGGCCACGCCCTGTACTGGTGCTTTCCATGCACACCTGTTCCTGATTTGCTGATTACCACCTGGGATTATATAAGATCACTTGGTGTGTTTGTCCCTCGCCAGTTTGTCGTGCCTTGTGCCTTCATACCAGCTCTGTTCCTGGGTTTGTTATCCTGCTTGCCTCAGTGTGTACCTGATCTCCTGCCTGTTGCCTTGTCCATGCCTGATTGCCTGATGATTTTTGTACTGCTGTTTTTCTGGACTGCTTACTGGTGTACTGACCTCTGCTATCCACAACCATAAAGCCTTCTAAAAACCAGAGCTGCCTGTTTGAGCCATGCATTTGTGTCCTGCAGTTCCTGACCATCCAGCCTGATCTGGCCAATGACGGACACAGCCGGCTCTAATCCATTCCAGCTGATGGTACAACACCACAGTAAGCAGCTTGCACAGCAACAGGACCTCTCTCTCTTCTGGGTTTAGCGACCTTGCTAAATGCGAGGACTTATTCATGGAGTCAGTAAGCACCCAGATGGGTCAATTACTGTCGAGACTAGATCATCAGCTTCTACTGTTCCGGCCACCGGCAGGAACAGTGCCTCCATTGGGGCCGTCAACAACAGCACTGGCGTCCGTACCTGAACCAGACTACTGCAATCTACTGTCTCTGCCTGAACACTTCTCAGGCAGGTCCGGTGATGTCAGACCATTTATTATGCAGTGTGAATTAAATTTTGAGCTCATGTCGAGTAAATTCCCGTCTGACAGGGCGAAGATAGCTTACGCAATAACTCACCTGACTCGTTGTACTTTGGCGTAGGCAACAGCCAAGTGGAGGCACTAATCTGCCATCTGTGCCTCTCTTCCAGCATTCACAGCTGCTTTGTGATTGGTTTTCCAACACACCTCTCTGGGGCAAGAAGCATCCTGAACACTGAGGCTGAGGCAAGGCGGATGCCAAGTCAGTGACTATGCCATGAACTTCCACATTCTGGCAGCCAAGAGCAATTGCAATCCCGCAGCTCTCCATGACGTCTTTTTCCAGGGGCTTGCTGAAAATATCCAGGACCAGCTTGTGGCCGTTGATCTGCCTGAAGACCTTGACCAGCTGATCACGCTTGCCATCCGGACCAACTGGCATCTGCAGGACCATCTGCATCGTGCCGCCTGGCTACCAGACCGCTGCTCCGCTGCACCTCCTCTTCCAGCCATGTCAGCACGGATCTTCCACACCGCAGCACGGAGAAGCCCATGCATCTGAGTCTCACCCATCTCTCTTCCACCGAGAGGCGGTGACACCATGAAGACAGACTTTGTGTTTACTGTGGACACATGATAACCAATTGTCAGGCCAGGGGTGCCACCATGCGGTCTAAATCCGATGGTCGGGTGAGTCTAAATTCTATTAATCCACCGCAAAAAAATGTTATTTCTGCAAAATTGCCCTCTGAAAATTCATCAGCTTCCGTGTAAGCTTTTGTCGATTCCAGTTCTGATGCTAACTTGATTCTGTCCTCTCTTGCCACCTCTTGTGGTGCACACTGTGGATGGCCATGAATTGGGTGGTATAACTCACCACACTCAGTCCATCTCTATGACAGTGTCGGAGAATCACTCTGAATTTATCACTTTTCACGTATTTGATAAGATGACTCATCTGCTCATTCTGGGGCACCCCTAGTTACAGCAACACAGTCCTAAATTGAATTGGGCTGAGGGAGAAATGGGGTTCAGCCTGCAATAACTCCTGTCTGTCTAAATCTGTTCGCTCACAGCCAGTTTCTAACCCGGATCTTGCAGGGGTACCGGCATGCTACCACAGTTTAGCGACCGTATTTAGGAAAAGTAAGGCTAAATCATTGCTGCCCCACCGAGAATACAAATGCGCCATCAAGCTTCTCCTCCCGGGGGCAAGCCCACCACGGGGGAAGTTCTTTTCTCTGTTGGCAATGTCATAAATGAATATATACAGGAGTTCTTAGCTGCTGGGTTGATTCATCATTCATCATCGCCTGCAGGGGCGGGGTTCTCTTTCGCTAAGAGGAAAGATCACTCCATTCTTGTATTGATTACCGGGGTCTTAATGACATCACCGTAAAGAATCCTTATCCTGTCTCTCATCTCCTCGGCTTTTGAGCTATTGGAGCTAAAATATTTATCAAACTAGATCTCCGCAACGCTTACCATCTAGTCCAAATAAAGGAAGGAGACAAATGGAAAAGTGCTTTCAACACTCCCTCTGGTCATTATGAATACTAATAATGCCATTCAGCCTCACCAATGCTCCAGCTATTTTTCAAAATCTGGTTAATGATGTACTGCGGGATTACTTGAATAAGTTTGTCTTTGAGTACACGGATGACATTCTTATTTTTTTCTCCTGAGCGTAAAACTCACATCGGACATGTTAGCGCCATACTCCAGACCTTATTAAGCCACAGCCTGTTCATAAAAGGAGAAAAGTGAGTTTCACCAATCTTCCATTTCGTTTTTGGGGTTTGTTATTGCAGAGGGTGAGATTAAGATAGACCCTGCTAAGGTAGCTGCTGTGCATGATTGGGCTGTTCTGTCCTCACAAAAGGAGGTTCAGAAATTCCTGGGCTTTGCCAACTTTTACCGCAAATTCATACGTAATTTCAGTTCCGGTCCAGCTCCGCTACATGATGTCATGTCGTCCCTCCGGTCATTCGTCTGGACACCGGAGTGCAATGAGGCTTTCAGGGTTCTAAAGAAATGCTTTACTGCAGCCCTCGTGCTGCTCCTCCCTGACCCCGCTCAACAGTTTGTGGTTGAGGTTGATTCTTCCCATGTTGGGGTGGGTCTGGTCCTCTTGCAGCAAAGTCCCTGATGAGAGTAGGCTGCATCCGTGCACCTATCTGTCAAAAAAGTTGACCGCTGCTGAGTGAAATTGCAGCATCAGAGACCATGAACTGCTGGTGGTGAAAGTGGCCTTGGAGGAGTGGTGCCACTGGTTGGAGGGGGCACAAGCGCCATTCCTTGTCTACACAGATCATAAAAACTTAGAATATTTATGATCCACCAAATGCCTTAATGCCCAGCAAGTGAGGTGGGCAGTCTTTTTCAGTAGGTTAGGGTTAGTGGGCCCAGTGTGAAATGGGCTTTAGACCGCTGATGACCATAAGAGGTCGTCTGCACCTGCCTATGAGCCCAGACAAAGTTTGGCTCTCCACTCATCATTTCCAACTAAAAGGACTGCCTAGAAAACTGGCTCCCAGGTCCGTTGATCCGTTCCCAGTATCCAAAGTGATTAATCCAGTTTCTGTTTGTTGTTGTCTTCCCAGGTCACCTGTATTCACCCCTCGTTTCACACCAGTCAGGTTAAACCGGTCAGATCCAGTTCTTTGATCCAGCCTGATACTTATCTCGGCAGTGACATTTATGTCTCTGGACCTTCAGGTGTCTGAAGAACATCATGTACTCACAATGTCACTGGACAGCAGCCTCTGCCAATGCCAATGTCTTTGCAGGAGCTCAAATGTCCACGTCTCCAAAGACCTGGTGCTTCCTGTCTTACTACATGGTTGTGAGATGGTTGCTAAGCAGTGACTTAAGGTAACACCTACATGTCTCTGTTACTAAGTCTCTTTGGAGGATCCTTGGGTACTGCATTGCTTGCATGGTGACGGAGTTAAAGCTATGACTTTTTGCACATGATCCAGCAAGCAGGTGCCGCGGTTTTGAGGATCGCAGCCAGTAGAAAATGCTAACATTTCAACTGGCTGTGGCAGACAGGTGGGTACTTTCAAGAGGCAAGGATTGACTGGTTGTCTGCCTGGGTGGTTGCAATTCAAGAAACAGAATGGTTCTTGGATTCTATTGCGTGGTGGATGGTGCAACACTCGGCACCGGGGTAAGCTCCTAGAACTGCCATACTCAAGAAAACTGACACATAACCAGGAAATGAACAACTGACCCTTTTATTAATGGACAATACCTCACATCTGAGCCACAGTTGCCCCTTTGGCCAAAATGAAGGCCACTTGGAAAATACGCCATTTAGATTTAACAGTCGTTATTTTATACTTTTAGAAAACTTTTTTTGTAAATCATCTCTCAGGTGTTTAAAGAGAGACTAGAAAGCAGCATTGTTTTAGTGGTCAGCTTCCAAAAGGGGGGTGTTTCTTGTTATTTTAAGACGGTGGCTTTCATTTACATATAATTACACTTTAATGGAAGCCCGACTGGTGTGGGGTAAAAGGCAGGCCGTGCGGTGTGTTGTAGAGACCCCCTATGATACAGGATGACAGGCTGCAGTGCTAGCTCCATCTCCAGCTAATTAAATGAATCAATTAAGAAACTATTGTTGTAACTGATGTTCTGCAGTAGTAAAAGTGGTCCCTTGGGGAGGGCGTCCAATGATATTAAACCCTCGATCCTCTACATCTCCATCTGATACCAATATAGATGCATATTTGCACCTTGCTGTCATGTCATTGGAGGCGGGCGCATTATGGAAATTGAAATGGAGGGGTTGAGGGTAGCGGGGCTGAGCTCAGTGTGATACGGCAGGGTTCACTTCCCATCACCCTCCAAGGAGAACTCGCTTCAGCAAACTCCAAAGTCCCTCAAAGTTCCCTAATAGCATAGTTAGAGCCAGCACACCCAGCTGTGTGCATCCAGTCACTAGGTAAGGGTCGTGCAATTAGCATAGTCCTCCCTGCCAGGCGAGTTGCGGTGATGCAGATAAATTATCATATTAGATTTACCCTCCTCAGTCCGACTGATTAGATCCCAAATTGTTTTAGATGGCCGTCATTAATCCTTAGCATAGGCTAAGTGCTTTGGCTTCAGATCTGATTGCACTGAAGCGCCCAGGGTCAAATTAACAGAATACTAATGTCTGAACCTTATCTCATTTGCAGTGTCAGGGCGCTGCTTCTATTATAGGAAACAGTAAAGAGTCAATTGACATTTATCTAATGCAGGTTTCAGAAACTCTGAAGATAATTGAGGTCTAAGGTATGAGCATGGAAGACATTATCAAGTCTTTGTCATGGTTTCATAAGTTTGAAATCCTGTTTGGAGAAAACAAACTTATCAAAGAATGACAACGACAGTCAGTAAATGCAAAAATTGCGCTTCAAATGTCTATATGCTCTTTACAACAAGGAACCAGACAGTGTGGGCCACGTTTAAACAGTGGTGGGCACAGCTAACCTAAATGCTAGTTTTAAATAAAGCACTAAGTCATTTAGCTAACATTTATTATATAAATTGAGATTTGTCTTAATTGGTTTACTTGGCTTTAACAGTTTGAAAAACAGACTGAAAGACCTGAAATTTTAATTGTTTAGCATACCAAGATCAAGTGATGATCAAGGTGTATATAAATAATTAAAAGAACAACATTTAGCTGAAGCTTCCAATAACCTCTAACTTTTATACTATGGGTTTAGTTTTGCCTCTAAATCCTTAAAAACAGATAAAAATATTCAATTTTTTTTCCCGTTGTAGCATAAACAGAGGGGTTCCCAAAATGGTTAAACATGCCTAGAACAGATGAACAAGATTGATTTAGCTGAATAGATTAGTGTATAAATTCCAACAGAAACAAACATGCATGATTTAAGGTTTGCACATATGTTTGATTGTTAAACTTATTTTTAAAAATGTTGGATGACTTAAAGTTATCAAAACTAAGTTTAGTGGTAGCTCATTGGTTCAGAAATGATTTTCAAGGTTAGCTGAAAAGCTAATCCACTAACAAAAAAGTTAGCTTTGCTAATTAGCTGTTAGCTCATTAGCTCAACTGTGCTGCGTGTAATAATTAAAAAATAAATAAATAAATAAATAAAATGTTACTTTTTTAATTAACATATTATAACCCAGCCACTGCTAATGCTCTGATTTTTAAAAATAGTAAATGTGAAGAGTTAAAGTCCACTGGAACCATATCACTCCTTTATGTTTATAAACGGACATTTTATTTTTTTCATATTTAGAACCAAATGAATATCTCTATATGGTGGTGTAGGAAATTATGTGACATATTCTGGAAGCTGAGATTATTATGCAACACATGGACACTATACAAAAAAGTACCTTAACCCAGTCTCACAGCAGTTCATGGTGGCATTACAAAAAGTAATGATAGGTGTTGTGTGTTGGGGGGGGCGTGGCTGGATGTTTTGGTGTTCTTTTCTTTTCTTTGCTCTCCAGGTGGCATGAGGGCTGATTTGTCTGTGAAGAAGGTGCTGGCTGAAGAGTCTTCACCCTCATCAACATCATGGAAAGCACCTGTGCTTGGTGCTCACGTGCAACCTGGACGACTTGCAGCTGAAGCAGATAATTGGATGGCGTTCTGCATTTAAGTCATGTGTGATTCAAGCAGAACTGCCGGGAACTCGACCTTGTGACGTTCGTTTGTGAGACGCTGAGGACCGCGCCTGGGTTTGACACATCGAGCCCGTGAAGCAGGGAGGGGTGAGGACACATGCTGTCAGCACACACGAAAGGTAATTAAGTGTTTAGGTACTTGTTGATAGTAACTTGGTGTTTTGTTACACAGTATACTGGAATTGTAAAGAGAATTGCGCAGTTTGCTTCTCACTGCTGTGGCGTGAAGGATAAGTGATCCTCCACTTGTTGTGAGAAGCTGCTCATTTGCATAAAGTAAAAAAAAAAAGGACACTGACCTGAGTGTGTTGCTGGCAGCGTGTGTTTATTGGAAGATATAGTTGTATCTGTTGATTTACCTCACCGTCTCTTTGCTTCACAGAGAATCAGTTTGTCGTGTCCACCTGGGGGGTGTTTGGCGGTGGTAGGAAGTCCAGGAGCGCCGGCTTTAATCCTTGCGGGCGCTGGAGAGCGAGCCGCGGATCACTCCACCAGAGGGACGTTGTTTTTTATGTTTTTACACTTTTAAACACAGGTGTATAATAAATAGTTTTTGTTTGGAACCGCTTTCTGGTTATTTTTAGCGCTGGGTCCTGTCTGACGCAGGTTCGCTCCTCAATCCGCGTCGACACATAACAGATAGGGGCACAAAACTGGCCACTTTTCGTGATGGGGCCACAAAATGTGGGGTGATGGGGGTCTGGGGGGGTTATGAGTAGGTTTAGGGAAGGGGACACACACTATGGTTATGATTAGAGTTAAGAGAAGGGGGAGGATTATAAATAGCAAAATGAAAAACCACATCACGAAAATGGGGTGCATTGCGTGACGGGGGCGTGCAAAAATATGAGTGGGCTGGTAATTACTGAAAGTATGGAATAACTGAGAAAATACCTCCAGACCGCAAAGGGTTAGGACTCACAGAGCTGACACCACATGAATGTAGCGGGCGGTCTTGACACCTAGGCCGTCCTGGATCCTGTGACCAAATTTAGCAGTAAATATACTGAACAAGAAAAGATACGCAAGTATGTTTTAAATTTTTAATATTATTTTACATGCAAAATTTCAGTCATGTTTTGTACAAGATGCCACATATAACAGTAAATTAAGTTGTGTTCGATTTTATCAATTCGATAAACAGAAAGGTAACGTTCTGGATTAGATCACAGTCGATCACACGTGTGACCACCATCTGCTGCAATTAATGCAGCTAAACTTCTGCGCGTGGAACCTACAAAATGGTGAATTTCCTGTTGAGGAATGGCCTGACACTCCTCCCTCACGGGAATCTGGAGTTGAACAACAGCATTCGGTATCAGGATATGAGTGTGAACACGACGATCCAGAATATCCCGTAAGTGTTCTATGGGTCTGTTTCGCGTCCTCCCTGTGTCATGGAACCTCCTTCTTAACCGGCTGATAGTCGATTCGACCATTTAAACGTCTGGCTATGTTCCGCGCGGTCAAACCAGAATCCAGCGTGCCAATGGTACTTTCACGAAGGGTTTCAGAGAGGCGTGACATGGCCAAAACACAAATTTTAAACTGTATCATTTGATACGTCCCTCATACCCCAATAACATTAGCACTCCTAATTGTTACAGACAGGGAGTCATTGCTCAAAATATGCTACACCTCAGTAATTCTATCCAGGATCCGTGGTCATGATTGTGTGAAAACACATGATCCATGACTTAAAACTCACTATTTATATTCTGCATCTCTGTGGTAGACTTGAAATGACAATTACTCTCCTCCCTGTTTGTAGAAAAATTGCATTTCAGTATAGTTTATCATTAACTTCACCTTCTGAGCTTACAAATTATTTAGCAACTGATTAACAGTGGGCAGTCTAAGGCACACCTGTGCACTAATCATGGTGTCTAATCAGCATCTTGATATGGCACACCTGTGAGGTGGGATGGATTATCTCAGCAAAGCAGAAGTGCTCACTATCACAGATTTAGACTGGTTTGTGAACAATA